>NW_025727759.1:2503284-2873589 GCF_021461385.2 Schistocerca piceifrons
ACTCTCATGGGTGCAGTAACTCTTGCATGTGCAGTAACTCTTGTGCATGCAGTAAATCATGTACATACAGAAAGTCTTGTGTGCAACAACTATTGTGCATGCAGTAACTCTCATACATAGTTACTCTTTTGCATGCTATAACTATAACGCAGTCAGTAACTGTTTGGTGTGCAGTAACTGTTGCATTTGCAGCAACGTTTCTGTACACAGTAACACTTGCATGTAGAATTACACTGGAATGTGCAGGAACTTTTGCACATTCAGCAATTCTAGCTAGTGTAGCAACCATAGTGTGTGCAGGATCTCTTGCATGCACAGTATTTCTAATGGGCAGTGTAAGTCGCACTTGTGCAGTAGCTCGTGCATACACAGTAACTCCTTCATGCACAGTGACTCTTGCATGTACAGTAACTCTCTTTTTTTCAGCTAATATGTGTGCAATAGCTGTGGAGCTTGCATTAATTGCTTTGCATGCTGTAATGCAGAAAGAAATAGTTGGAGAGAGAGAAAAGTAGGAAGTAGAAAGAATGGAGTGAAGGTGGGAGGGAGGGAGGCAGGGTGGGTGGGGAGGGAGGTAGGAAGGAAGGGAGAGAGGGAGAGGAGGTGGGAGGTTTGAGAGAGGGAAAGAGACAGAGATAAGGGGAGGAGGAGGGCGGAGGCATGGTGAGAACTTAGAGGAAGGGTACAGGGCAAAGAGGGGCTCAAATTCAAAGATATAGTAGCAACAGCAATTGAGAGATTCACACCTCATCAATTGGTAAGAGATGGAACTGATCCCCCATGGTACACAAAACAGGTCCGAACGCTGTTGCAGAGGCAACGGAAAAAGCATGCGAAGTTCAGAAGAACGCGAAATCCCGAATATTGGCTAAAATTTACAGACGCGCGAAATTTGGCATGGACTTCAATGCGAGATGCCTTTAATAGGTTCCACAACGAAACATTGTCTCGAAATTTGGTAGAAAATCCGAAGAAATTCTGGTCGTATGTAAAATATACAAGCGGCAAGACACAGTCGATACCTTCGCCGCGCAGTGCCGATGGTATTGTTACCGACCACTGTGCCGCTAAAGCGGAGTTATTGAACGCAGTTTTCCGAAATTCCTTCACCAGGGAAGACGAATGGAATATTCCAGAGTTTGAAACAGGAACTGCCGCTAGCATGAGTTTCTTAGAAGTAGATACCTTAGGGGTTCGAAGCAACTCAAATCGCTTGATACGGGCAAGTCTTCAGATCGAGATTATATACCGATTATGTTCCTTTCACATTACGCTGATACAATAGCTCCCTACTTAGCAATTATATACAACCGCTCGCTCACCGATAGATCTGTACCTACAGAATGAAAAATTGCGCAGGTCGCACCAGTGTTTAAGGAGGGTAGTAGGAGTAATCCATCGAACTACAGACCTATATCATTGACGTCGGTTTACAGTAGGGTTCTGGAGCATATACTGTATTCAAACATTATGAATCACCTCGAAGGGAACGATCTACTGATACGTAATCAGCATGGTTTCAGAAAACATCGTTCTTGTGCAACGCAGCTAGCTCTTTGTTCGCACGAAGTAATGGCCGCTATCGACGGGGGATCTCAGGTTGATTCCGTATTTCCAGATTTCCGGAAGCTTTTGACACCGTTCCTCACAAGCGACTTCTAATCAAGCTGCGGGCCTATGGGGTATCGTCTCAGTTGTGCGAATGGATTCGTGATTTCCTGTCAGGAAGGTCGCTGTTCGTAGTAATAGATTGCATATCATCGAGTAAAACTGAAGTGATATCAGGTGATCCCCAGGGAAGCGTCCTGGGACCTCTGCTGTTCCTGATCTATATAAATGACCTGGGTGACGATCTGAGCAGTTCTCTTAGTTTGTTCGCAGATGATGCTGTAATTTACGGTCTAGTAAGGTCATCCGAAGACCAGTATCAGTTGCAAAGCGATTTACAAAAGATTATTGTATGGTGTGGCAGGTGGCTGTTGACGCTAAATAACGAAAAGTGTGAGGTGATCCACATGAGTTCCAAAAGAAATCCGTTGGAATTCGATTACTCGATAAATAGTACAATTCTCAAGGCTGTCAATTCAACTAAGTACCTGGGTGTTAAAATTACGAACAACTTCAGTTGGAAAGAATACATAGATAACATTGTGGGGAAGGCGAGCCAAAGGTTGCGTTTCATTGGAAGGACACTTAGAAGATGCAACAAGTCCACTAAAGAGACAGCTTACACTACACTCGTTCGTCCTGTGTTAGAATGTTGCTGCGCGGTGTGGGATCCTTACCAGGTGGGATTGACGGAGGACATCGAAAGGGTGCAAAAAAGGGCAGCTCGTTTTGTATTATCACGTAAAAGGGGAGAGAGTGTGGCAGATATGATATGCGAGTTGGGATGGAAGTCATTAAAGCAAAGACGTTTTTCGTCGTGGCGATATCTATTTACGAAATTTCAGTCACCAACTTTCTCTTCGGAATGCGAATATATTTTGTGGAGCCCAACCAACATAGGTAGGAATGATCATCAAAATGACATAAGAGAAATCAGAGCTCGAACACAAAGGTTTAGGTGTTTGTCTTTCCCGCGCGCTGTTCGGGAGTGGAATGGTAGAGAGATTGTGTGATTGTGGTTCGATGAACCCTCTGCCAAGCACTTAAATGTGAATTGCACAATAATCATGTAGATGTAGATGTAGATGTAGAGGAGGGCATGGGCGAGGAAAAGAAGCAGGAAGAAAGATGGGGGACTGAATGGAGGGATATAGAGAAAAAAACAACCAAATGCATTTTATACCGTATTTCCTTTCTGTTGTCTATGATAACTAGGTGTTTCCGAACTTAGGGAGGGAGTATATATATATATATATATATATATATATATATATATATATATATATATATATATATACTACTCTCCATTAGTTGGGAAACTTGGAAACACCTAGTAATTATAGACAACAGAAAGAAAAAACAGTATAAAAATTCATTTTGTTGTTTTGCAAATGTTTATTAAGCTCAAATAATACACAGGAAGGTGCAACCATTAAATTTTCGTTTCCTCAAATTAGCCACCGTTTGGTTTCATCACTGCCTTGCACACTCTCAGCATGTGCTGCATCAGTTTTACCAAGATTTCAGTTGGAATTAATCTCCATTCTTTCTGTAGGAACCCCCACAATTGTGATCAACTCATGATTTCCCATTTTAGGCTCCTCCTGTCCAATTCATCCCATAGCAGTTCGATTGCATTACAATCAGGGGATTGTGGCGGCATTTCCATATTTTTCAATATTTTATGAACCCATAGATACTTCACATAGTTCTGACACAAGCGAGACGTATGTTTTGGGTCGTTGTGTTGCTGGAAGTTAAGCCCTTGCACAGACACAAACCAGATGTCTTAGCATGTCGCTGCTAAATGGCATGATGATCCTTTTGGTTCATTTTTTCCATCTATTTTCACCAAATATCCGACTTCATTCCCTCCATAGGATCCCCATACCATCACAGAACCCCCTCCATGCTTTACAGTTGGAATTACGCACTGTGGATTCAAGCATTCATGGGGTAAATGGCTTAAAAACTGACGGAATTTACTTCCGAATATATGGAACTTGGATTCATCAGTCAGTAAGACTCTTTCCCAATCCTCCGCTGTCCAATGTTGGGGTGTCTTAGCCCACCGAAGCCTTTTCTTCTTGTTAACAGGGCGCAACAGTGGTTTCCTTGTTGCTACATAACCTTGTCAACTGCCAGTCGTCGCCTCACTGTGGACTCACCCACTGGAGTATCTCTCGTTACGTTTATTCAGTAGTCAATTCAGGGACAGTTTCTAATCTGTTACGTTTACTGGTCACTACCAAATACTTTCCTTGGCGTTCTAATATCTTCCTGGGTGCTCGTGAGCGAGGACGATCTCCATAGGAGCCTGTTTCTTGACGCTGGTGTATGGTTTTGACAACTCCGGTGATGGAAATCATCAGTTTGTTTGCTATTTGTCGGACACGATTGACATCTTGGTGGAATGTGATAATCATTACCCGTTATTCATAAGGTTCAAATGGCTCTGAGCACTATGGGACTTAAATTCTAACGTCATCAGTCCCCTAGAACTTAGAACTACTTAAACCTAACTAACCTAAGGACATCACACACATCCATGCCCGAGGCAGGATTCGAACCTGCGACCATAGCCATCGTGCGCGTACAGACTGTAACGCGTAGAACCGCTCGGTCACTCCGGCTCATAAGGAATCTGACACTTTGTGGTCATTTTCAATTACTTTCGCAGCGTGTTATACCTTTATGCAAACACATCTACAAGTGAACAGAAATATAAAGAACGTACCTCGGCATAGCCATGCGGTCTACTCGCGCCACCTGGCGTGTTTAGTAGGACTGCTTCGACAGGTAACGTTGGTTTGCATAAATAGGAACGATACTAGTATGTTCCAAAATGTATGTTTTTGTACAATGATTAAGTGTACAATACTGTACATGTCATTATTAACCGTTATTTGAGCTTGCTTTTCCGTATTCTAACAAATAACTCACATAGTGTTTATATATATTTTATATAGCGTAAATAATAATATGTTTACTATAATTGCGATCACGCAAACATGTTTTTCAGGCAATTAAATGGAGACTGATGAGGAGCAAACAAACACTAATTCTCTGGTGATACGAAAGTATGATCTTCCATGAAGTTGTGAGACATCGATTAATACAGTGTTGACACCAAGTTGTAGAATAGGAACTGTGCCAAACTGCAAACTGCTATCTGTCACAACACCAACAGAAATTTACAGATCAAACACGCACAAATCGCCGTAGATTGCAGCATTACAATATCTAACCACAAGCACTGCTGTGTGACGCCAGTGGAGAAGTTTTCAGAAGAGAATAGATGGTAAGCAATTTGCTCTAATGTGGGATGTGAGCGAGAGGTGTACCAGCCCCACTAGATATGCCTAATGCATCCAACAGTGCACATGAGATACCAGCCCTGCTAGATGTGCCTAATGGCATTGTTTATCCAACAGTGTGTTTGACATACCAGCGCTGCTAGATATGCCTAATGGTGTTGTGTGTCCAACAGTCTGCATGACATACCAGTCCTTCTAGATACGCCTAATGGTGTTGTGTGTCCAATAGTGCAAGTGACATACCAGCCCTGCTAGATACGCCTAATGGCATTGTTTGTCCAACAATGAGCACCATATACCAGCCATGCCATATATGCGTAATAGACGTGACTGCTACTGTCGCAGGTTCGAATCCTGCCTCGGGCATGGATGTGTGTGATGTCCTTAGGTTAGTTAGGTTTAAGTAGTTCTAAGTTCTAGGGGACTTATGACCACAGATGTTGAGTCCCATAGTGCTCAGAGCCATTTATGCATAATAGAGTTTTGCAGCCAACAGTATGTGTGTGGCAGGATGTGTGGTGGTCCCTCCGGCCTTCAGTGTGTATATTGTGCTGCCTGCTCATAGTTGCACTCCATGCTACCCAGCACAGGAAGTGTTCCTTTCACGGATTCTCGATTTGTCATGTGACTTGTCCCCTGTGCTCTGCTTGATACCAGCCCCCTAACAATGTGATCACCAAAAGCAACTGACTGCGAGAGAAACTCATGTCTCAAACACCTCGCACCTACTGCACTTCACAACACACTCTCAACTCTACGTTACATTCCTTAGAGACTATTCACCACAACTTTTAATGACAAAGTATACGATGTGCCCACACTCGGCTTTTTGTGTCTTCTATAATTGCAAGCTAACAACTTTCCGTTATTTGCCTTAATGTGAACACTTGATTCTATCCATGTCTCATTCTTCTAGATCAACAGAGAGCACACTACTGGCGTCGATGGCGCGTCTCTTCGTGTTTTAAAACATGTAACATAAGTGGCAGTCACATCTGATTGACTTCGCTTAGGAGCACGAAACTCTTACACCGCCAACAGACCATCAACCTCAGTTTGTGACATAAATTTGAACTTGATACACCAAATTGTTCCAGGGAAAAACGGTTCATAAGACGGACACGCAAACCAAATAACTGATGAAAAAGTGAGAGAAAAGATTTTTTTTGTGTTAGATAATTAACTAAACATCTGTCCATATTTGTCAGCTGAGGCAAACCATACAGTGATAACAGAATGATGCAGACAAGAGTATTGGGACAACCTGCATTCTGTGCCACTTTCCATTGTTGCCAGATGTATCGAAGATGGCGGCGATGACGTCATCCAAGATGGTGGCTGTGATGTCATCAAAGATGGCGGATATGGGTGGGAACTTTGAATTTTGGTGAGAAGAAGGTCAACTGGGCTACCCGCACTAACATAATCCCCCGAAAAATGGGGGAAAGTTCAGATTCCAACAGGATAACGAGCACATCACACCACAGTTATCTATACTAACCTAAGAAAATGGCAGGAAGATAGGTCACTTGGGCTACCACCACTATCCTACGTCAACCGACCACCACCTCTTCCTAGGAACTTGTGGGGAGTGGACTCGACCTGTGCTTGATGTAAGTCTTTATTATTTTGCAAGCACTATTTTATTTAAACAATTAGAGGCACTACCACAATCCAGTGTGGTCGCCAGGGTGTCCAGGCTTCATCTCACCTAGTCACAGTAGCACCACCAGAGGGTGCTGTCATCCTCCTGTATTGTAATCGAAGATGGTGGGAGGGAATGGAGGGAAACAATGGGGTCACCATGAAGTCTGGAGTCCAACTGATCTAGTACACAGTACCACCGCCAGAGGGCGCTATAATACATGCCATAATCCAAGATGACCACCATGATGATGCAAGTACCGTTGTCCAAGATGGCGGGAAACAGTGTGTCCACCACAAGGTCTGGGTCTAGTACACAGTACCACCACCAGGGTGTGTTGTCATACATTTTATGATGTAATCCAAGATGATGGTCTGGGGGGGGGGGAATGGTGGGAAAAGGACTCTGTCTGAGCTGTACATAAGTTTCTATTTTGCAGAAAGTGTGTCCATCACAAGATCTAGAGTTCAACTGACCTAGTACACAGTACTGCCACCAGAGGGTGCTGTCAAACCATGCACAGGTGCCCTCAAACATGAGGCAGCGACATCCTTTTCATACTTGACACCTAAAGAATTCCTCCTGAAAATAAGTGATCACCTAGACACTGTTGCTGACACGACCTGATGGGAGTGAAGACCTATTTGCACAGTGAAGACACCCCAGGGGCGCATGCACCTCCACACCGCCATGAGTCACCACCAGATGCAAGCCAGTGTGACCCATCACTCCCTCACTGCTGCTGCCTACACTGACTGGGTGAAAGTTGCGAATATTTTCGAGTATACAGTTAGAGTTCTCCAAGTATTATACTAACATCACAGAACTCCAGCATGCGCTCATGCCATTCCCATATGCAAGACACTTCTGGGTAGCAAACGTGTTTTCCCATTACTGATGCGATACCTGAGGATACTAACGTCACCATATAGCACAGGGTGCATTGTTCCTAGCACGACTTGTGAGATGCATGTAACCATGCTTAACCACCCAGCATGACTGATGCAATGCCATGAAGTGCGCATGCGTAGCTACAAACCATCACAAGCGCATCTAACAAGGTTCTCAGTGTTATACTGAGGTCACATGCCTATGCAAAATAACAGCCAGGTCGACCTCTCGGAAATTGTATAGTGTCCCAGAAAGAGTTAATGCTCGCTTTCTTGATGTCCCAGCTTGTACGCACGAAAAGTCTTGCCCTAACTGAACCTGTTTACTAAAATAACACAGCATAACGTCGAATGCGGTTTTCTTCATGGTCCTAACATGGCACCCCAAACATTATGTCTTACCCTTCCTGCTTTCAACATACACAAACGTTCTCACCGCTGTGTAGAGATTCCTATATCCCAGCAAAAAGGATGTAAATAAATAGAGAACTATGGTTAGCTCTTATCGAATTTACACTGTGAATTACTGATTCTGCAGGTGTGGAAGCACCCTCTACCTTTTTTTCTTTCTTTCTGCAGACCAGACTTTCAGCAGTTATTTTACACAGATCGCTATATTGCACCAGCTATTAAATCTTACAAACTACCCTACATGTCGTCAAATATGGAAACACACTTATTCAATTACACTGCTCTCCCACAGAGGACAGGACCTTGAATATTAGAACGTGAAACCGACCCAAAACCCATTAATATATCACAGTGTGCCCTACATATTGTCAAATACAGAAAGATTCCTACTCAATTACACTGCCCTCCCACCCAGGACAGGAGCTTGAATATTAGAACGTGGAGCCAATTTCCAACCCATCAATATATCACTGCATACTGTGTCGATGTAGTAAACATACAATTCCTATCCTGCACATACAAAAATCGCCCCTTTTACATCATTCGTACATGTAACGTGAAGTCAAACAGCACAGTACATACATCTACATCTACATCCATACTCCGTAAGCCACCTCACGGTGTGTGGCGGAGGGTATCTTGAGCACCTCTATCTGTTCTTCCTTCTATTCCAGTCTCGTATTGTTCGTGGAAAGAAGGATTGTCGGTATGCCTCTGTGTGGGCTCTAATCTCCCTGATTTAATCCTCATGGTCTCTTCGCGAGATATACGTAGGAGGCAGCAATATACTACTTGACTCCTTGGTGAAGGTATGTTCTCGAAACTTCAACAAAAGCCCGTACTGAGCTATTGAGCGTCTCTCCTGCAGAGTCTTCCACTGGAGTTTATCTATCATCTCTGTAACGCTTTCGCGATTGCTAAATGATCCTGTAACAAAGTGCGCTGCTCTCCAGTGGATCTTCTCTATCTCTTCTATCAACCCTATCTGGTACAGATCCCACACTGCTGAGCAGTATTCAAGCAGTGGGCGAACAAGTGTACTGTAACCTACTTCCTTTGTTTTCGGATTGCATTTCCTTAGGAGTCTTCCAATGAATCTCAGTATGGCATCTGACGATCAACTTTATATGATCATTCCATTTTAAATCACTCTTAATGCGTACTCCCAGATAATTTATGGAATTAACTGATTCCAGTTGCTGACCTGCTATATTGTAGCTAAATGATAAGGGATCTTTCTTTCTATGTATTCGCAGCACATTACACTTGTCTATATTGAGATTCAATTGCCATTCCCTGCACCATGCGTCAATTCACTGCAGATCCTCCTGCATTTCAGTACAATTTTCCATTGTTACAACCTCTCGATATACCACAGCATCATCCGCAAAAAGCCTTAGTGAGCTTCCGATGTCATCCACAAGGTCATTTATGTATATTGTGAATAGCAACGATCCTGCACCACTCCCCTGCGGCACACCTGAAATCACTCTTACTTCCGAAGACTTCTCTCCATTGAGAATGACATGCTGCGTTCTGTTATGTAGGAACTCTTCAATCCATTCACACAATTGGTCTGATAGTCCATATGTTCTTACTTTGTTCATTAAACGACTGTGGGGAACTGTATTGAACGCCTTGCGGAAGTCAAGAAACACGGCATCTACCTGGGAACCAGTGCCAATGGTCCTCTGAGTATCGTGGACGAATAGCGCGAGCTGGGTTACACACGATCGTCTTTTTCGAAACCCATGCTGATTCCCACAGAGTAGATTTCTAGTCTCCAGCAAAGATATTATACTCGAACATAATATGTGTTCCAAAATTCTACTACTGATAGACGTTAGAGATATAGGTCTATAGTGCAATACATCTGTTCGACGTCCCTTCTTGAAAATGGGGATGACCTGTGCCCTTTTCCAACCCTTTGGAACGCTACGCTCTTCTAGAGACATACGGTACACCGCTGCAAGAAGGGGGACAAGTTCCTTCGCGTACTCTGTGTAAAATCGAACTGGTATCCCATTAGGTCCAGCGGCCTTTCCTCATTTGAGCGATTTTGTTTCTCTATCCCTCTGTCGTCTATTTCGTTGTCATCTGTGCGACAATCTAGAGAAGGAATTACAGTGCAGTCTTCCTCTGTGAAACAGCTTTGGAGAAAGACATTTAGTATTTCGGCCTTTAGTCTGTCATCCTCTGTTTCAGCACCATTTTGGTCACAGAGTGTCTGGACTTTTGTTTTGATCCACCTACCGCTTTGACATAAGACCAAAATTTCTTAGGATTTCCTGCCAAGTCAGTACATAGAACTTTAATTTCGAATTCATTGAACGTCTCTCGCATATCCCTCCTCACACTACATTTCGCTTCGTGTTATTTTTGTTTGTCTGCAAGGCTTTGGCTATGTTTATATTTGCTGTGAAGTTCCCTTTACTTCCGCAGCAGTTTTCTAACTCGGTTGATGTACCACGGTGGCTCTTTTCCATCTCTTACGATCTCGCTTGGCACATACTCATCTAACACATATTGTACGATGGTTTTGAACTTTGTCCACCGATCCTCAACACTATCTGTACTTGAGACAAAACTTTTGTGTTGAGCCATCAGGTACTCTGAAATCTGCTTTTTCTCACTTTTCCTAAACACAAAAATCTTCCTACCTTTTATAATATTTTTATTTATGGCTGAAATCATCGATGCAGTAACCGCTTTATGATCGCTGATTCCCTGTTCTGCGTTAACTGTTTCAAATAGTTCGGGTCTGTTTGTCGCCAGAAGTCTAATATGTTATCGCCACGAGTTGGTTCTCTATTTAACTGCTCAAGGTAGTTTTCAGAATAAGCACTTTAAAAATTTACACTGGATTCTTTGTCCCTGCCATCCGTTAAGAACGTTTGAGTCTCCCAGTCTATATCCGGCCAATTAAAATCTCCATCCAGAACTATAACATGGTGGGGAAATCTACTCGAAATATTTCAAATAACTTCCGGGAATTCAGCCAGGTAACACTTTCAGCGACCGCCGATATTTCGGCGGGTGAACACCCCGCCATTTTCAAGGCAAACTGCAACGGACAGGCGGCGTACATGCAAATTTAATACCTCGGTTCTCGGAAAGAAGTAGGAAAGATAACACAAACACACAGACACACACACACACACACACACACACACACACACACACACACTGAACACTAGTGCCACCAAAGATGACCAAAGTCAGAGCTATCGATAGTGAGACTATGAATTTGCAGGTGAGGCAGCATTGACTCTGTTCCTCTGTTTTTTGACAAGAGAGAGAGCCGGATTCCAAACAGAGTTTAAACAGAAACCTCCATCCCTGTTAACGAGGTTGCTCACAAATTTAATCTCAACTGCCTCCCTAATAACACTGTCCCAATAGCTGGACGTGCATGCCAATATCTCGGTGTTATTATATAACATGGGGTGACCAGTATCCAAGCAATGTTCGGCAATAGCAGATCTATTTGGCTGCTGTAATCGTGTGTGCCGTTTATGCTCAGTACATCTGTCCTCCACGGTCCTGATAGTTTGACCAATATATGCCATGCCGCAGCTACAAGGAATACGATATACACCCGCCTTACGCAGTCCAAGATCATTCTTAAGGGAACTCAAAAGTGCTCTAATTTTAGATGGAGGTCGGAAAACACATTTCACATCGTATTTCCGTAAAATACGACCGATCTTATTGGACGTGTTTCCTACGTAAGGCAAAAAGGCAGTAGACTTAGGTGTTGACTCAGAACTATCATCAATCACCCGATGTACAGTTGGTCGATAGCGCAACGCACGTTCAATCTGTCTATCACTATAACCATTTTGACGATATGTAACTTCAAGATGGGACAGCTCAGCTGGCAAAGCCTCAGCGTCAGAAACGACATGTGCCCTGTGTACCAAGGTACGAAGTACCCCTTCACGCTGAGCCGAATGGTGACAACTATTAGCTTGTAAGTACAAGTCGGTGTGAGTACGTTTCCTGTAGACTGCATGTCCCAATGATCCGTCATCCTTCCTCCTAACCAACACGACGAGAAAGGGAAGGCAACCATCCTCTTCCACCTCCATCGTAAAACAGAGGAACAGAGTCAATGCTGCCTCACCAGCGAATTCATAGTCTCACTATCGATAGCTCTGACTTTGGTCATCTTTGGTGGCACTAGTGTTCAGTGTGTGTGTGTGTGTGTGTGTGTGTGTGTGTGTGTGTGTTATCTTTCCTGCTTCTGTCCGAGAACCGAGGTATTAAATTTGCATGTACGCCGCCTGTCCGTTGCAGTTTGCCTTGAAAATGGCGGGGTGTTCTCCCGCCGAAATATCGGCGGTCGCTGAAAGTGTTACCCGGCTGAATTCCCGGAAGTTATTTGAAAGTTGTATACGCCAGGAGAAACTCAGGTCTACTTTTGCAAATTATCCTTCAGGTGCTCAGCCACAACAGCTGCTGAGTCAGGGGGCCTATAGAGACATCCAATTACCATGTCTGAGCCTGCTTTAATCGTGACCTTCACCCAAATTATTTCACATTCCGGATCTCTGTCAATTTCCTTCCATACTATTGTACTTCTTATCGCTATAAACAGGCCTCCCCCTTCACTGTCCAGCCTGTCTCTGCGGTATACATTCCTATCTGAGTTTAGAATATACTCGTGGCACTAGATATTTACCGTGAGGTTGACTGTCATCCACTCCCAACGGGTGACCAGAGTACCCTCAGAGGACCGAAGTCACTGTCAGAACTGTTCTACAAATAAGGGCTTGTTTCCCCCACGACACAAACTCATTACTGTCTGTGATCCAGATCTTCATGCTTGCTTCTTTTTCTACACCCATCTCCAGACTCTGGGATTACAAGAACACATGTGTTTTAGCATGGTTCGCCATAATATAATACAGTAGAGCGTCGATTATCCGAACGTCGGTCAACCGAACGACCGCTTAACCGAACTGTGTACTCGCTCGCACCTGTTACTCTCCATCATCCCCTTCACTCCCAAACCAAGTTTCCCACAGTAGTCGCCGCACTGGGCCACCGCTGGCGGAACATTGCTTCTAATGGGGCCTTCACGAGGCGCTGCTGACCGGCCGAGCCGCCAGTCGCTGTGTTTCAACAATCAGCACACTTCTGTCGGCTCGGCACTGGCAGTAGAAGTAGCGGCAGTATCAAAGCTGTTCACAGCAGCAGCTGCGCCAGCTTGGAGTTGAGGCGTGCCGCTCCGCGCAGTTTGAAGGATTGGGCGCCTCCAAGAAGAGGAAACAGTCACCTTCTGTTCTCTGTTACGACCACTTGTGTGCTACTGCGTGAAGACGTGAACTTGACGATACAAAATGCTTAAACGTAAACGTGTTGTCCTTTCTATGAGGGACAAGTACGAGATATTAAAAGGTTAGAAGGTGAATCTGCAACCACTTTATCCAAAGAGTACAAGGTGGGGAAGTCGACAATTACGGATATAAAAAAACAAAAGACGAGCATAGCAAATTTAATAGCTATGCTTGATGCTACTGATGGATCAACAAGCCGTAAAACTATGAAGCTCGCCACTTACACAGATCTAGACGATGCTGTTTACAAGTGGTTTACACAAAAGAGATCGGAAGGAGAACCTATCTCAGGTCCCATTCTGTGTGAGAAGGCAATGCAGTTCAACGAAAAACTTGGAGGGCCTTCGATCTTTAAAGCGAGCACGGGCTGCTTAAAACGCTTCAAGTCAAGAAAGGACATTCGTGAGCTTACAATACAGGGAGAAAAACTGTCGGCTGATTCATCAGTAGCTGATTCTTTCAAAGTCAAACTAAGGGACGTATTAAGGGAAGAAGATTATGCTCTCGAAAGCGTTTACAATGCTGACGAAACTGGACTTAACTGGAAAGCTTTACCAAGAAAAACTCTTGTTTCATCTGATGAATTAGCAGCACTTTTGGCTTCTGCTAATGCTACTGGAAGTCACCGACTACCTATGTGCGTCATTGGTAAAAGTGAAAAACCGCGTTGTTTCATGCACGTTAATATGTCAGCCTTGCCTGTTGTGTACACCTCACAAAAGAGTGCCTGGATGTATAGTACGGTTTTTATGAAGTGGTTTCTGGACGTTTTCGTACCCTCTGTAAAAGCTCATCAGCTAAAGAATGGGAAGAGGGAGAAAACACTACCGCTCCTTGACAATGCACCAACTCATCCGTCATGTGATATTTTAAACGAAAAAGACGAGGTCATAAAGGTAATATTTCTTCCACCTAACGTAACCTCCTTATTACAGCCCATGCATCAAGGCGTTATTGAGACGATATTACAAGAAAGAATTGTTGCGTAAGTTATTGTTACAAAGAGAAGAGGATGGAGAAGAAAGTCTCTTAAGAAATCATAAGAATATTGACTTGAAAGACGCGTCCTACATGATCAGCGCAGCATGGAATAGTGTAAAGGAAGAGAATTTGAAGAAAGCCAGGAATAAAATTTTGGACACAGAAGAAAATTCACAAGGTAAGATTGAAAATGACGAACAGAATGATATGTCCAAAATTCTCGGTATGCTAAAAGAAGTAGATTGCCACGAATGTGATGAAGACGTTCATGAATGGATGAGTATCGATGATGCAGATCCAGGACATCAAATCATGCAGGACAGCGAGATTGTAAATGTCGTCACTGATAAAGATGACGCCGCCAGCATCTCATCAATCAGTGCTCCAGAAAGTGAAGATGAAAGTATACCAACAGCTTCTGAGGCGTTCACTTGTTTAGATACTGCCTTGTGATGGTTTGAGGCCCAAGATGAAAGTGACCAGTTTCAGATATCTGTAATGAAAAAAGTTAGCTGCTCGTAAGCGTGTAGGCATGCTTACACAGACCAAAATAAAGGATTTTTTTAAGCGTTAATTTTGTATACTGTGTGTATTGTTCATGCTAAATGCGTATGTAATATGTATATATTTATGTTTAATAATCTGTGTCACATACTATATATTCCTACTGAAGTTGCCTTTGTATGTTACTTTGTAATAGTAAAAGAGATGCCTGTTTTTATGAATAAATTTACTGTACAGTACTTCTTTTTGGCAAATAAACATGTACAGTTCGATTATCCGAACAAACCAGTTTTCCGAACGCCCATGTCCCCCAAGTCCTTCGGATAATCGACGCTCTACTGTAACATTTTCGTGGTACTTCTCGATATCAAGCACAAAGAAGTAGCCTTCCGATCGCTTGCGGAACATAATTCCGAAGATACAGACTGGAAAATATTTATCTACAAATCCGAAATCTTAGCACTTATCCAATTTGCGAGGACCTTTACGTGAGAACTCAAAGGAAACTAATATTTCCACTCACGAATACTGATGTCGGTGATGTAACAGATTCCAAGTCATCCCTGTAATTTACAAGATCAACTAAGGTGTTTCTCATGTCTAGAGAACCGGCAAATGAGTCTTCCACATGCTAGATTCCCACACCACAATCGATCTTCTCTCAACTATATAAAGGCGCGAAATGTGCAGAAGCAGTCAACCAAACAATTTACACGGGAGGAAATAACGGTCCAGCGCAAACGCACCTCCATATTCAATCCTCTCAGATTTCCACTTGATCACGAAAGCCGTCCAACACATACTAAGTATTAGTTGGCTATTCGCTCGTCTAGAGGACAACACAGTTAATTCATCTACATTCCTATACTCCAATAAGCCTCTCCATTCTGACAACTCCTACCATTAACGGGAAACATGAATCATTCCCACCACAGGCCATGCATACACGGAATCATCCTAGAAACCCAGTCACATATATGTTTTATCATTGTACTTACAATTAAATGTTACAACCACAGTCTCAATTGAATGGCATTCGACAATGAGCGAAGTATCGGAAATACAGCCTGCTAACGGCTGTGGCTCTGGAAATAGAAATATCTGTACCATTCTTATGACTTGACATACTCTTTCCTCTGCTATCACAGTATTCCACAGTCATCTCCTTTGCAGATGTAGGAACACAAACACATCCTTTATAAGCCTGATGCTCAAGGTGAATCTACCATGCATCCCCCACTACTACTAAGTGATTGCCTACGCTACGAAATAATACTGAGAGAAAATCAGCAATGGGTGGACATGTCTCATAAGTTTTTCTTGCAAGTGCTACCATTGTGTCTTAGAAAGACAGACATAGTCGGTCAGGTGTTAAAAAACCCGATTGCAACAACTGCTGTATGTTACTGTCACAAACGGTCTTGGTTGATAAGGCGCACACAAGTATCCACGTGAAAAGCTATATGGGCTTTATAAATCGAGATACGACATTACCTCGGAATGAGGTGGTCTTTCCGGACAAATACCGAGACGGTGATCGCTGGAGTGTATACGAGGTGCATTCAAGTTCTAAGGCCTCCGATTTTTTTTTCTCCGGAATGGAAAGAGATAGAAACATGCGCATTGTTTTAAAATGAGGCCGCGTTCATTGTCAATACGTCCCAGAGATGGCAGCACTGTACGGCAGATGCAATTTTACCGCCAGCGGCGAGAATGAGAACTGTTTTAAATACTTAAAATGGCGACGTTTTCCTTACTTGAACAGCGTGCAATCATTCGTTTTCTGAATTTGCGTGGTGTGAAACCAATTGAAATTCATCGACAGTTGAAGGAGACATGTGGTGATGGAGTTATGGATGTGTCAAAAGTGCGTTCGTGGGTGCGACAGTTTAATGAAGGCAGAACATTGTGTGACAACAAACCGAAACAAACTCAGGCTCGCACAAGCAGGTCTGATGACACGATCGAGAAAGTGGAGAGAACTGTTTTGGGGGATCGCCGAATGACTGTTGAACATATCGTCTCCAGAGTTGGCATTTCTGTGGGTTCTGTGCACACAATCCTGCATGACGACCTGAAAATGCGAAAAGTGTCATCCAGGTGGGTGCCACGAATGCTGACGGACGACCACATGGCTGCCCGTGTGGCATGTGGCAAGCAATGTTGACGCGCAATGACAGCATTAATGGGACTTTCTTTTCGTCAGTTGTGACAATGGATGAGACGTGGATGCCATTTTTCAATCCAGAAACAAAGCGCCAGTCAGCTGAATGGAAGCACACAGATTCACCGCCACCAAAAAAATTTCGGGTAACCGCCTGTGCTGAAAAAATGATGGTGTCCATGTTCTGGGACAGCGAGGGGGTAATCCTTACCCATTGTGTTCCAAAGGGCACTACAGTAACCGGTGCATCCTACGAAAATGTTTTGAAGAACAAATTCCTTCCTGCACTGCAACAAAACCGTCCTGGAAGGGCTGTGCGTGTGCTGTTTCACCAAGACAATGCACCCGCACATCGAGCTAACGTTACGCAACAGTTTCTTCGTGATAACAACTTTGAAGTGATTCCTCATGCTCCCTACTCACCTGACCTGGCTCCTAGTGACTTTTGGCTTTTTCCAACAATGAAAGAAACTCTCCGTGGCCGCACATTCACCAGCCGTGCTGCTATTGCCTCAGCGATTTTCCAGTGGTCAAAACAGACTCCTAAAGAAGCCTTCGCCGCTGCCATGGAATCATGGCGTCAGCGTTGTGAAAAATGTGTACGTCTGCAGGGCGATTACGTCGAGAAGTAACGCCAGTTTCATCGATTTCGGGTGAGTAGTTAATTAGAAAAAAAATCGGAGGCTTTAGAACTTGAATGCACCTCGTATTATCAGACCAGCAGTCAGGTTACACGTAGCCCACGATTCAACCTCGTGATAAAATCGCTGAATTTTGAAAGTGATTTGGCTAAGGAATGTGGTATGTAAGCGGTATTTGCGACTCCCGCACGCCACCCCAGCTAGATATTTATATAGTACTTGTAATGTGTTCTGTCTCGATACCATGTCAGAGGTTCTGCAATATATTCACTGAGTTGTAGGCGATGACTGATTGAGAAGGATCACAAGCAGTAGTACTAGATGATGTGCTGATTGAGGTCATAAGGAAACGTACACTAGCTTATCAGATCTCTAGTGTTCGCTACCTGCTAGAAATGATATCCATAGTTTGGAATCAAGTCTTTCCATTCAAGTACATACCTGCAGTGGATCCTATTGACAAATGGTTTAATGATTACAACCGCTACTCAATCACATTCCTGCCACTTTCATAACTTGAAACGAGTCACCTTTCTCGAACCTGGCTGTTACAGAAAATTCCGACGTGGTATTAGTCACCCCCTATGCATCTTGCAACTGCTGTCATTTCTACAGTTTTGCGCATGTGATCGTTCCAATTTAAGTCGGAACTGAGCAGCTGCCGGAGAAAGACATATCCACCACCTTCTGCAACCCGTCTAGAAACAGAATGACCTGAATTAGTGCAACAGAACTGTGTTTTACCATTTGGTGGAAATGCGCGGATTGTGGTGCTTCTCCAAACTGGATACAGATACTACAGTCCGAATCAGATCTGTGTCCATCCAAATCTATCAGCCCGACATACTATCGTCGTTATTCTCCACCCCCGAACATAGAAGCTCCACTAACCTCATCTGATATAGAGCTCACCTAGCCACCGTTGCTTGCGCGATGACGCATAGCTGTGGTGTGGTCCAGCACGGAGAGAGAGATTTTGCAATGCTTCCCAGAATTGCACAGCGTGCATCCCTCCTAGCATTCCTAATGGAACACTCCATCCCTCACTGAATTTACACCTGCTGCTGGTGTGGGACGATCCTATTAAACATGCAGGTACTGATCCACTCCAGAGGCGAGTTTAAAGTTTCGTCACTTGCACTGTAGGACGATGACTGTATTCCAGGACTGTATTGAAAATCGCAAGAGACGCTCCCTGTGGCCCTGTCTCGTTGCTTCAAACAATATTTTTTTCAGCTGTAGCGCACTTTGTGCACTGCCTTACATTTTGTTTTTCTGCCACTAATTCAAGGTCTCATCAGGTCTAAACTGACATTAAGACTTTCTGATCCACAGCCTCTCACAGAAAACTAGACATCGCACAGTGTAAATCATATTGCTATTGCGGCTACCATAACACGCCACACACACTGGATGATTTTAAATAAAAGCGAGTTACAACATAAGCAAACTAGCGGGGTTTTTGCGGCGTTGTGATTTTTTTTTTTTTTTCGAAATAGTCTTTTCGATTTGTGCTGCTCTGTCAATTTCTGTGCTTGACGATCCCCATTGAAGTACTGGAAGGCGTCATTTATGTGGGTGTCACAAATCATGTGAGATGCGTGAGAAGCGTGCGATGCTGGGTCTTATTTGTTGACATTGTCATCATAAATTGGTACATCTAACCAATGGTTGTTGATGACTGTGGTTTACCGAATATACAGTGATGTCCTTGTACTACTTTACTGTCACACCTGGTGTGGTATGGCAGTTCAATGATTGTAGTAAGTTGATGATTGCCGACGACTGTCGTGCATTATATGTGCAGTGACGTCTTGGTACTCCACACCTGTTTCTGTATGGCAGTTTGGTGATGTGGTGTGGAGAATGATATTCATTTAGCTTAATCCATTTCTTGATAATGTTTGTTGGTATAAGATTAATATGCTGTTTGACGTTCGTTCGCATTCTTTTGACTGTGCAAGATTTATATTTTGAAAGATGGCTGTAGTGGTTACCATGCCTCAAAGTTCATGGAAAGACTTTTGTAATAATTTTTAGTATAGGAGAAAAACGTATTTTTCGCTCTTCTGCTCTACTTCGCCTTGCGACTTCTGGTCTTCTCTTCTTTCTTGCATTCTTCTGTTCTTGTTTGTCTAGGAATATCTGAATTTTAATGTATGTGAGATCTAGGATTTGTAGGATTTGACTGCCATTCCCAAATATTATTTGATGAGTTTGTGTATCTTAGTATTTCTTGTAGCTTGATTGTAGTCTTTCGTATCATGATTCTCCCCACGCTCGTCCCTTGAGTAGCAGTGTTGTGACATATGAAATGTCCGGTCTGTGCGTTGTCCTCCTGAAGTCCAACCTGGTGGCCCTGCATTTCCAGTATCCCGTTGGTCTTCACATCGTTATCATTGCCCTAAGTGCTTTCTCAGCATGTCTGTACCCTCTCAGTCGCTATCTCGAAGCATCTGGTGTTGAGGGAGCTGGCGATTTGTTGGTGGCGATGTCACTATGATGCATAGATTTCTTTTTTCTTGTTTTAGAGGAGTTCATTATCGACACTTGCAACAACTTATAACTCTACATAATGCAAAAATGTTTTAACAGTTGCAAAAAGATAATCTAATTAAAGCATATATATATATTGTTAGTTTTCTGTCTCTCTTTCTTTCTTTTAATTAATGTGGTAATTTGTTGATTACTTAATTAGCTTTTATTTAGTGATTAGTATAAGATATGAGGTTTCTTTTGCCAATTTGTGTCTTCTCTTTTCTTTTCTTTTACTGTTCTTTTCATTCGCATGCTTTTAAATGACTCACGTGGTAGATGCCGATACACTTACCTGTTCTTACCTGTTTTTAGGTTCATTAACTCCACGGTATTTTCGCGAGCGATTCTGGAAATTATCATCAGCTTTTTATAGTCTGGAAAAAAGTTACGGCATTTAATTTGGCTCTTGTGTGAAAGGTAATGAGTCTTTACGAATACTTTCTGACCCAAGGTGAAGCGTTTCTTTGTGGCAAACTTGCCTTGGGTGATCTTACGTCTCATTGCTGCTGACCGAATGTTCCGTAAGGCAGAAGCGACGATTTGTCTGTGTTTTGTTTTCATTTGCGATACTCTGCTCTGTTCCATCATGATCTTTCACTTGATTCTCGTCAAATATACCGCTAAGTCCCGTCAACAGTTCTTCATCGCCCAATTCTTCAGCAGACGGAAGTGGTGGCAGTTCATCCTCACTTTCAGAATTTTCTCCCTCTATGCTGTTTTCCCAGGCTCTGTAGCGTAATTCGAGTGTATCTGGTGCTGACTCTTTATCGGAAATTTTCGTAAGTCCCTGTTTATCTGAATTGTGGCTATTGTCAGTTTTTTCTAATTTTGATTTATCTGCTTGGAAGAAACGATTGTTTTGTTTTGATTGTGTTAATGGGTGGACGTTAGTTTGCCTAACCTCTTCCGTATTTTCCTGTCAATCTTTACGATTTTCAGGATTCTGTGGCCTTACTTCTGGTTTCCCTTTGCTGTGTTGTTCTTGTCTCAGTGTACCATGATTCTGTCTGTAATTATTCGCACCCTGGTCTTGCCAGATGCTGTTTCTGGCATCGTGACCGATTTCAAAGTACCCTTGACCGTTGGCATTTGGTTCCTAAACCCATATCCACCACTGTATGAGTGTCCATTACCATTCCAATTCCGGTACCAATTATTCTGGTTCCCGTTTCTATGCCAATTACCTCCATTATGCCACTGTCCTGCGCTGTTAAATTGCCTGAAATTAGTATTATTAGGATTAAAATTATTATTATTAGAATATTCGTTCCTAGTCCTCTCCTTTTGCTGTTCCCTTTCCTTTCTTTTTTCTTTCATCTCGTTTTCTTTAAATATGAGTTCGAGCTCCCTTAAGACCTCTTTGAATTCCTCGGTATTTTCATTTTTTCGTACAGTCGCCTGTTGATACTTTACCGGTAACCCCATTCCACATAGACGTATCATCTCTCCGTTACTGTATGGTTTATCTAAGCATTGACTCTTTTCGTCCATTGTGTCAAAGAATTTTACAACGCTTTTTTCCCCTGAGTTTTCATATGGTGTCATCTGAAGTAACTCGTATTTCATTTTGTTTTGCGCTTCCTTAGACCAATATCTTTGGAGAAATGCTGTTCTGAACTGTAGGTAAGACGTACAGCGATCTTTTGCATCACCTCCGCTACGGTCCCTGACATGTGTGCACAAATAAAGTCAAGTTTGTGAGCCTAGCTCCTATGATTTGGCAAACCTACCTGGAACTGATCGATCAATTTGCGTGCATGCAAGCTACCGCCTTGTTCCTTGAAATGTTGGAATTTTCTAACTGTCAGAAAGTGGTCTGTATTGTATCTACTCATAAATCCGGGTTTTGCCTGATTCAAAGACTCAAATAATCAGCCATTCCTTGTGTTGTCTTGCCTATTCTCAGGCAATCCACTGCCTGTCTATCTATTCTCAATTTCCTGGCCCATATTCGCATCATATCGTAATACTGGTGAACAAAGGTGTTGTTCGTTTGTCTCTACACTCGCCGTTCGCGGTACTGTACCTGTGTTACTGTTATATTGTGTCATCGGGTTTACTGGTTCAGTCGCTTGTCTTTCCATTGGTATCGGCTGACTGTATGTGTCCCATTTTTCTAGACGCTGTGCCTGGTTCTGTGGCGTGTCATGTGTCACTTTAGTCGGGGCCTTCTGTTTCGACTTCTGCGCAAATGTTACTTCTGGTCTTTGTTCTACTTGAACTTTCTTAGACGGCGCGTGTTCATGTACTGAATTAATGCTTGACGTATCAGTTGTTTCGCTACAGGTGTTATCGGTTTCGATCTTTTCTTCGATAGTTTGTATCGACTTCGTTCGAAGCTTTTCAAACTGATCTTTGTTTTTAAGTTTTATTTTATTGATCCGCTGATCATACTTTTTCAGTGCAACTTGTGCGACCTTGCTTTGAATCACTTGTTTTTCGGAAATTTGTATTGCTGTTCGAGTGACCTTTTTCGCAAAACGTTCCACCTTTTTGTCAGCGTTTACGATGTCCAATTGGACCTTGTCCACGTCAGTGCGTATCTGCAGCTGACCTTGTGTTAGTACCTGAATTCTTTCCCTAGATTATTTCGCGTCTTCATTTATCTGAGTGATCTGACTATCAATTCTGGCGATCCCTTCTTCCATCTGGATTTTAACCAGTTGAATCTGTGTCTTAATCTCTTGTTTCAATTTTCAAAGAGTCTTCTGCTGTGTTTCTCACCTTGTGAAAACCAAACTGATTGTTACACAGGAGAGCGAGTTTTTCGAAGTAGCTTCTTATTTATGTGTATGTAGCAGTACTTCAAATATCTTTGAAAATATTGGCACAATTCAGAATACTCTGTAGCTATGGGGATGCTCTTTGTCCCCTGGAATAACTTTTGATACCTTGAATGATTCAGAAATACTCCAAATTCTAAACATTTATTAAAAAGAAAAGCTAATGGTATAGAGACTGAGTGTAATATCTTTCTGATGATGTAATTTGACAACCAATAGCAAATGGTTTTTGTTTTACAATTTTTTTAAACATATGCTTATTTTTTTCTCTAAAATTTTGCACTTTTTCTTCTATAACTCTTTAATCATACAATATTTTTTTACAATTTGTTATAAAAATGAAGGAAAAGAAGTAAACAATATTATGTATAAATTTCATTGATATACTGTTAGCACTTTTCGGGAAAATGTTCCTCGAAGATGAAAATTTTAAAGTTGCACGAAATGGCTTCTAAAGTTTTTAATACATACCTGCCCCATATGATGGATTATCAGCATCCTCTTATTTTTCCAGTGTTAATTTCATTTTCACTGGTCTTTTCTTCCCTTTTGCCACATGTTGTAGGCTTTTGTCTCTTCTTCCTGCACCTTTTGTCTTTCTTCATCAATTAGACGCATTGTGGAAATAGTGTTGTGTCCTGGTTGGAAACCTAAATGCTTCAGCACATTGAAACACGTATGTAACATAGCAGCGATGGCGAGGCATTGTAGCATCTGTGACCAGAGAGTATGCGCTTGACCGCGCGAGTGTTGCGAGCGGTTCTCAGTCTGTAGCAGTCAGTCAGTCGTTGCGAGTCTGTAGCTCTGTCTAGTTGAGAGCAGTACTCAGTCTGTAGTCGTCATGCAGAGCGGTCGGTCAGTAGTAGCAGCCCAGTGCGGTTGTGTGATGTAGGCGGTCGGCAACACTGGTCAAGATGAGGAATAAGGTATACTGTTAATTAATATAATCATTAGATAATGAAAAATTTTATTTATTGTAATTATTCTCCAACAAGTCTCCCAATAATAATTTTTTATTTCAAAAGCATTTTCTCAAAAATTTAATTTTTTATTGAACTCAAGATTTCGTTGCACTTCCCATTTCATTCCACTTCTTTTGAAGAAAAACTCCACTAAAATCACAAAAAAGAGAATATTATTATTTGCAATGCAGTTCCTCCAAGCGGTGCGCAACAACAAGAGCAGATATGTGACATCCATTTATTCTGAGGTAAGACTTTAATTCTGATTGTTTTACACAGGGCCAAAGACCGATATTTCGGTTTAATTGAATTTTTTTGTCACTGAATGGACTTTAATTTTTTGAAGGATTTATATTTGAGTCAGATTGCGAATTTCACATTTTTTTGTTGCCATTGTCAGTACATTTCATTGTGGGCAGGTTACGTATAGAGCCATGTCCATCAGCATTTCTAATTAGTATCGTCCTTTTCTTTTAAAAAATTTGTGGGGAGGTTACACTTGGCTCCCATTTCTATTAAGTATTGCTATATTTTCTTTAAAAAAAATTTGCGGTGGGGAGGTTACACTTGGCGACACCCAGTCCAGGATCGTATTTCGTTGAGAGTCTTTTGAGCAACAGTCAGATATCTGCTCTTATTTGCTTAAGTATAATTAGGATTTGGCGCTACGCTTTTATTAATCTTGTGACTTTCTCTCTACAGGTCAACGGCAATTTGTTGCTTTGTTGTATTTGTGTGTTGTTTTTGCATTGTGCTCATTTGTTTTGTGAAAAATTTTGACTATTGTAAAAATGCCGCGAAAGACTGTGAATAGTGTATCGCGAAGTATTGTGAATGAAATTACCGACTTAAACAACGTGACCGATAGTAATTGTGATACGCAACGTAATGATGACAATCCTGCGTTCACTAACAATCAGTGCATTCCAACCACTAAAGATGACTTTCACCTTAATGATGAACAAACGAACTCAATTGTCTCGTCTGTTAACTTGACGACAATTGATGACGCAGAATGCTCTATGGTAATGAGCGCTGCCGAGTTTAACACACCCGATTTAGAAAATCCAAGTAATGTACAGACGAATTTTTCGAATGAAAATGATCAGTGTAGTGAGAGTATGACGGATCCAT
Organism: Schistocerca piceifrons; assembly: GCF_021461385.2. NCBI lineage: Eukaryota > Metazoa > Arthropoda > Insecta > Orthoptera > Acrididae > Schistocerca > Schistocerca piceifrons. The sequence goes on from NW_025727759.1 coordinate 2,528,205, forward strand.
TTAATTCCGAAATAATGTCTGACAGTGTACATCCGACTGATAATCCTTTTTGTAAGTTGCAAAATGACCAAATGGTCACACAAAGCGCGACAACTGCAGGTACACCATTAAACAGTACTGAGAATGCAACAGCTACTTTAAGTTTGGATCAATTTATGACAATAATGCTGCAGTTTAAGAACGATCTTGGTGTAGATATCAAACAAGATAATGAAAAACTCAAACAACACTTAAATGAGAAACTTGACAATAATGACGAAAATCTCAAACAACTTAGGGAAGATAACAAACAACAAAATGAAAACCTCAAGCAACTTAGTGAACAGGTCAGACAACAAAATGAAAAATTTGACGACAATTCGAGGCAGCTTAGTGAACAAATTAAAGCTGTTGCCGCGCAGTGTCATGACACTAAGGAACAGTTGCGCGCGGAAATTGAGGCGTGTTCACAAAAAAATAGCGAAGAAATTAAATCTGTTGCGCAAGAATTAAGAGAAATGCAAACAGTCGCAACAGAAACACTCAGAGACGAAATTAGCGGAGTCGCTAAACAATGCTCTGAAAAAGCTGCACAATTACGGGACGAGTTTAAAGCAATGACGATAGAACTTTCGCGCACTATGGACGCAAAGATAGACGCGAAATTCGAACAGCAGTACACTCAGATTAACGAGCGCTTTAGTCAGCACATACAGAACAGTAATACGCGTTTCCGCAGATTTATTCAAGATCAAAACAAAGTAAAACGACAAGTCATGGAAACAATCACTGCACAGAGACAAGAGGACAAACGTAAAATATTCGCGAAAGCGAAGACGTATGTAGACAATAATATTACTACAGTGTCCGACAAAATTAATACCATAGAACAATTGAACGCGGAATTACAGGATGAAATTTCTGATCTTAAAGCAAAAACAGATACACACACAGTAAATATTCAAACAGTGACAGATAGATTCGAACAACTAGATCTAACACAGGATTGCGATGTCATCAAAGCTGATGTTAAAAAACTGAGCGAAACTACACGCAAGTTGCAAAAACAGATTAATGCGTCTGATTCTAAAACCGATGATCAGGTTAAAATACTGACTGAAAAATGTGATGAATTGGCCAGTCGTATTGATGTTATCGAAAATACTAATGACAATAAATCAGACGATACTGCACCGGTTTCTTTTATCCAAACACCTGAATTTCAAAATTTACAGCAGACAATTAATGAAATCGATTCATCTAACAACACGTTACGTCGGAAGTTATCAAATTTACAACAAGAAGTAACAGAAATGAAAAACATTTCAGTTAATAACATATCACAACAGACGCCACTTTATGAACATGTGTCAGATTCACGCAGCGCGTATAATTTGGGTAATCTGCAGAGAGTACGGGACTTAGATTCCGAACAACCACAGTTCAATAGATACTCTTACGATCCTGAACCTGTTCCATTACACAGAGATGATAATTTCGACTATAAACATTTTCTGTCAGTAAGAAAGTTCAAAATATTTAAAAACGATAGAACGCAGATTCACCCACTGGATTGGATTCAACAGTTTAGCTTTGCTCTTCCACCGACTTGGCCTGTAACACATAAACTTGAATTTATTTGCAGTTTTTTGGAAGGCGAACCGGCAACTCGTATGAGACCGATCGCGAGACAGTGTTACTCGGTAGAGGAATTTCAGAATGCTTTTCTGTCAGCGTACTGGTCGAAGACGACACAGCGCGGAATTAAAGATCAACTAATTAGTTTGCCAAACTATGAAAACTCAAATTTTCCCAGTGTAACGCAATTTTTTGAGCACATGGTACAACAAAACCAGTACCTAAGTGAACCGTACAGTGAATCCGCACTTATACAACTATGCATCTCTAAATTACCACGGTCATTACGAGTGTCACTTCTAACGGGCCAGCAAAAAGAAAACATTTCAGCATTCAGAGATCTTTTACAGCTCTTGGAGGTACAGCAATCCGATTATTCTTTTGTAAACAAAAACTTTTCGTGTAACAACCAAGGTCAACAACAGTACTACAATCATGATCAGGGACGTAATTTCAATCGGAAAGATAACAGACGCTTTAGGAACGACAACTACCCGAACGTCAATAACAGGCAAAATTCTAATTTTCAATACCGTCAAAATTTTCAGCAACAGGAACAACACTTTAGTAACAATAGAGGTGTTTCACAACAACAACATCAAAACCAGCCGGTTAACATACCTAACCAACAATGGAATACACAAGGTCAACCAGGCTTTAATGTTTCGCCGCGTGGACGTATAGCCCCTGGTCCAACAAATAGTAACGTACGTCAGCAAGGAAACAACTACGTACAAAGAAGACAGTATTTCAATTCCTATCGTAATGCACCGTATAGGAATGACTATTACGACAGACGTAAAAATAATGAAGACAATTTTCAGCGAACATCTAACAACAGTCGGTCATACCAACAGCAAAATCATACGCAAGAACATATTCTCATGAATGAACCCGACAGTAGGTACCATCCAGAGCGTAACACGCCTGGAAGAAGTAATAGGACAGTTCAAATAGTCGAAATGCCACAGAATCCTCCTAATAATAATAACACGTCAGATAGAATCTGACTAGATAATGTACAGGACGCATCTTCCAATAATACAAGCACTACCTTAGACACGCAAAATGTTGTTCACGAAAATGTAATTACTTTTGACGACATCAGAGACACTCTTTTACAGGAAAGACCAGTTATTCAAAAAACCATTTCACATCCTGTTATCGAAATTAAAATTGGTTCATCAAAATTCTCAGCAGTAATTGATTCCGGCTCACCTATATCAGTAATAAATGAGGAGACTTTTAATGAATGCAACAAAGAGAATACCTATCCGACATTACCTTTAGGCAAAACAAAAGTGAAGGGAGCAGTATCGAGTAAAAGAGTAGACGTTAAATTACAGACACATTTATCATTTTGTATTGGAGGTCATACTTTCCACACTAATTTTTGGATTGTTCCTTTATTGACAACAGACATTATTTTAGGCACGAATTTTCTGGTACAACACCACGCAGTTATCGACTTTCAGAATTCTTATTTAATGTTAAAGGATGAAAATGTACAATTGGCTTTAGAATTTCAGCACTCTTTATCTGCGGAAGAACAAACAATTAACCGCACAGAGGTCATTTCCGCAACACGTAACATAGACTGTAATCCCACATTGTTCACGGATACGTACGTACACAACTATAATACTCCAGACGAAGCTGACTACGACGTTATGCAGTTAATTTCTGATAAGGTTAAAGAGAGCAATGCAACTACAGACGACGAACGAACGCAATTACACAAAATTCTTTTACAGCAAGCGCCAGTTTTTGACAACATTCCTGGTACTATGTCCGGCTTTATGTATGAATTTCAAGTCAAACCGCACGACACATTTAAAGCAAAGCATTATCCCATTCCACATATTCACAGAGAACAGGTTAAAAAAGAGCTGCAAGATATGCTTGATCAGGGAATTATTGAACCAGCAGTTAGTCCGTACATAAACCCGCTACATATTGTTAAGAAAAAAGATGGCTCACTTCGCCTTGTACTTGATTCACGTCACATTAATGACATTATTATTAATGAAACAGATCGACCACAGACATTAGAGGAACTTTTACAGAAATTTCACGGTACAGCTATTTATTCCACATTAGATTTGAAATCGGGATTTTGGCAAATTCAACTTCATCCGAATTGTAGAAAATATACAGCTTTTCTCTGTTTCGGCGACTGTTATCAATTTTGCAAACTACCGTTCGGCTTAACTATTTCTTCTGCAGCTTTTATTCGCGGTTTGAACACTATACTTCCGACAGAACTTAAAGACAGAATTACGACGTATGTAGACGACATTCTTATCGCAGAAGCTAACTGGTCTGAACACAATCTGATTCTTGAACAACTGTTACAAACTTTCCATGCACAAGGACTTACAGTTAACCTCAGTAAATCGCATTTTGGCAAAACTTCTATAAAATTTCTTGGACACGTAATTTCAGCAGAAGGCATTGCGCCTGATCCAGAAAAACTTCAGGCTCTACGTGACATTAGTGTTCCTACGACGAAGAAACAACTACGCAGTTTTTTGGGCTTAATTAATTTTTTTCGTAAATTTATTCATCACTCTGCTTTAGACACACCCAGATTATGTCAATTAACAGGTAAAAACAGTATTTGGTCTTGGGATAAGCAAGCACACTCTGAATTCATGAACCTGAAACATGCTCTGTTGAATGCTCCACTGTTATCGCACCCCGATCTTACTAGAAATTTTTCCATTGCTACCGACAGTTCCAACACCGCTTTAGGCGTACATATTTTCCAGGAAATAGAAGAAGATGGTTCAACAGTTATTAAAAACATCGCATTTGCAAGCCGCATTTTGTCACCTGCTGAGCGAAATTATTCTGTTACAGAACTTGAAACATTATGTGTTGTATGGGCTTTCACGAGATTTAGGCATTTTCTTTATGGCAGACACACCACCGTTTACACTGACCATAGAGCCATACAATTTTTGCTTTCAGCCAAATTCACTCACGATAGATTAAGCAGATGGAAACTTTATTTGCAAGAATTTAATTTTACGATTGTTCACATTCCCGGCACACAAAATGTTATAGCAGACGCACTATCGCGTTCTCTCGGCAACAATCAGCAAGACGTAGCAACCCACTTCTGCAAAGCAAATTTCAGTGTCATGTACATTCAGCAAGTTGCATTTGAAAATTTTATTTCATCGTCATTACAGGACATAGCACAAGAACAAAACAAAGACAATGTGTGGAAAGAAATTAAACAGCTTTGGCAAGATAAGAATAATGTTACGATTAGAAACCACTACACTGTACGCAATGACATTCTGTTTCGCCGCTCTCATCCTGACAGCAACAATTGGTTATTATGCATTCCTGACGAACTGGTTAACAAACTAATTTGGTACACTCATTTAAGTTACGCACATTACGGAGCAAGAAAATGTTTTCTTATACTGAGACAGAACTGTTATTTTACTAACATGGAAAAACGTATACGACGTGTTTTAGCGTCTTGTAAAATTTGCCAGAAAGCTAAATCAGACACCACTTCACATATTCCTCCTTTATATCCCATTATACCTGTTAAATTAAGACACATGGCCGCAGTAGATATTTTTGGTCCGATTCCCAGAACTAACAGAGGTTTTTGCTACATATTTGTCGCTGTTGAGCTCACTTCAAAATTTGTTACTTTCACTCCGTTACGCAAAGCTACTGCTAAAACTGTTTCGAAAGCATTTGTAAAACATTTTCTATCTCATGTAGGGCATGTAATGAAAGTAATTTCTGATAATGGATCTCAATTTCGTAGTAGTGTATGGACACGCATGTTACGAGCCAGAAACATTTCTCCGATTTATATATCCAAGTACCACGCTTCTTCGAACCCTTGTGAAAGATTAATGAAGGAAATTGGTAAGCTGTGCCGAATATACTGCCACAAAAGACATATTGATTGGGATACACACATACTCTCATTCCAAGATGTAATTAATTCCATTCCAAATGAATCCACTATGCTATCTCCGACTGTTATACTGAAAAACGTTGAACCACCGAACAAAATTAAAGAATTAATAGAATTTCCCAAAAGTCGTCGCCTACGACACCACGAAATAATTGACATTGCGCTGAACAACCTCAAACGTGCCGCAGAGCGCCGGAGAAGACAGCAAAAACAGGTTTGTACACGCCGCGACTTTCACGTTGGACAGAAAATATTAGTGCGTACACACTATTTATCCAGCAAATTAAAAGGTAAGTGCAGTAAATTTGAACTTCTATACGCAGGTCCATATCGGATTCGCAGCATCCCTCACCCCAATGTTGTACACGTCGAAACTTTGAGAACCAGAAAATCGAAAGGCAATCACCATATATCAAACATTAAACCGTTTATTGAGTGAAACCACTGTATGATTCAACACACTATGATGCCATTTACTAATGCAATTATTTCACGTGACTAATTACTGATGATTATCGTATTTTTTCTTGGCAAGTGCCCGGCAAGGTAAGGTTAGCAGGTCGCTCTTCTTGTCGTTACACATCAGACCGTGCATATTTTTCCAGATGAATTTACACATTTATGACTATTTTTGCAATTATATTTATGTGACTACTTATTGATGATTATCGTGTTTTTTCTTGGCAAGTGCCCGGCAAGGTAAGGTTAGCAGGTCGCTTTTCTTGTCGTTACACATCAGACCGTGCACATTTTCCATTTTTTTGTGTATATGACTGTACTCCAGTTTTGTTTGTATGGAGTATGAAATAGTTAAGATATAACACACACCAGTCGACTTTGACATTTTTTGCCTTATGACATCTCAACATCGTGACTGTTTCACATTTTTTTTTTTTTTGCTGCTGCATTGTATTATTCTGTGTATATCTTTGTTTTTGAACACTGTCAATGTTTTTGACATATTACGTTTTCTGTCATGTTATGCTGTAGGGTTAATTATGTTACCATAAACCAGTCATTATCTAGAGGGTATATGATTTAAATGCAGGACATTAATCTTTGTTCATCAATTTCAGAAAGGAATGATGATTCTAAGAAATAAATTTAACATAAATGGGAATTTCACCTACGGAATAAACGAAAGGAGATGCAATAACTTTATGAGGAAGAGTAAAGGGATCAGGATTAACAAGCATTAACAAGACTATACTATACTCATCACAGAATAGCAGTCTTAACTAATTTTTTCTTTCAGAATACAAGGTGATTGATGCAGGCTGTCAGAGAGAACTACACATCTTAGTTTTAGTGATGAAATATGCTAGAGATAAGGAATAGTTATGTAATGAGTAATGAAGTGATTTTTTGCAGATGATAGTGAATACTGATGAATAATGATGAAGGAAATGGTATTATGAATAATGAAGTTTTTCTTTACAGGTGATGATAATGGTGAAGTTATGATGATATGGATAATGAAGTTTTTTTTTTCTTTACAGATGAGGATAATGTTGAAGTAATGTATTTATGCTACGTAGTTATTTAAGTATTTGTTGCAGTTTGCTTTGACAGCAGGTGTTACATTGCATAGTAGGATGACTGAAAGTTTTGGAAAGGACAGCTATGGAACACATTTTTATACACACTTCACTGCCTGTTAATTCGAAGTTCACTACTTTTCAGCATAGTGTGCGTTTCTTCTTTCAGGTCAATAATCCGTTTTTGTATTTTTTTTCCAGGAGAAGTTTTTCATGACACTTACTAAACCTGTTACTCATTATACCTGTTCTAGTACTTGCATTTTTATATTTTTTACCCATTTGTGTTTATCATTTATAAATGTGATCACATGTACTGCCTTGTTACATAATCTTGCTACAGCTGACTCATGACGAATGACGTTACCTATCCTCATTTGCAGCAATAGGTCAAAAGCAAAAAGTATTATGCCTCAGCAATTAATTATCGATCCCAACGCAATGCATTGCTACCAAAAAAATGTATTACCAGTCCCACATAATGTCACTAGTTTATGATAATTCTGAATAATACTGATCAACTCTGAATAGCATGTCACTTGAGTAATGATCTCTTAATGAGACTATATTCAAAATAATGCTTTGTCACTAGCTAATAACTGCCACTGTCTATTATAATGATACTACGTATAATGCCTGTGATTATTAATGATTTGCCTGTAATTAACTGATTTTAATAATGACTTTGTAATGGTCTGAATACTACTGAAGGAGGAACACTGTTTATTGTAATGTTACCACTTATAATGCTTGTGATTACTAATGATTTGACTGTAATTAACTGATTTTAATAATGCCTTTGTAATGATCTGAATACTACTGAATGAGGAACACTGTTTATTGTAATGAGTACTTGTAATGCCCATGATTATTAATGCTATGACTGTAATTAACTGATTTTTAATAATGACTTCGTAATAATCTGAATAATACTGAATGATGATTTTATTCAATACTTGCTGGCCACTGAGTGCCAATAATTAATGTCACTCCACGAATTGTTATTAATTATGCCATTGATTAGCTCTTGTTTCCAATGTTGATACTTTGTAATTTGAAATGAATGTGACTGTTTAATAATGCTTTGTAATTAGGAGAAGGCTAATAATTCTTAATATATTGGAATTTCAAATGATTAATTAACGATGCCATACTTTGTTGTTGGAAATGAATGTGACTGTTTCATACTGCTTTGTAATTAGGAAAAGACTAATGATTCTTAATAGATTGGAATGACACATAATTAATTAACTATGGTACTGTTTAATAATGCTTTGTAATTAATTAAGGCTAATAATTCTTACTATATTGAAATGACAAATGATTAATTAATTAACTGTAATTAGACAAATGACTAATTAACGACAAATGATTAATTAACTGTAATTAGACAAATGATTAATTAACGACAAATGATTAATTAACTGTAATTATACAAATGATTAATTAACTGTAATTAGACAAATGATTAATTAATGACAAATGATTAATTAACTGTAATTAGGAAAAGGCTAATGATTCTTAATTATACTCTGTAACTGGAAAAGAATGCGATTATTTAATAATGCTTTGTAACTAGGAAAAGAAGATTACTGATTCTATGTAAAACAATTAATGAACATTTTTCTGTAATACTACATACATGGTACAGAAATGTTCAATAACTGGGCTATGAATGCCGCACACTACTACTGTAATTGACAATATTATGTGACTTAATGTCCTTCACCTTATGAGCTAACTACCCTGAATTACTGCAATGTCCATTTGTCCTGTTTATCCTAGTGATCATGGAGCACTATCTTTGGTTTTGCACTAATTCTACGTTGGTATGCCTTGTAAGAGTGTGGTGTTGACACGACATGCTGTCCACCACCGTGAGCAATGAAGACGTTATTATGGTCCCACTGTTTGGTGTACCTAATGTACTGCCAAAATGAAAACATGGAACATTACTACGACAGTTCAGTGTCTTTGCTACACTGATAAATTCTGATGGGAAAAGATCTTCAAGTTGTGTCACTTGGTGTTGTACTTCTGTGGAAAGATATGGACTTTCAGAGCAGCTGTGTGCAATCTAAAGTGCTACAACCATGATGCAATCCTTCCCTTTCCTATCCTGATTCTTGTCACATAAAGAAAAAATTTTTTTGGTAACATCATTTATGTTCATAGGTTATACATTTTTCGATTCGCTGAACTCCAATGCGAGTACACTTATGTCACTTGTCAACATAATATTTTTTGCCAGTCTGTTTATTTGTTCTGAATATGCTAAAGAATTTTTTCAGTGCCTGTGCACTTTATCTGTCAAATAATTTGTATATACTTTTCTGATTTGCTACTATGTTTTGTACTCACATTTTGTCTTTGTCTGATATATTTTGTACTTAGTGCGTGTGCACAACATTTAAATACTCTGTAAGTTATAGAATTTTGTTAATTAAAGAAAAATTTTGCCGCGCTTGGCAAGTCCAAATGACTCACCATCGCTGCCAAATTTTTGCCCCCCCAGTGGAGGGTTATGAAACACGTATGTAACATAGCAGCGATGGCGAGGCATTGTAGCATCTGTGACCAGAGAGTATGCGCTTGACCGCGCGAGTGTTGCGAGCGGTTCTCAGTCTGTAGCAGTCAGTCAGTCGTTGCGAGTCTGTAGCTCTGTCTAGTTGAGAGCAGTACTCAGTCTGTAGTCGTCATGCAGAGCGGTCGGTCAGTAGTAGCAGCCCAGTGCGGTTGTGTGATGTAGGCGGTCGGCAACACTGGTCAAGATGAGGAATAAGGTATACTGTTAATTAATATAATCATTAGATAATGAAAAATTTTATTTATTGTAATTATTCTCCAACAAGTCTCCCAATAATAATTTTTTATTTCAAAAGCATTTTCTCAAAAATTTAATTTTTTATTGAACTCAAGATTTCGTTGCACTTCCCATTTCATTCCACTTCTTTTGAAGAAAAACTCCACTAAAATCACAAAAAAGAGAATATTATTATTTGCAATGCAGTTCCTCCAAGCGGTGCGCAACAACAAGAGCAGATATGTGACATCCATTTATTCTGAGGTAAGACTTTAATTCTGATTGTTTTACACAGGGCCAAAGACCGATATTTCGGTTTAATTGAATTTTTTTGTCACTGAATGGACTTTAATTTTTTGAAGGATTTATATTTGAGTCAGATTGCGAATTTCACATTTTTTTGTTGCCATTGTCAGTACATTTCATTGTGGGCAGGTTACGTATAGAGCCATGTCCATCAGCATTTCTAATTAGTATCGTCCTTTTCTTTTAAAAAATTTGTGGGGAGGTTACACTTGGCTCCCATTTCTATTAAGTATTGCTATATTTTCTTTAAAAAAAATTTGCGGTGGGGAGGTTACAACATCACATTTGATAATGTTTCCTTCATTGTATGTTGCCATTGCATCATACACTCCAAAGTGCAATGTTTTTATCTGTACAAATACTCTTTTGGGAATCCTAATCCAAATTAAATTATTTACACTTTCATTTGGATTTTGTGTTTTCCCATGTAAACACTTTCTCAATAAACTTGGCTGTGATAAACCTATGAATATGGACTTAATTACATCAATTACAGAATTTGGTAGACTGTTTTTATGGGCATATTCCTTTCCTGATTGGTACTTACACCATGAGTCACCCCCTGTGGGCCACAGCACATGTTGTGGGTACTCATTTGTTGATGCAGTATGAAAATATAATGCCCATACCGCTGTCCTCATATGCTCAATGCATATCCTCCAAGGGTCTTACCATCACTAAGCTTCTGGGATCCTAATGTCTGCTTCAGTTTGCACAAGTGAGCCTCCACGCACTTCTGCACATGTCCACTGCACTTCTGTTTTTTAATGTGAATTTCATTGCCATAAGGTTTCAGTTCCTCTACTGCTTTACATCCCTTAGAATCACAATCTACTAAGTAGTTAATGTATCATACATTATACCACTCCTATGATCTGGAAAAAATTGCTTTCATTCCCTCTACTTCCATCACTCCACTTGGGCCGTGAAAATTTGCTTCACAAGTTTCACTGTGTTTTGAGAGAATAGCAATATCAATTACTTTGCAACTGTCTCCACTGGTAGTTGTCACAAATTTATTTAGAGATTTATGACCTTTACGTTACCATGATCCATCTAAAGCAACAGCTAAATCTCTACAATTCCCATTATCTGTCACAGATTCTTCAACTGCTTTCTTCATTGTTGCTTGAGCAATATCTTCAGCAGAAGATCCCACCAATCCAGTATAAAATCCAAAATTGGTCGGTGGTTTTGGCAAGTTCATAATTCCACATAACATTGTCCCTGCAGCACTGCCCTTGTCCATTTGCAACACAAGCCATACACTAGCCTAACATTTATATCATACACCTTCTTTCCACTATTACCACTATGAGGAATACTGTTAGAAAACGAAACTTCTGCAACACATTTGTTACACTCCAATAACATTTTACGAGCCAAACAAATGTGTGAAGCTATTTTCAATTCCAGTCCTCTTTCTTTGCAAACTCGGCATAGTACGTTATGTTTCAAAATATTAGAGAGCAAGGAAATGTTAATTATTTCATTCACATCATTACTGTCCCTTTCATAGTTTTCAAATTTTTCTTTGCTGTCACAATGTTTCTTGCTGGAAGAAGTTCTACAGGGTTATTACAAATGATTGAAGCGATTTCACAGCTCTACAATAACTTTATTATTTGAGATATATGTGCCCCTTTAGTGATTCGGCAGCCATCAAGCCGATAATCAAGTTCCTCCCACACTCGGCGCAGCATGTACCCATCAATGAGTTCGAAAGCATCGTTGATGCGAGCTCGCAGTTCTGGCACGCTTCTTGGTAGAGGAGGTTTAATCACTGAATCTTTCACATAACCCCACAGAAAGAAATCGCATGGGGTTAAGTCGGGAGAGCGTGGAGGCCATGACATGAATTGCTGATCATGGTCTCCACCACGACCGATCCAGCGGTTTTCCAATCTCCTGTTTAAGAAATGCCGAACATCGTGATGGAAGTGCGGTGGAGCACCATCCTGTTGAAAGATAAAGTCGGCGCTGTCGGTCTCCAGTTGTGGCATGAGCCAATTTTCCAGTATGTCCAGATACACTTGTCCAGTAACGTTTTTTTCGCAGAAGAAAAAGGGGCCGTAAACTTTAAACCGTGAGATTGCACAAAACACATTAACTTTTGGTGAATTGCGAATTTGCTGCACGAATGCGTGAGGATTCTCTACCGCCCAGATTCGCACATTGTGTCTGTTCACTTCACCATTAAGAAAAAATGTTGCTTCATCACTGAAAACAAGTTTCGCACTGAAAGCATCCTCCTCCATGAGCTGTTGCAACCGCGCCGAAAATTCAAAGCGTTGGACTTTGTCATCGGGTGTCAGGGCTTGTAGAAATTGTAAACGGCTTTAGCCTTTTTCGTAAGATTTTCCAAACCGTCGGCTGTGGTACGTTTAGCTCCCTGCTTGCTTTATTCGTCGACTTCCGCGGGCTACGCGTGAAACTTGCCCGCACGCGTTCAACCGTTTCTTCGCTCACTGCAGGCCGACCCGTTGATTTCCCCTTACAGAGACATCCAGAAGCTTTAAACTGCGCATACCATCGCCGAATGTAGTTAGCAGTTGGTGGATCTTTGTTGAACTTCGTCCTGAAGTGTCGTTGCACTGTTATGACTGACTGATGTGAGTGCATTTCAAGCACGACATACGCTTTCTCGGCTCCTGTCGCCATTTTGTCTCACTGCGCTCTCGAGTGCTCTGACGGCAGAAACCTGAAGTGCGGCTTCAGCCGAACAAAACTTGATGAGTTTTTCTACGTATCTGTAGTGTGTCGTGACCATATGTCAATGAATGGAGCTACAGTGAATTTATACAATCGTTTCAATCATTTGTAATAGCCCTGTATCACATTCATTTGGAGCAGTCGGTGTAGCAGTCTGAGCGTCATCTCCCTTCGAAACAACAAAATATTTCTTCTTCCGCTCATTGTGCCTTTTCTTAAACACTCGATTGCTGAAACGGCGCGTATTGATATCCACAAACCAAATACGCAAAACAGGTACGAGCAAAATTCGTCAAATGCACAAAATTGAACAGCTAAACAACACAAAGCAAACTCCACAAGTTAACACACACGGTATAGCGTTTATGTTTACCGATATGAGCAGTCACTTGTCACAGAGATAAAGCCATACAACGTTGGAAAGCAAAACACTGTCTAATTCCGCAGAGACACCCTGCTTGCAGCCAGCGAGCGGCGCCGTCAGAGGTGACACACCAAGTCGCTACAACCGTTTACGCGGCGCGTCAACTTTGCAGCGATAATAAAACACTTAGAATTCACTTAGAAGGGTGAAACCTGATTTGTTTTATTCAGAAGCCTCCAAATAATTTTATAATGAAACAAACCAAAATTTTGTAATTTTCATTGTACCGACTCGCCTTAATACTACATTGGAAGCAGTTGTCATCCACGTCCACTTGGACTCTGCAGTTACAGTTTGCAATCTCTACCACCCTTCTGCCAGGCCATCTATTCCCTTTCCCATAATTGCCCTCGTTCAGCAACTCCACCCACCCTTCCTGCTCCACAGGGATTTCAATGGCCATCACCCCCTTCGGGGTGGTGCTGTTTCATCTACCGCTAAGAACCATTCCCTTCTCCCTTCATTATAGTGGTCGCCACACAGTGACCTCTGCAATAGCGACTACATCCTGTCGAGTGTCTCATTCCCTTCCCACCTCTGATGGCCAGGTTACCGTGTTGGGTTTTCCGCCCTGCTGACCGGCTGTTGTATATCTTCTAAGGCGTGTTTACCACCTCTTTCTAAGGTTGTATTTATGAAGTTTTTCGTGACATGTCCCAGTCGATCAACTAATGAGACCTTTGTCGCATTTGTCACGTATCCGTGATAATGGGACTAATAAAAACTCGAAGGAGCAAATTAAAATTAAATTCTGCCCACAAAGGAGACGCCCTGGGAATGCGGATTTCAGCGATTAAGGTAGGTAGCTGCTACGCTGCATGCTTATATGGCCGCGTTTGGCGCCGTCTCTCTCCCAGTAGATAATTTCTTTTCCTTCCAATTAATATCCTTCACGAAGAGTGAATTTCTATAGGAAAGACGAAAATAGGAAAGTGTAAAATAATTCATTCAAATTCTGTAAGACTGTATCAGATGAGGAACAGGTTCATTAAAGAGTACACACATAAATGTAATTTAATTGTAAAGTACCGATACAAAAAAAATTTCGTGTTTGAAAATCTTTTTTATCATAATTTTGCTACACGCTGTTCACAATGGAGTCAAATGAAATGGCTAGTGCTGAAAATTCATAACAAAATACAATATGTCAAGATGGTGGAAGTCCCAGCCTGGCAACAGTTGAAAGGAGTGCAACAACTCATGAACTGGCCAATGGCTACCGAAACAAACATGATGACACTGGTAATATAACTAATCATGATGTCACTTTTATGAGGCTCGATGAGACAGTTTCTCAGTTCTCACTGGAAAACATTTTTTCAAATAGCGAAACTGATGCGCGCGCAGCGAAAATTCCTTTGATTATTTTCTCGCGATGTCGTGAACGCAAGAACAGGAGACAGTTCATGAAAGCAATGCAGATACTAGTGAGACACACAATTTGACACATCTCGTGCAACTAATAACACAACAGGTTACTCAGCAGTTCGCAAGACATCAGAAAATATACAGGGTGGCGCACGAAATGTGTTACCATTTTGTTTTTGAATACAAATTATATTGTCAATACAATCTGAAAGGAACATATACTATAATGAAGAGCCGTCCATGGAGATTTGTTCTAACCCAGGACATGCTCAATATGTTCACCATTTCGTTTCCTAACTCCTTTCAAACGAACGCTGATGTTAGTGATTACCCTACAGCACATGTCTTCCGTAATTTCACTGCAAACTTTAAGCATAAGTCTTCTGAGCTCCATTAAATCACGTGGACGTTTCGGGAAATTTTTTTCTTTAGGTACCCCCAAAGAAAATAGTCACATGGATTGAGGTCTGGACTATTGGGGGGCCAATTTTGTCCCTCATTGAAGCGACCTGGAAACCTGAGTGAAACGATCCGCATGTCGAAATGCTCGTGTAAAAACTCCAACGCAGTGTTTGCAGTATGTGACCTTGCTCCATCTTGCATGAACCACTGCATGTTGAATTGCAAGGCAGTAGCAAGAAGCTGTGGAATGAAGCTATTGCGAAGCATGCTCAAATAACGCTCGCTGTTCACAGTTTATTCAAAGAAAAAGGGTCCAATAAGTCCGTGACTGGAAATTGCCGGCCACACTGTAATCCTCGGAGCATAAAGTTGTCGTTAATGAAGCACTTGTGGGTCTTCAGTGGCCCAAAAGCGTACATTTTGTTTGTTAACCACACTGTCAAAATGAAAATGCGCCTCGTCTGAAAACCAAACGTTGTTGAGAGTTTTTTCCCTATCCTCCGCCCACTGAGCAAACAGTAGTCTCTGCTGCTTGTGTTCTTCAGTTAGCTTCTGTGCACAGGTCATCTTGTATGGGTACATATGGAGGTCACTTTTAAGAATGCGTTGAATGGAGCGTCTGGTTATTCCCAGTTGCACTGCAGTCTTTCTACATGATTTCCCGGGACTTCTCCGCACAGCAACTCGTACTGCTTCAATATTCTCCTGCGCATCCAATACTGTTCCTTCCTGTACAAATTTATCGTACAACCTGTGGACGGTCTTCTTGCAAGCGACCCGTCGTGTGTTAAACTGTTGTCGAAAACGCCTGTGGGTCACAACAAGGTTTTTCGTTTCATGAAAAAGTAACACAACTGCCGATGGTTGCTGTGTCGTCAGCCTTCCATTGTCAGCCATTGCTGCTTACTAGTCTCCTAGCCGCAGTATCGTGAATTACACATCATTTCGTAACTCATTTCTTTTTCCAAGCTCTGCTGGTACTGTCAGAGAGATCCCAGTGGAATATCTAATGTGTGTCGTAAATTGTGAAAGAAACAATTGGGAATACATTTCGTGCGCCACCCTGTAGGACATTAGTTTGCACAGCAAAATCAGGCATTTAATGATTTCACGAATAGTATTAATCAACAGTGCAGAGAGGTGAGCAAACCTATATGCTCTGAACTATTTGACGAATTATCCGGGAAGTTCACAGAGCTCAGTAATCACCCCTTTTGGGGTGGTGCTGTTTGATCTAGTTGAACTCTCTTCATATAGCACTTTCCTAGGGCTTACGACCTGTGCCATCTTAATGATGGTTCCCCTACCCATTTCAGTGCCTCTTACGGCACTTACTCCACCATCGATCTTTCGCTAACCGGCCATTCCCTTCTCCCTTCATTATATTAGTCGGCACATGGTGACCTCTGCAATAGCAACCACATGTCGTTGTTCTCCCATTCCCTTCCCACCTCTGATGGCAAGGTTACCGTGTTGGGTTTTCCACCATGCTGACTGGCTGCTGTATACCCGCTAGGGCTTTATTACCTCCTCTTCCTAAGGTTGTATTTATGACGTTTTACGTGACATGTCCAATTCGATTACTTACACCAACAGCATTGCCATTCTCCACTCAACAGGCCCATAAGCACACCCATCCGTGATCGCTGTCGAGTCTTGCAACGCCTTAAGTAGCACTTGTACTTCGCTTCTCTTATTATTTTTAAACGTCTTCGTGCCAAAACCTGTTACTTAATCAGACACAACAGTTACAGAGAGCTGGTGCTGTATACTTCTCCAACGCGCCACAGCTGTCTGGCAGGTGTTCGAAACAGCTCACTGTCATGATGGAAATAAACCGTCACAGACACATATGAATGGAGATGACACTGTAGCAGAAAAATTGTGAAGTGTATTGATTTTCACGTAAATCGTAAATATTTACCGTCTATAAACTGTAAATTACTCAACAATTCACTTGAAATGTTTCCTTTCCCAGAGTAATTTATCTGAAAGAAAGCACTATACAAAACATTGCACACGTCTGAGTAAACGGGCAAATCATTAGTCAGCCTGATCATTAGTGTTACTGAAAGATGTAGGACTAACTATGAGAAGAATTGTATGAAGTATTGACGACATTCACACTAAGAATATTTTTGTACAGATGAATGTATAAATAAATGATTGCTTAAAATTATTAAAGGTAAAGCAAAGGTACCAAGGGATAATAAGCATATCCCCTGTAACGGCATATGCAGCTTCTTCTTTCTCCTTGTGACTTCATCTTCGACCTACAATAGTATAATAGTTACTGAACCTTGAATAGACAAGAGCGTAATCCTTTTAGTCTTCTTTGGAAGGCTAAAACACAAATACCAGCTAAATGAAATGATGCTGCAGCATACATTTTTAGAGGTGAAGAAAATCCAGAACTTTCTTTTATTCTATAAACTTTAACTTTGTTATAAAACAAATTAAAAATGGGACAAAGACCACCACCAACAGCAAGTATCCTCATTGTCACTATTTATAACTGAAGAAAGTCGTCATTGATTCAGAATGAAAGCAACAGAGAAATGACCCGAATGTCACAAGCCAAAGATGAGACATTCACTTCTATTACAAATCAGGAACTTAAGTCTCATTTGAGATTTCTTATACTGGCTGGTCTGTACAGATCTGCTGGAGAATCTCTAGAAGAGCTATGGAACAACATGAATGGTCGACCAGTTTTTCGTGCAACGATGCCACTTCAGTGTTTCCATACAATCAGCAGATTTCTCAGATTTGACAACAAAGAAGATCGAGCAGCTAGGCGACGCCATGATAAACTGGCTGCTATCAGGACTGTCTTTGAAATATTTGTGGAACAATTTCCTAAAATGTTCGTTCTTTATGAAAACGTCACAGTGGAAGAGCAATTGGTTCCATTCTGAGGAAGGTGTCCGTTCCATCAGTACATGTCTCCAAACCCGAAAGGAGAAAAATGGAATAAAATTATGGTCGTTATCTGATGTGAAACCAGCATGTGTTTGTGCTGCAGAAGCATATACAGGAAAGCCAGAAAATGGTTCATGAGAAATAAATCAAGTCAGAAGTGTTGTATTGAGGCTCGTGGAAAATATTGAGAAGACTAGGCGAAACATTACCACCGATACTTTCTTTACGGATTACACTCTGGCCAAAGAACTTCTAAATAAAAATCTAACGTTAGGTGGAACTCTCAGAAAAAACAAAGCTGAATTTCAGAAGAAAATGCTGGCAAACAATAGCAGACCAGTGTTTTCAACCAGCTTTGGATTTCAGAGGGACGTAGGGATCGTTTCGTACGTGCCAAAAAAGAATAAAACCGTAGTATTATTCTGTATGATGCACCATGACAGTAGTTTGTCTCCTGAAGAGCATAAGAAGCCTGAAGGACATCATCAGGGAGGGGGAGCTGGCGGAAGCCACCTTGGGAGACCACTTTCTGTTTTTTTTTTTTTTTTTTTTACTTTATTGTTATTTGAAAACCTGTACAATTCAGGTAGGCTGGCAGCGTTACAACAAAACCAAAGGAGGAGTTGTCGCAACAGATAAACTTGCCAGCACTTATTCCTGTAGAAGGTGTACTAAGAGATGGCCTGTTTGTTTGTTCGTTCTATAATATGCTAGGCATTGCTGCAATAAATTCTTATGTGTTGTATGTGCACATTAATCCTGGCTACAATCAAAACAAGTTGTACACAAGTTGGCTATTTCTAAGAGAACTTGGATATGGGCTAACAAAACCAATGTAAGAGGAAAGAACGACTAAAAATTATTTACTGCAGTAATTGCGTACGTGAACACCATACCTTCAGAAAATGAGTTATATATAGTTCCTCAAAAACAAACATAGTAATTAAATTTTAAAATAATTTTTGTGTATAGTTAAAGTTAAAATTTTACCTAAAACATGCGATTATATGCAAGAACACTGATACAAACACTATTTTGAAGTACCATATATGAACACTACTTTCTCAACCTACAATTTTATAAAACCTTTTTTGTATTAAATATGTTCAATTAATGGTAAAAACTTCAAACTTCTATCTTTCTAAATAAATAACTAAATACAAAATATATTTCAAAGGATCATCTCACAGCATAAAATTTTGTAAAATTGCAGGAATAACTGACCTATTTCCGATTAATCACGAGAGCATCCAGTAATTTCCAACTTGCAAACCCAGCCCTTCCAAAATTACCCATACCTTTTACGAAACCTACCACTTTCAGTTTTTTTGTTTTTGTTTCTTTATTGTGATTTTAACACCTTATACAAAGGCGGGCTGGCAGCAGCACAATACGCCGCTCTTCAGCCTTGAGTGTTACAACAAGTAGTACATAAAGGTGGTACAGAGTAGACAGTAAAAACGGTGGGCAAAAAAATGTAGACACTAAAAATCGAAAAAACATGGAGCCGTTCACGCTGGACGAGAAACATCACTAACACTGGGCGACACGATGCACAGAACATGGATGATGGCGACGGCACGTGAACGGTGGGGGCGTGACGGCGAACAACACTACACACAAACGAAGGCATACACACGAAACACTGACGGCGATGATCTCCGGCGCGCGAATGTTCACTGAGCGTGTACGAGTCCGGGGACCTGCCAAGAGAGGAGGTGGAGGTGGAGGAGGAGGAAGGGGAAGGGGAAAGGGGGGAGCAGAGATGCCATGGGCAAAGGAGAGAGGGGGAGGGAGGAAGGGGGAGGGGAAGCCCGGTGGAGAGGGGAGGAGGGAAAGGAAGGGAAGGGCAGGGAAGGGAGGGAGGGAGGGAGGAAGGGTGCCTAAAGGAGAGGACACAGGAAGTGGGGGGGAGGATCAAAGTTGATAAGAGGGGTAGATGGAGGGACGAGGACATCATCAGGGAGGGGGAGCTGGCGGAAGCCACCTTGGGAGACCACTTTCTGTTTTTTTTTTTTTTTTACTTTATTGTTATTTGAAAACCTGTACAATTCAGGTAGGCTGGCAGCGGCACACTACACCGCTCTTCAGCCATAGCGTTTTACAAGAGTATAAAACATGGTGAATGACAATGAACAAAGTGACGGGCAAAAGAGAGAGGTCACAGAGACATAAAAAACACGGAGTCGTTCACATGTGTTGATAACAACACTGAAAACACGTTGGCACGGCGCACAAAACACTGGTGAGTCCGACGGCACAAGTGAACGGAGGAGTGGGACGGCGGACACCAAAAACACTATATGACGTCACACACACGAAGCACAAAAGGCGACGATCTCCGGCGCACGAATGTTCACTATACGTGTGCGAGTCCAGGGACCTGCCAAGAGAGGAGGAGGAGGAAGGGGAGTGGGAGAGCGAGAGGGGAGAGCAGAGATGCCACGGGCAGGGGAGATAGGGGGGAGGGAGGAAGGGGGAGAGGAAGCCCGGGGGAAGAGGGGGAAGGGAGGGGACAGGGAGATGGAAAAAGAAGGGAAGAGAAGAGAAGGGAGGGAGGGTGCCGAAAGGAAAGGACACGGGAAGTGGGGGGTGGGGCAGGGTCAAAGTTGATAGGAGGGGTAGATGGAGGGGACGAGGACATCATCAGGGAGAGGGAGCTGGCGGAAGCCACCTTGGGAGAGGGTATGGAGGGTGGAGAGATGGAGACCGGGTGGGACGTGCGAATACAGGCGCGGCAGCGGGCGGGGGTGGGAGAGGAGCGGGGAAACGAGCGGGTGAGGAGGATCAAGTTTACGTGAGGTGTACAGGATACGAATCCTTTCAAGGAAAAGGAGGAGGTGGGGGAAGGGGATGAGATCATACAGGATCCGCGTGGGGGAGGGGAGACGGATGCGATAGGCAAGGCGGAGAGCATGGCGTTCAAGGATTTGGAGGGATTTATAGAAGGTAGGGGGGGCGGAGATCCAGGCTGGATGGGCGTAACAAAGGATAGGGCGGATGAGGGATTTATAGGTGTGGAGGATTGTGGATGGGTCCAGACCCCACGTGCGGCCGGAAAGGAGCTTGAGGAGACGGAGTCGGGAACGTGCCTTGGCTTGGATTGTCTGGAGATGGGGAGTCCAGGAGAGGCGACGGTCGAGGGTGACGCCAAGGTACTTAAGGGTGGGAGTGAGGGCGATAGGACGGCCATAGACGGTGAGATAGAAATCAAGGAGGCGGAAGGAAGGGGTGGTTTTGCCTACAATGATCGCCTGGGTTTTGGAGGGATTGACCTTGAGCAACCACTGGTTGCACCAAGCGGTGAACCGGTCAAGATGGGATTGGAGAAGGCGTTGGGAGCGTTGCAGGGTGGGGGCAAGGGCGAGGAAGGCGGTGTCATCGGCAAACTGGAGAAGGTGGACGGGGGGCGACGGCGGCGGCATGTCCGCCGTGTACAAAAGGTACAGAAGGGGGGAGAGGACGGAGCCTTGGGGCACACCGGCGGAGGGGAAAAAGGTGTAGGAATCGATGTTATGGATGGTGACATAGGAAGGACGGCGGGAGAGAAAGGAACCGATCAGACGGACGTAGTTAATGGGAAGGGCAAAGGTTTGGAGCTTGAAGAGGAGACCGGAATGCCAGACGCGGTCATAAGCGCGTTCGAGGTCAAGTGAGAGGAAGATGGCGGAGCGACGGGAATTAAGCTGTTCGGAAAGGAGATGAGTGAGGTGAAGGAGAAGATCGTCGGAAGAGAAGAATGGCCGAAAGCCACACTGGGTGACGGGAAGGAGGCGGTGCTGGCGGAGATGCTGGTGGATGCGGCGGGTGAGGATAGATTCTAGGACCTTGCTGAAGACCGAGGTAAGGCTGATGGGACGGTAGGAGGAGACGGCGGACGGCGGTTTGCCAGGTTTAAGGAACATGAGGATACGGGAGGTTTTCCACAGGTCGGGGTAGTAACCGGTGGACAGGACTACATTGTAGAGCCTGGCCAGGGTGGAGAGGAAAGAGACAGGAGCTTCACGAAGGTGACGGTAGGTGGCACGATCGTGACCAGGAGCGGTGTTGCGTTTTGTGCGGAGTGTATCAATGAGATCCTGTGTAGTGATAGGGGCATTGAGTTCCGTGTGTGTAATGTTGTCCAAGTACTGGAAGCCAGGAGCGAGGGGAGGGGAAGAGGTGTCAGTTCGATCGCGGATATCTGGGAAGAGGGAGTAATCGAACTGGGGATCATCGGGGACGGAAAATACATCGGAGAGGTAGGAGGCAAAGTGATTGGCCTTACTAAGGGAGTCAGGGAAAGGGTGATCATCATGGAGAAGAGGATAATAGGGGGAGGGTTTAGTTCCGGTAAGGCGACGGAAGGCCGACCAGAACTTGGACGAGTTGATTGGTAGGGTGGCATTTAAACGGGTGCATGTCTGTCGCCAGTCCCGGCGTTTCTTAGCCGCGAGCAAATTACGAACGTGTCGCTGGAGTTGCCGGTGGCGTCGTAGTGTGTCCGGGTCACGCGTGCGGAGGAAGGCACGGTAGAGACGACGGGATTCACGGAGGAGGAGAACGGCCTGTGGGGGTAACGGAGGACGGTGGGGGTGGATGGCGACAGTAGGAACGTGGGCCTCCACGGCCTCAGACAAGCCGACCTCAATATCCACAGCCGCGATCCTGCCGACCTCCGGCGGTGGCATCAGTTTCTCACCACTCTCCAGGGAGACCTGGTTCCCCTGCCCCAGCACACCCGGCCCGAATCCAACACCACTCCTGATGTAGTCCTTGCCTCTCCAAACCTCCTTGGGCGCATCACCGCGGATGTCCTTGACCTCATTGGCAGTGACCATGCTCCTGTCCTCCTCACTATCTCTAACGGTCGCCATCCCCGCCACGCTCCTCGCCCTGACGTCCCTCCTAAACTTGTCCATGATTACTCCCGTGCCAACTGGGATGCCTACCGGGATTCCATTCACACCCAGGTTGACAGCCACGACCTTACCCTCCAGTCTCCTGATGACATCTCTCGCACTGCTGCCTTCCTGCACCAGACCTTGTCTGACGCCGTCGCCACCCATATCCCCACCAAAGCCGTCCACCCTCACCGCCCCGCCCTGCCTCCACAGGCCGTCCTTCTCCTTCGGGAGTCCCGCCGCCTCTACCGCTCTTTTCTCCGCACTCGTGACCGGGATACACTTACCCGCCACCGGCAATTACAGCGACACATCCGCAACCTGCTTGTTGCGAAGAAACGCCGAGCCTGGTGCCAGACATGTACCCACCTCAACACCACGCTCCCCATCAACTCTTCCAAGTATTGGTCTGCTTTCCACCGCCTTACTGGGAACCGCCCCACCCCCCAGTACCCTCTCCTCCTTAATGACCGTCCCTTTCCTGACAACCCCAGTAAGGCCAACCACTTTGCCTCCCACCTCTCTGATGTTTTTTCCATCCCAGATGATCCCCACTTTGATTATTCCCTCTTCCCTGATGTCATGGACCGTACGAATGCCTCTGTTCCTCCCCTTGCTCCTAGCTTCCAGTACTTGGGCCACACCCCACCATCTGCACTTAACACTCCCATCACTACACAGGACATCAGCCTCACACTCCGCACTAAACGCAACACTGCTCCCGGCCACGACTGCGTTACCTACCGCCACCTCAAACACTGCCCTCCCTCCTTCCTTTCCCTCCTTGCCGCCCTCTACAATGTCATCCTTGCCACTGGCTTCTATCCCGACCTGTGGAAAACCTCCCGTATCCTGATGTTCTCCAAACCCAATAAGCCTCCGTCTGATGCCTCTTCCTATCGTCCTATCTGTCTCACGTCGGTGTTCAGCAAGCTCTTGGAATCCATCCTTTCCCGGCGCATCCATCTCCACCTCCACCAAAACCACCTCCTCCCAAACACCCAATGTGGCTTTCGACCTTCCTTCTCTGCTGATGACCAACTCCTCCGCCTCACTCATCTCCTCTCCCTCCAGCTTAACTCCCGTCGCTCCGCCATTTTTGTCTCACTTGACCTTGAAAAGGCCTACGACCGTGTCTGGCATCCCGGTCTCCTGTTTAAACTCCAAACCTACGCCCTTCCTATCAACTACATCCGTCTGGTGGCCTCCTCCTCTCCCGCCGCCCCTCCTACGTTACCATCCATCATGCCAATTCCCGCACCTTCTACCCCTCTGCCGGTGTGCCCCAGGGCTCTGTCCTCTCCCCTCTCCTCTACCTCCTGTACACAGCAGATATGCCCCAACCCCCCCCCCTCCAGTGCACCTCTTGCAATATGCTGATGACACCGCATTCCTCGCCCTCGCTCCTACCCTCCAACGGTCCCAACGCCTTCTCCAGAATCACCTTGACCTTTTTGCTGCATGGTGTAACCAATGGCTCCTGAAACTCAATCCTTCCAAGACCCAGGCAATCATCGTAGGTCGTACCACTCGCTCCTTCCGGCTCCTGGATTTCTCCCTTACTGTCTGCGCACGTCCTGTCTGTCTCACCCCCACCCTCACCTACCTTGGCCTCACCATTGACCGTCACCTCACCTGGATCCCTCATCTCCGATCCATCCAATCCAAAGCCCACAACTGCCTCCGCCTCCTCAAACTCCTCTCTGGCCGGACATGGGGGTTGCACCCCTCTACCATCCTCCACACCTACAAATCCTTAATCCGTCCCATCCTCTGTTATGCCAGTCCTGCCTGGATATCTGCCCCCCCCAAATTCTATCAGTCCCTCCAGATCCTTGAGCGTCATGCACTCCGCCTCGCCTTCCGTATACGCCTCCCGTCCCCCACGCGGCTCCTCTATGATCTCATTCCTTTCCCCCATCTGCTCCTCTTCCTCGAACATATCCGCATCCTCTACACCTCCCGCCGTCTTGAACCCCCTCACCCCCTGGTTGCTCCTCTCCTCTCGCATCCTCGCCCCCTGCCCCGTCTTCACCGTTGTGTCCCCCCTACCCTCCATCTCTACACCCTCCATCTCCTTTCCCAAGGTGGCTTCCGTCAACTCCCCCTCCCGGATGATGCCCTCTCTCCCTCCATTTATCCTTCCTATCAACTCTGATCCTCCCTCCCCCTCCTTTCCTCTGTCCTTTCCCTGGGCTCCCTCTTCCCCCCCCTTCCGTCCTGTTTCCTCCACACTACACCTCTCCCTACCTCCCTTCTCCCCCCCAGTCCTTTTGTATTCCCCTCCTCTGCCTACCCCCCTCCCTGTAGCGTCTGCCCCCCACCCCTCTTATGGGTCCTCATCCTCTATCAGCTCCTTTCCCGGTTCCCCCCCCCCTTCGCTTTTACTCTCCTTTCCCCCCCTTTTTGTTTTCCCATCTCCTGTTCAGTTTCCCCCCACCTGCTCTCGACTGTGGTGTCACCTTTGCCGACTTTTTCGTGCTGTGTTCTAGTGACTATTCAGTGTTGTGTTGCGAACAGAAACCATGCTGTCGCTGGGTGTGCGTTTTATATACTTTGAGAACAGAATCCAGACTGTCGCCGTGTTTTTTTAATTGTCTATTGTTTCCCCTGTCTGCTCCGTATGTATTTTTATTCGCTTCATCATCCCTCTGTTGTTTGTTTTCATTTCCCCATTTTCTTTTCACCTTGTTACTCAATGAGTCCCCGATTTTATCGCCTGCTTTTTATTATTATTTATTCTCCTGCTCTTTGTCAGAAAACCTGTAGGCTGCAGAGCGGCGTCCCAAGCTGCTGCCAGCCCGCCCCCTTCGGGGGGAATTGAAATTCAATAAAGGAAAAAAAAAAAAAAAAACCTCAGACAAGGTCCGCTGGAGAAAGGAGGCGGCATGGGTGACATCGTCAGGGTGGTGGTAGGTGAGAGGGTGGCTATCGACCTGGGTGGAAAGGGTATCCCGGTAGGCATTCCAGTCGGCTCGGGAATAGTCGTGGACATACTTAGGGGGAGGGTCAGTACGAGGGTCGGGGCGAGGCCGACGACCGTCTGAAACGGTGAGGAGGACAGGGAGATGGTCGCTACCAATAGGCTCCAGGACATCCACCGTGATGCGGCCAAGGAGGTTGGGGGAGGAGAGGATAACATCAGGAGTGGAGTTGGATTCAGGACGGGTATGCCGGGGGATGGGGACGAGGTCACCTTGAAGGGTGAAGAGGAACCGATGCCATCGCCATAACTGGGCAGCGGAACGACTATGGATGTTGAGGTCGGCGGCGATCACGTAGGAGGAAAAGGTACGATCGACGTGGGAGAGGAAGTCGAAGGGAATAGGAGCGTTGGGGCGGACATAGATGGTGGCGCAGGTAACGGTAAGGCCGGGGAAGAAGAGACTAAGGATCAGGTGTTCGGTGGGGTCGGGAAGGAGAGGTTGGAGCCGAACGGGGATCTGGCGGTGGTGACCAATGGCAACTCCGCCACGCGCAATCGGGAGGGGATTATCGGAGCGGTGGAGGAGGTAGGGCGAAGTGTGGACTGTGTGTTGGGGTTGCAGGAAGGTTTCATTGAGGAGGAAGGCATCCACGCGGTGGGTGGCAAGGGTGTGCAGGAACAGGTTTTTGTTGGCGGGAAGGGAGCGTATGTTGTTGAAAAGGATACGTTGCTGTCGCGCCATGACTGGGATTTAAACGAGGGTGTCAAGACGGGAGAAGGTGAAATGGGCCTGGTTGTTGGAGTAGGTGGCGTACATCTTGAGTTGGAAGATGGAACGGGCAGCAAGGGAGTTCTGCTGGAGGGTGTGAGGGCGCTGAAAGGGATGAACATTCTGGAGGACGATGGTGAGGAACCTGATGATGTCCTCAGCGGCGGGTGGGGGACGAAGGGAATTGCCAGGAGGGGTGGGGGCGTCCAGAGGACGGACAGGTACGGTGAGTTCAGGAGTGGTTGGAGGGGGTCGGGCTTTACACTTTTGGGAGTAGGTGGGATGAGGGAGATTGCAGGTATTACAGGAGGGAGGGGATTGGAGGTTAGGGCACTGCCGGAGGAAGTGCGCCTGCCGACAAGGCGGGCAGGTGGGGGCCTCGCGGCACTCAGCTGTGGGGTGCGCATTATAGCGCAGACACCTCTGGCAGCGCAGGGATTGAGGAGGGGAACGGGAAGGGTCGACCTTGTACCGCTGGTGGAAGAGGAGGGCACCCTCCTTCAGGAGACGGTCAATGGAGGGGGCGTCCTCAGAGAAAACCCGCATAAGGCGGGTGGGGCCGGCCGAGTTGAAAATGCGGCGGACCGCCCGCACCTCCGGCGTGGGATGGGCCTGGAGCTCCGCCAACACCTCCTCCTCCGTGATCGACGGACTGAGCCGCGTGATCACGGCGGTGAGGGTCGGCGGGCGACGCGGGGGTTGGGGTTGGCGGGTAGGAGATGGAGAAGGAGCAGGGGTAAGGGAGGCGTTGGGACCAAAACGGGTGACGGGGAGACGGGAGAGGATGTCAGTATGGAGGGTTGGGCTGGGGGAGGAGATGAGAACAGAATCTCGGCGAGGAGTGAGGAGGGAGATGGGGGCACCAGGACAATGCTGGCGAAGGAAGAGGGTGAGGTTCCGGGCTTCAAGGAGAGAGGGATCAGGATGGGAGAGGAGGTAGCGGTAGGAGGAAGGGGGAGAGGAGGAGGATGAGGGGGCAGGGACAGGCGGGGAGACTTCCATGGCATCATGGGTGGGGGAAGGAGGACGAGGCGCAGCCTTTTTGGAAGCAGAGGAAGCAGGGGTGCCACCAGGGCGCTTGACGGCGGTGGAGGAGGTGTAGGGGATGGGAACAACGGGAATGTGGCGGGGAGGGGCAGGTCCCGGGGCCGGAGTCGGCGCCGGAGATGGTGACGGTGACGGTGAAGGCGACGATGACGATGACGGTGGCAGTGGCGGCGGTGATGGCGAAGGTGACGGGGAGAGCTGGGCGTGGGCAGTGGCCCGACGGGCCACCACCCGAGCTGGAGCCGCAGTGACTGGCTGGGGGAGTGGGGGGAAGGGATCAGAACGAGGGGAGCGGGAGGAAGAAGCGGGAGAGGGGGCGACAAAGATAGAGGGTGAAGGGACAGTGAGGAGAGGTGGAATGGAAGGAGGGAGGTGGGAATGGGCACACCAAGTTATAGTGGTGGAGGCGGCGGAAGGGGAGGTATAGACAATGGCGGTGGTGGTAGTAGTGACAGTGGTGGTGGGGGCGGACATGACGGGAGAGAGAAACAAGAACGAACAGAACGAAGAGGAGAGGACAGAAACCGGGGACAGACAAAGACGAAGACGGATGAAGACGAAGACGGCCGTAGACCAGGGTCAGGACGGCGGCGATGGTGGCGACCAGGCGGCACCGGATGGCGGCGGCGGCGGCGGCGGCGGCGGCGGCGGCGGCGGCGGCGGGCACCGGCGGCGAGCACCGGCAGGCGGCGGCGGCGGCGGCGGCGGCGGCGGCGGGCACCGGCAGGCGGCGACCAGGCGGGGGCGGCGAGCCCCGGCAGGCGGCGACCAGGCGGGGCCGGCGAGCCCCGGCAGGCGGCGGCGGCGGTGGCGGCGGCGGCGGCGGCTGCAAGGACCGGAAGGCGGCGACCAAGCGGCGGTGGCGGCGGCGGCGGCGGCAAACAGACGACACGGCAAGGATCTTCCACGTCGAAGGCGCACCCTGAGAGTAGCCCAGGCAGTGAAACTCTTCGATGAAGAAGAGAGGGAATCCAACCCTCGAATGATGACCACTTTCTGTTTTTTTTTTTTTTTTTCTTTATTGTTATTTTCAAACCCGTACAAACAGGCAGGCTGTCAGCAGCATGGTACGCCGCTCTTCAGCCGTAGAGGAGATAAAGATAGAACAGAAAGAATACACAAATGTGACATAACGGTGGGTAATAAAACAGTAGACACATAAAGACAAACACGGAGCCGTTCACACTTGACGAAAATTCACTACAAACTGTTGTCACGACGCACTAACACTGAAGATGGCGATGGCACAGGTGAACGATGGAGTATGACGGGAACACTGAACACGAAACACGACGGCACTCACGAGACACTCATGGCGATGATCTCCGGCGCGCGAATGTCCACTCAGCGTGTAAAAGTCCGGGGACCTGCCAAGAGAGGAGGTGGAGGAGGAGGAAGGGGAAATGGGAGAGGGGAGAGCAGAGATGCCATGGGCAAAGGAGAGAGGGGGAGGGAGGAAGGGGGAGTGAAGCCCGGAGGAGAGGGTAGGAGGGAGGGGGGAAAGGAAAGAGAAGGGAAGGGAAAAGGGGGGGGGAGGGAGGGTGCCTGAAGGAAAGGACACAGGAGGGGGGGAGGATCAAAGTTGATAGGAGGGGTAGATGCAGGGGAGGAGGACATCATCAGGGAGGGGGAGCTGGCGGAAGCCACCTTGGGAGAGGGTATGGAGGGTGGAGAGATGGAGACCGGGTGGGACATGGGAGTACAGGCGCGGCAGCGGGCGGGGGTGGGAGAGGACTGGGGAGACGAGCGGGTGAGGTGGATCGAGTTTACGGGAGGTGTATAGGATTCGTATCCTTTCGAGGAAGAGGAGGAGGTGGGGGAAGGGGATAAGGTCATACAGGATCCGCGTGGGGGAAGGGAGACGGATGCGATAGGCAAGGCGGAGAGCATGGCGTTCAAGGATTTGGAGGGATTTATAAAAGGAAGGGGGGGCGGAGATCCAGGCTGGATGGGCGTAACAGAGGATAGGGCGGATAAGGGACTTATAGGTGTGGAGGATGGTGGAGGGGTCCAGACCCCACGTTCGGCCGGAAAGGAGTTTGAGGAGACGGAGTCGGGAACGTGCCTTGGCTTGGATTGTCTGGAGATGGGGAGTCCACGAGAGGCGACGGTCGAGGGTGACGCCAAGGTACTTAAGGGTGGGGGTGAGAGCGATGGGACGGCCATAAACGGTGAGATAGAAATCAAGGAGGCGGAAGGAGGGAGTGGTTTTGCCTACAATGATCGCCTGGGTTTTGGAAGGATTGACCTTGAGCAACCACTGGTTGCACCAAGCGGTGAACCGGTCAAGATGGGATTGGAGAAGGCGTTGAGAGCGTTGCAGGGTGGGGGCAAGGGCAAGGAAGGCGGTGTCATCGGCAAACTGGAGAAGGTGGACGGGGGGTGACGGCGGCGGCATATCCGCCGTGTACAAAAGGTACAGAAGGGGGGAGAGGACGGAGCCTTGGGGCACACCGGCGGAGGGGAAAAAGGTGTAGGAATCGGTATTATGGATGGTGACATGGGAAGGACGGCGGGAGAGAAAGGAACCGATCAGACGAACGTAGTTAATGGGAAGGGCGAAGGTTTGGAGCTTGAAGAGGAGACCGGAATGCCATACGCGGTCATATGTGCGTTCGAGGTCAAGAGAGAGGAAGATTGCGGAGCGACGGGAATTGAGCTGTTCGGAAAGGAGATGAGTGAGGTGAAGGAGAAGATCGTCGGAAGAGAAGGACGGCCGAAAGCCACACTGGGTAACGGGGAGGAGGCGGTGCTGGCGGAGATGCTGGTGGATGCGGCGGGTGAGGATAGATTCCAGGACCTTGCTGAAGACCGAGGTAAGGCTGATGGGACGGTAGGAGGAGACGGCGGACGGCGGTTTGCCAGGTTTGAGGAACATGAGGATACGGGAGGTTTTCCACAGGTCGGGGTAGTAACCGGTGGACAGAACTACATTGTAGAGCCTGGCCAGGGTGGAGAGAAAAGAGACAGGAGCTTCACGAAGGTGACGGTAGGTAACACGATCGTGACCAGGAGCGGTGTTGCGTTTGGTGCGGAGTGTATTGATGAGATCCTGTGTGGTGATGGGGGCATTAAGGTCCGTGTGTGGAATGTTGTCCAAGTACTGGAAACCAGAAGCGTGGGGAGGGACAGAGGTGTCAGTTCGATCGCGGATATCTGGGAAGAGGGAGTAATCGAACTGGGGATCATCAGGGACGGAAAACACATCGGACAGGTAGGAGGCAAAGTGATTGGCCTTACTAAGGGCGTCAGGGAAGGGGTGATCATCATGGAGAAGAGGATAGTAGGGGGAGGGTTTAGTTCCGGTAAGGCGACGGAAGGCGGCCCAGAACTTGGACGAGTTTATAGGGAGGGTAGCATTTAAACGGGTGCATGTCTGTCGCCAGTCCCGGCGTTTCTTGGCCGCGAGCAAATTTCGAATGTGTCGCTGTAGTTGCCGGTGGCGTCGTAGGGTGTCCGGGTCACGCGTGCGGAGGAAGGCACGGTAGAGACGACGGGATTCACGGAGGAGGAGGACGGCCTGTGGTGGTAAGGTAGGACGGTGGGGGTGGATGGCAACAGTAGGGACGTGGGCCTCCACGGCCTCAGACAAGGTCTGCTGGAGAAAGGAGGCGGCATGGGTGACATCATCGGGACGGCGGTAGGCGAGAGGGTGGCTATCGACCTGAGTGGAGAGGGTATCCCGGTAGGCATTCCAGTTGGCACGGGAATAGTCTTGGATGTACTTAGGGGGAGGGTCATGACGAGGGTCGGGGCGGGGGCGACGGCCGTCTGAAACGGTGAGGAGGACAGGGAGATGGTCGCTACCAATAGGCTCCAGGACATCCACCGTAATGCGACCAAGGAGGTTGGGGGAGGAGAGGATAACATCGGGAGTGGAGTTGGATTCGGGACGGGTGTGCTGGGGGATGGGGATGAGGTCGCCTTGAAGGGAGGAGAGGAACCGATGCCACCGCCGTAACTGGGCAGCGGAGCGACTATGGATGTTGAGGTCGGCAGCGATCACATAGGAGGAGAAGGTACGGTCGATGTGGGAGAGGAAGTCGAAAGGAAGAGGGGCGTTGGGGCGGACATAGATGGTGGCACAGGTAATGGTAAGGCCGGGGAAGAAGAGACTAAGGATCAGGTGTTTGGTGGGGTCGGGAAGGAGAGGCTGGAGCCGAACGGGGGTCTGGCGGTGGTGGCCAATGGCAACTCCGCCACGCGCAACTGGGAGGGGATTATCGGAGCGGTGGAGGAGATAGGGGGAGGTGTGGATGGAGTGGTGGGGTTGGAGGAAGGTTTCATTGAGGAGGAAGGCATCCACACGGTGGGTAGCAAGGGTGTGCAGGAAGAGGTTCTTGTTGGCGGGAAGGGAGCGGATATTGTTGAAAAGGATACGATGCTGTCGCGCCATGATAAGGACTTATACGAGGGTGTCAAGGCGGGAGAAGGTGAAATGGGCCTGGTTATTGGAAAAGGTGGCGTACATTTTAAGGTGGAATATGGAACGGGCGGCGAGGGAGATCTGTTGTAAGGTGTGGGGGCGCTGAAAGGGATGGACGTTTTGGAGGACAATGGTGAGGAACCTGATTATGTCCTCAGCAGTGGGGGGGGGACGAAGGGAATTGCCAGGAGGGGTGGGGGCGTCCAGGGGACGGACAGGTACGGTGAGTGCAGGAGTGGTGGGAGGGGGTCGGGCTTTACACTTTTGGGAGTAGGTGGGGTGGGGGAGGCTGCAGGTATTACAGGAGGGAGGGGATTGGAGGTTGGGGCACTGCCGGAGGAAGTGCGCTTGCCGACAATGCGGGCAGGTGGGGGCCTCGCGGCACTCTGCTGTTGGATGTGCATTGTAGCGCAGACATCTCTGGCAGCGCAGGGGTTGAGGGGGGGAACGGGAGGGGTCGACCTTGAACCGCTGATTGAAGAGGAGGGCACCCTCCTTCAGGAGACGGTCAATGGAGGGGGCGTCCTCAGAGAAAACCCGCATAAGGCGGGTGGGGCCGGTCGCGTTGAAAATGCGGCGGACTGCCCGCACCTCCAGGGTGGGATGGGCCTTCAGCTCCGCCAGCACCTCCTCCTCCGTGATCGACGGGCTAAGCCGAGTGATCACGGCGGTGAGGGTCGGCGGGCGACGCGGGGGTTGGGGTTGGCGGGTAGGAGATGGGGAGGGAGCAGGGGTGAGGGTGGCGTGAGGACCAAAACGGGTGATGGGGAGGCGGGAGAGGATGTCAGTATGGAGGGTTGGGCTGGGGGAGGAGATAAGAACAGAATCCCGTCTGGGAGTAAGGAGAGAGATGGGGGCGCCAGGGAAATGTTGGCGGAGGAGGAGGGAGAGATTCCGGGCCTCGAGGAAGGAAGGATCGGGACGGGACAGGAGATATTTGTAGAAACCGGGTGGGGAGGAGGAGGAGGAGGGAGCGGGGCCTGGTGGGGAGACGTCCATGGCATTTTGGGGTGGAGATGGGGGGCGGGGTGGAGCCTTTTTAGGAGCAGAGGAAGTGGAGGCGCCACTAGGGCGTTTGACAGCGGCAGATGGGCGGGTGGTGACATGAGGGACGGGAACGATGGGGAGGTGGCGGGAAGGGACAGGTCCCGGCACGGACGCAGCAGTCGGCGCCGGAGATAGTGACTGTGACGGTGCAGGCGAATGTGGCAGTGATGGTGATGGTGACGATGATGACGGTGGTGGCGGTGATGGCGATGGCGATGGCGACGGGGAGAGCTGGGCGTGGGCAGTGGCCCGACGGGCCACCACCCTAGCCGGAGCTGCAGTGACAGGCTGGGGGAGTGGGGGGAAAGGATCAGAACGAGAGGAAGAGGCGGGAGAGGGGGCGACAAAGAGCGAGGGCGAAGGGATAGAGAGGAGGGGAGGGATGGAAGGAGGGGGGTGGGACTGGGCACACCAAGTGATAGTGGTGGAGGCGGCGGAAGGGGACGTATACACGATGGCGGTGGTGGTAGTAGTGACGGTGGTGGTGGGGGCGGACATGACGACAAGAAGAAGAAAGAGAAACACAGCACTAAAAGGACAGGACACACACTGGGCGACGGCGACGGCGGCGACGGCGACGGCGGCGACGGCGAGAGGCAGGGACGCTGCTGCCGCGGACGGGACCGGGGCGGCGGCGGCGGCGGCGGCGGCTGCTGCTGCTGCTGCTCCTGCTGGCTGGACTGCTGCTGGCTGGACTGCTGCTGCCACCGGAGGGCTGGCTGGCTGGCTGGCTGGCTGGCTGGCTGGCTGGCTGGCTGGCTGCGGGACCACTGCTGCAGGCCGGGACCGGGAACTACTGCTGCTGCTGCTGCTGCTGCTGCTGCTGGCTGGCTAGCACCTGTAACCCCTAGCACTTCGATTAGCGCGAAAATGGCACTATCGAAGGGCGGTAACCTTGGGGTGTACCGCCGGAGAAGCACCCACTTTCTGTTTTTTTTTTTTTTTTTTTTTTTTTTTTTCTTTATTGTTATTTTCAAACCCGTACAAACAGGCAGGCTGTCAGCAGCATGGTACGCCGCTCTTCAGCCGTAGAGGAGATAAAGATAGAACAGAAAGAATACACAAATGTGACATAACGGTGGGTAATAAAACAGTAGACACATAAAGACAAACACGGAGCCGTTCACACTTGACGAAAATTCACTACAAACTGTTGTCACGACGCACTAACACTGAAGATGGCGATGGCACAGGTGAACGATGGAGGATGACGGGAACACTGAACACGAAACACGACGGCACTCACGAGACACTGATGGCGACGATCTCCGGCGCGCGAATGTCCACTCAGCGTGTACGAGTCCGGGGACCTGCCAAGAGAGGAGGTGGAGGAGGAGGAAGGGGAAATGGGAGAGGGGAGAGCAGAGATGCCATGGGCAAAGGAGAGAGGGGGAGGGAGGTAGGGGGAGTGAAGCCCGGAGGAGAGGGTAGGAGGGAGGGGGGAAAGGAAAGAGAAGGGAAGGGAAAAGGGGGGGAGGGAGGGTGCCTGAAGGAAAGGACACAGGAGGGGGGGGAGGATCAAAGTTGATAGGAGGGGTAGATGCAGGGGAGGAGGACATCATCAGGGAGGGGGAGCTGGCGGAAACCACCTTGGGAGAGGGTAAGGAGGGTGGAGAGATGGAGACCAGGTGGGACGTGGGAGTACAGACGCGGCAGCGGGCGGGGGTGGGAGAGGATCGGGGAGACGAGCGGGTGAGGAGGATCGAGTTTACGGGAGGTGTATAGGATTCGTATCCTTTCGAGGAAGAGGAGGAGGTGGGGGAAGGGGATAAGGTCATACAGGATCCGCGTGGGGGAAGGGAGACGGATGCGATAGGCAAGGCGGAGAGCATGGCGTTCAAGGATTTGGAGGGATTTATAAAAGGAAGGGGGGGCGGAGATCCAGGCGGGATGGGCGTAACAGAGGATAGGGCGGTTGAGGGACTTATAGGTGTGGAGGATGGTGGAGGGGTCCAGACCCCACGTTCGGCCGGAAAGGAGCTTGAGGAGACGGAGTCGGGAACGTGCCTTGGCTTGGATTGTCTGGAGATGGGGAGTCCAGGAGAGGCGACGGTCGAGGGTGACGCCAAGGTACTTAAGGGTGGGGGTGAGAGCGATGGGACGGCCATAAACGGTGAGATAGAAATCAAGGAGGCGGAAGGAGGGAGTGGTTTTGCCTACAATGATCGCCTGGGTTTTGGAAGGATTGACCTTGAGCAACCACTGGTTGCACCAAGCGGTGAACCGGTCAAGATGGGATTGGAGAAGGTGTTGGGAGCGTCGCAGGGTGGGGGCAAGGGCGAGGAAGGCGGTGTCATTGGCAAACTGGAGAAGGTGGATGGGGGGTGACGGCGGCGGCATGTCCGCCGTGTACAACAGGTACAGAAGGGGGGAGAGGACGGAGCCTTGGGGCACACCGGCGGAGGGGAAAAAGGTGTAGGAATCGGTGTTATGGATGGTGACATAGGAAGGACGGCGGGAGAGAAAGGAACCGATCAGACGAACGTAGTTAATGGGAAGGGCGAAGGTTTGGAGCTTGAAGAGGAGACCGGAATGCCATACGCGGTCATATGCGCGTTCGAGGTCAAGAGAGAGGAAGATTGCGGAGCGGCGGGAATTGAGCTGTTCGGAAAGGAGATGAGTGAGGTGAAGGAGAAGATCGTCGGAAGAGAAGGACGGCCGAAAGCCACACTGGGTAACGGGGAGGAGGCGGTGCTGGCGGAGATGCTGGTGGATGCGGCGGGTGAGGATAGATTCCAGGACCTTGCTGAAGACCGAGGTAAGGCTGATGGGACGGTAGGAGGAGACGGCGGACGGCGGTTTGCCAGGTTTGAGGAACATGAGGATACGGGAGGTTTTCCACAGGTCGGGGTAGTAACCGGTGGACAGGACTACATTGTAGAGCCTGGCCAGGGTGGAGAGAAAAGAGACAGGAGCTTCACGAAGGTGACGGTAGGTGACACGATCGTGACCAGGAGCGGTGTTGCGTTTGGTGCGGAGTGTATTGATGAGATCCTGTGTGGTGATGGGGGCATTAAGGTCCGTGTGTGGAATGTTGTCCAAGTACTGGAAACCAGGAGCGAGGGGAGGGACAGAGGTATCAGTTCGATCGCGGATATCTGGGAAGAGGGAGTAATCGAACTGGGGATCATCAGGGATGGAAAACACATCGGACAGGTAGGAGGCAAAGTGATTGGCCTTACTAAGGGCGTCAGGAAAGGGGCGATCATCGTGGAGAAGAGGATAGTAGGGGGAGGGTTTAGTTCCGGTAAGGCGACGGAAGGTGGTCCAGAACTTGGACGAGTTTATAGGGAGGGTAGCAGTTAAACGGGTGCATGTCTGTCGCCAGTCCCGGCGTTTCTTGGCCGCGAGCAAATTTCGAATGTGTCGCTGTAGTTGCCGGTGGCGTCGTAGGGTGTCCGGGTCACGCGTGCGGAGGAAGGCACGGTAGAGACGACGGGATTCACGGAGGAGGAGGACGGCCTGTGGTGGTAAGGTAGGACGGTGGGGGTGGATGGCAACAGTAGGGACGTGGGCCTCCACGGCCTCAGACAAGGTCTGCTGGAGAAAGGAGGCGGCATGGGTGACATCATCAGGACGGCGGTAGGCGAGAGGGTGGCTATCGACCTGAGTGGAGAGGGTATCCCGGTAGGCATTCCAGTTGGCACGGGAATAGTCATGGATGTACTTAGGGGGAGGGTCATGACAAGGGTCGGGGCGGGGGCGACGGCCGTCTGAAACGGTGAGGAGGACAGGGAGATGGTCGCTACCAATAGGCTCCAGGACATCCACCGTAATGCGACCAAGGAGGTTGGGGGAGGAGAGGATAACATCGGGAGTGGAGTTGGATTCGGGACGAGTATGCTGGGGGATGGGGATGAGGTCGCCTTGAAGGGAGGAGAGGAACCGATGCCACCGCCGTAACTGGGCAGCGGAGCGACTATGGATGTTGAGGTCGGCGGCGATCACATAGGAGGAGAAGGTACGGTCGATGTGGGAGAGGAAGTCGAAAGGAAGAGGGGCGTTGGGGCGGACATAGATGGTGGCACAGGTAATGGTAAGGCCGGGGAAGAAGAGACTAAGGATCAGGTGTTCGGTGGGGTCGGGAAGGAGAGGCTGGAGCCGAACGGGGATCTGGCGGTGGTGGCCAATGGCAACTCCGCCACGTGCAACTGGGAGGGGATTATCGGAGCGGTGGAGGAGATAGGGGGAGGTGTGGATGGAGTGGTGGGGTTGGAGGAAGGTTTCATTGAGGAGGAAGGCATCCACACGGTGGGTAGCAAGGGTGTGCAGGAAGAGGTTCTTGTTGGCGGGAAGGGAGCGGATATTGTTGAAAAGGATACGATGCTGTCGCGCCATGATAAGGACTTATACGAGGGTGTCAAGGCGGGAGAAGGTGAAATGGGCCTGGTTATTGGAAAAGGTGGCGTACATTTTAAGGTGGAATATGGAACGGGCGGCGAGGGAGATCTGTTGTAAGGTGTGGGGGCGCTGAAAGGGATGGACGTTTTGAAGGACAATGGTGAGGAACCTGATGATGTCCTCAGCAGTGGGGGGGGGGACGAAGGGAATTGCCAGGAGGGGTGGGGGCGTCCAGGGGACGGACAGGTACGGTGAGTTCAGGAGTGGTGGGAGGGGGTCGGGCTTTGCACTTTTGGGAGTAGGTGGGGTGGGGGAGGCTGCAGGTATTACAGGAGGGAGGGGATTGGAGGTTGGGGCACTGCCGGAGGAAGTGCGCTTGCCGACAATGTGGGCAGGTGGGGGCCTCGCGGCACTCTGCTGTTGGATGTGCATTGTAGCGCAGACATCTCTGGCAGCGCAGGGATTGAGGGGGGGAACGGGAGGGGTCGACCTTGTACCGCTGATTGAAGAGGAGGGCACCCTCCTTCAGGAGACGGTCAATGGAGGGGGCGTCCTCAGAGAAAACCCGCATAAGGCGGGTGGGGCCGGTCGCGTTGAAAATGCGGCGGACCGCCCGCACCTCCAGGGTGGGATGGGCCTTCAGCTCCGCCAGCACCTCCTCCTCCGTGATCGACGGGCTAAGCCGAGTGATCACGGTGGTGAGGGTCGGCGGGCGACGCGGGGGTTGGGGTTGGCGGGTAGGAGATGGGGAGGGAGCAGGGGTGAGGGAGGCGTGAGGACCAAAACGGGTGATGGGGAGGCGGGAGAGGATGTCAGTATGGAGGGTTGGGCTGGGGGAGGAGATAAGAACAGAATCCCGTCTGGGAGTAAGGAGAGAGATGGGGACGCCAGGGAAATGTTGGCGGAGGAGGAGGGAGAGATTCCGGGCCTCGAGGAAGGAAGGATCGGGACGGGACAGGAGATATTTGTAGAGACCGGGTGGGGAGGAGGAGGAGGAGGAGGGAGCGGGGCCTGGTGGGGAGACGTCCATGGCATTTTGGGGTGGGGATGGCGGGCGGGGTGGAGCCTTTTTAGGAGCAGAGGAAGTGGAGGCGCCACTAGGGCGTTTGACAGCGGCAGATGGGCGGGTGGTGACAGGAGGGACGGGAACGATGGGGAGGTGGTGGGAAGGGACAGGTCCCGGCACGGACGCAGCAGGCGGCGCCGGAGATAGTGACTGTGACGGTGTAGGCGAATGTGGCAGTGATGGTGACGATGATGACGGTGGTGGCGGTGATGGCGATGGCGATGGCGATGGGGAGAGCTGGGCGTGGGCAGTGGCCCGACGGGCCACCACCCTAGCCGGAGCTGCAGTGACAGGCTGGGGGAGTGGGGGGAAAGGATCAGAACGAGAGGAAGAGGCGGGAGACGGGGAGACAAAGAGCGAGGGCGAAGGGATAGAGAGGAGGGGAGGGATGGAAGGAGGGGGGTGGGATTGGGCACACCAAGTGATAGTGGTGGAGGCGGCGGAAGGGGACGTATACACGATGGCGGTGGTGGTAGTAGTGACGGTGGTGGTGGGGGCGGACATGACGACAAGAAGAAGAAAGAAAAACACAGCACTAAAAGGACAGGACACACACTGGGGGACGACGGACGGCGACGGCGACGGCGACGGCGACGGCGACGGCGACGGCGAGACGCAGGGACGCTGCTGCCGCGGACGGGGCCGGGGCGGCTGCGGCTGCTGCTGGCTG
The DNA here is from genome assembly GCF_021461385.2 of Schistocerca piceifrons. NCBI lineage: Eukaryota > Metazoa > Arthropoda > Insecta > Orthoptera > Acrididae > Schistocerca > Schistocerca piceifrons. The sequence continues at coordinate 2,567,424 of NW_025727759.1, forward strand.
GACTGCTGCTGGCTGGACTGCTGCTGCCACCGGAGGGCTGGCTGGCTGGCTGGCTGGCTGGCTGGCGGGCGGGCGGGCGGGCGGGCGGGCTGGCTGCGGGACCACTGCTGCAGGCCGGGACCGGGAACTGCTGGCTGGCTGGCTGGCTGGCTTGCTGGCTGGCTGGCTGGCTGGCTGGCTGGCTGGCTGGCACCTGGAACCCCTAACACTTCGATTAGCGCGAAAAAGGCACAATCGAAGGGCGGTAACCTTGCGGTGTACCGCCGGAGATGTGATGCCCACTTTCTGTACAACAGCGTGTTGTATATACCATTTGCTATGAAAGGTGACAACGAGTAGGAAAGGTTCCCGTCGTAATCCTACAAAGTCGCGTTCATTCAAACTAACTTAATTACAGTGTAAATATATGCAGGCATTGAGGTGAACTTTACTTTAACTATTCTTCCACGAATCTTCAAACTGTGGAAATAAACTCGATAGCCACGTTGTGCAGTTATCGAACGACATGCCACGCACCTGTTGCTTGGTTTCGACAAGAGATGGCAGCGCAGCAGCTAGGCTTGCAGTTACTGCTGTGTCTCTTCGTTCTGAACGCAGTTTTTTAACGGTAATCTTGAAGAAAGAGGGAGTTGAGTGTGTGAGACAAGTGTGCACAACGTATTCACCAGATAAAAGCAACAGGCTAGCGCCGTAACTATAAAAGCCGGTTTCCAGCAACGGCAGCGGCAAACGTCTTCCGAGGTGCCGCGGCGGCTCGCGGAATTGGTGTTCCCACGTAACTACGATCGGCGTAAAGCCAACACCGCCCACCCCAGTGGTACAAGTTTACATGCCTATCAACAAAATGAACAATCTGAAACAATGTACGATCAGACGAAAGAAATTATTCAGATAGTTAAGAGAGTCAAAAATTTAAAATGTGATGAGAGACTGAAATCTAATCATGGCTAAGACTTTTTTTGTAGGAATAGCGAAAGAAGGATGCATACGTGGAACTGACTTTCCGAGCCCATATTTTAAACTTTAACGCACTGCATACCGGCCGCCGCGCCGCTGTTAACGCTGCTGTTCCCGGCCGCTCCCGTAAGACGCATGCAAGATGAGCGGCGCCCTCCTTTTTTGAATGTAGCTCCGTTCACGGGTGTCTGATGCACATGAAACTTGGCAGACGTGTTTGTCTGGTGTTCCAATATTCTCTGGAAACACACGCCTTAATGTAACGGTACAAAACTGGCAGTAGTTCAAATGGGTCTGAGCGCTATGGGACTTAGCTTCTGAGGTCATCAGTCCCCTAGAACTTACAACGACTTGAACCTAACTAACCTAAGGACATCACACACATCCATGCCCGAGGCAGGATTCGAACCTGCGACCGTAGTGGTCGCGCGATTCCAGACTGTAGCGCCTAGAACCGCTTGACCAGCCCGGCCAGCACTGGCAGTAGTGTCTTGTTTAATTTCTTTTAAGATGCGCTGCGCGGCCCTGCAACGTCGTACTGGAAATTTCTTTCTCTACTTCCCACAATAGTCCGCATAGTACGTTCTTTCATCTTCCCTGACAATCAACTTGCTGGATTCTTAGCAGGCGCTCGTTTTGTAGGTCGGATTGCTTCAGTTGCCTGCACAGTTTCTGCGGCACATTCTTGAGCAGTTGTCCAGGCACTTGCAACTTCTTGCAGGCACGTTCCGTATATATGTATGTCTAGCTTTACGTTTCTGTATACTTCGTATGCGTTAAACAAAGCACAATTTATTAGTAACAAAACTACTTTCATTGTCTATTTATTGATCTTCTGCATTATTCCACAATATGAAGGATTAGCTCTGCCTGCGACTTTCATAAATTCATTATGCAGCACAATACACTTTGTTTTATGTATGATTTCCGCTTCCAGTGTTCTTTTCTTCATGTAGCAACCATGGACGGGTTGGGTTGGGTTGTTTGGGGGAAGAGACCAAACAGCGAGGTAATCAGTCTCAAGGGATTAGGGAAGGACAGGGAAGAAAGTCGGCCGTGCCCTTTCAAAGGAACCATCCCGGCATTTGCCTGGAGTGATTTAGGGAAATCACGGAAAACCTAAATCAGGATGGCCGAACGCGGCACTTGACCTGTCGTCCTCCCGAATGCGAGGCCAGTGTGCTGACCACTGCAACCGTGGACGCATCGCGAATTGTTGTTAGCATTCACCTGCCTTTTCATCTTTCCATACCTGCAGCAAAACGTCCCTTTGTCTTCGAAATGTAGTGTCTCCTTTCTTTAGAAATATCGCTTCTGTTTGTAGACACTACGGCAGGCCTCTGTTGATTCGTGTTGTGCCACAAAGTCTTGTTTTTCTTTCTAGAAATGTTTTGGCAGTAGCTGTATTGTGGTAATAATTGTCCTGATAAACATGGTGCCACATGCCCAAGATGAGGTGAAAGTAGAGAGAGAATAGTGGCTTGAAGTTTTCTTCCTTCCCCAGTGTATATTTCTAGATTGGAGATATAACCACTTACACTTTCGCAAACCATACGAACAAGAAAACCATTTCTGACAAGATTTCTAGGATTATATAACCGGAAACAAAGTTTCCCTCTCCATGGGATCATTGCTTCATCAAGGTTTTTATATTGCGTGAAATTTATCTAGCAAGACCTTTATGATAGGTTCAATTTTGTAGACTCTGTTTCCCTGACAGCTCTGTAAAGAACTATCATTGAAATGCTACAATTTCCAAATCTGCTCAAATTGATTTCTGCTCTTTAGCTCACCAAAAATCGGTGTCTCTATTGGAGTTGACCAACAGTCCTTCAAATAATCTTTTTTTATTTGGCCCATCAAGACAATCATGCCCAGAAATTTTTTCACTTCAGCAGCAATAATATTCGTAAATTTGGGAGACTTGGAAGATCCTCCATAATGATTTTTTGGTGAGACAAGTTTGATTGTGGGCGACATCTGATCGAACAATTCATGGCCCAGAAATAATTCCACAGTGCTTATAAAGGTATTGATCTCACTGGGAACGGTTTTTACCTGTCGAATTACACAAAATGTTTCTAAAATAATGGTGTTGCTCTTCTTCTGCCAACTTTCCCTATCAGAAGCTTCGTCACCTTAATCGGTCACAATTGCCTCACTTTGGTTGATTATAGCCGCGTTATTTTTTTTTCACTTCCACTGCCACAACAACAACATCATCTGAATCATTTGGAACATCAGAACAATTGTCCGCAAACAGTTCAGAGAGAATCTCGCTTCCCGTCGACTGTTTTTGCTCCATACTGCGCAAGGCAACAACAGTACTATTTACCGCTACTGGTTGTTGGCGGTAAATCGAAATATAAAAATCAGTTCGTACTGTAGATCACTGCACTATCCCTCGCCTTCATACATAACCTTTTGTTAAACTGAAATAGTAATTGGCATGAGCAACAGGTTCAGAAAACTCGAGCACAACGAAAAACGTAAATTTATGTGATCCGTCCACAACAGCTGGACACGGAAACATGTAAACCTTGTGAGCGGTACGCAATGTGTTAAGAAATCTCGAGGTGCAGATTCGGATTGATGACAATTTATTGTTTAGAAACTGCAGATAACAACCAAAGAGATAGTTAAAGGTAACAAATTAAAGAGAAGGAAGAACCCTAATAAGTTGAGATCGAGAGGTTGTCGACAATCCTAAAAGCATCATTAGACAACGATTGGCTGAAACAGGGGAAGGGTACACTACAAGACAAACGGGTACCTTTGACAAAACAAGTAGTGAAGGGAGAGGGGTAGAAAATAAGAAAGACGCAAAGAAGTCCTTGGATAAGACAATATATAATGTATTAATCAGGAACAGGGAAAAATATTACATCGTAGTAAATCAAGTAGTCAGCAGGGAATACAAAAGTCTAAATATTGACATTAGCAGAAAGTGCAAATTCGCAAATTAAGAGCGGCTTGGACGCAAAATCAACAGCGTTATCGTTTCCTCGCACTAAAACTCGCTTTGGAATTTTGCAGGAGCAAAGAGAAGCAACTGTAGAAATATCAGGAAGCCAGACAAACAACCAGAAATAAGGAGAGAAGAGAAAACCGGAAGGTGGAAGGAATGTAGAAGTGAGAGTGTATACAAAAGAACTTGAGCAGAATGTTCGATTCCTGAGATGTGACTGAGCACGTGAGGCAATACTGATCCTACCACTTACCTTAGAACACAGACAGAAGAAAGGCGAATCCGTATTGATAGCATTTGTTTGAAGCTCTAGAGATATAAAGGATAAGACGCAAGGACACAAGATTATCTATAAATCGTACAGAATCCAGTTGTAGGAGTTCAAGGACTTGAAACAGTAGGTGAGAAGGCAGAAGCAGAGAGGATAACGTGCAGACTGGCAGTAGCAAGAAAAGCGTTTCTGAAAAGGAAGAAAACATGGTGACATTGATTAAAAATTTAAATACTGGAAAGTATTTTATGAAGGTATTTGTGTGGAGTGTACCGTTGTATGTAAGTGAAAATAGACGACAAACAGATCTGTCAAGAAGACAGTAGATGCTTTCGAACTGTAGTGCTACAGAGGGATACAAAAGTTAAGATATGTAGATCGCGTAAATGGTGAAGACATACCGAACCAAACTGGGGAGAAGGAAATAGCGGCACAACTTGTGTAAAAGAAGGAATCGGTTGACAGGACTGTTTCTGAGGCACCAAGATATCGTCAGTTTCGTAGAGGGCTGCCAAGACTAAACAGTGGCAAGCAGATTTGAATGGGTGTGGGAACCAGGGTCATGTAGAGTTGAAGAGGTTCACATAGGATACGGCAGATTGGAGCGCTGTATCAACACATTCTTAAAGCTGAAGACCACAAAAAAAAAAAAACAATCAGAGAGATGTATTTCTTATTAGCGCAACCCTGCTGCAGCTAGCAATACCTTTCACCAGCTAGGTTATCACTGAGATATACAAGGTACTTTCAATAAGTAATGTAACGTATTTTTTTATGAAAGCTGGTTGATTTTTTTTTTCGGGAGTACAATACACCACATTTTTCCGCATTGTTTGGCTAAAAACTTCATTTTTCACCATCCTCTCCTCACTGGGTGGGCTTGTATGCCCAGACAGTCCCACTCTGCTGGTCGACGTCTGAGCCAACGCCTTGCAGCATCAATAGCAACCCCATTGTCCATGTATTGCTTCCTGCGGAGTGCACGCTTCGTTGCGCAAAACAGAAGTCGGAAGTTAAGAGATTCGGGCTGTAGGGTGGATGACGAAGAGCAGCCCAGTGAAATTTGCGAGCCGCTCTCGGGTGTACAGGCTTGGGTGAAGGAGAAGATCGCAGAAATTTTGTGGTGACGAACAATTCTTCGCGTGATTTACTTTTAAAGTTTATTTACTTTACTTTTAAAGATTAATTATTTATTTACAAGCACGGTGGATTCGCAGCAGCACTATTTTGTTTGCACTTTGCGCTTATATGTTATCATTGCTATATACATCTTATCTATGACTAGCGCAGTAGTGGCAACTTTGATATCTTTGACGCATGCACTTTCAATCCTCAGCAGCTTTGTATCTCGTGACTCTCCGTATAAATAGGCACGCGCAAACGCTATGAACTCATTCTCTGACTCGCCTTGAAGATGGCTGGGAGGTTTCTAGCCGAAATATCGCAAGAAGAATTGTCGCTGTCCCGAGTGCACGCCCGAGAGATGATGGAACAACAATTCTTCAGTTTGCTGAGGGTAGAATAATACACTTCAGAACTGATCTTTGCATCATGAGGGAGTACATCAAGCAGAATAGCCCCTTCAACAAGTTTATTAAAGAGACCACCTACACTGTAGTTGTTAGTCCTCATATGGAATGTTGCTGTGCAGTTTGGGATTATTATGTGACAGAATTGACGAAGGACATCGAAAAAGTTCAGAGAAAAGCAGCTCGTTCTGTGTTATCGTAAAATGATAGGACAGAATGTCATAGATTTGATACGCAAGGGACTGTGACACTCATCAAAGCAACGTCATTTCCATCGTGGCTGTATCTTTTCATGAAAATTCAATCGTCAACTTTCTCCTCTGAATGCGAAAATATTTTGTCAGCGAAAAAGGAGCGTTATAATAAGAAAGCAGAGATGTTTCAGAAAGATTTAAGTGTTGGTTTTCTCCTAGCGCTCTTCGAGAATGGAACGGTAGAGAAAGGGTAGCAAAGTAATTCGATGAACCCTCCATCAGGCGGGATTGTGAACTGCAGACTACTCATGTAGATGTAGATGCAATTATTCTCCAAATGACTGTCAATTGCGTTGGCGAAGGTACATAGGATTGTACCACTGTTGGGTAGGGTGATGTTGGACTATCCCCCCCCCCCCCCCTCACACTCACACACACACATACACACACACACTTTTGTAATATTGGTTGAGGCGACAGACTGATCAGTAGAGTAGCTCGAGGTCTACTTTAGGGTGAAAGATGATAATTCAGTTGAGAATCGACGAATGCCTAATAAAGGTAATGGTAACAGACGGACCTATAGTTAACCTTATATTTTCGTTTGTGCCACATTTAAATACAAGCGATTCACTTTTCATCATAAAAATTGAAAGTGCAAGGTAAATTCAGAAAATGTGTTTTGGGTAATGGACAACGTTCCCACGAGTATTCCGACGTGTACTAAACGAATATATAGTACATAAATTGCAAAACTGCAAGGGGGGAGGGAGAGACCCACTTATGAATACTTTCTTCAACACTACAATATACATGAATACTTTTTGCATGTGTCATCAGGTACTGAAGTTAAAACATTCCAGATTTCAGCTTTTAATATATCTGTACTTCTGATTCGTTTTGCTTGCATAACACCAACCCTAAAAGACATAACCAAATCATTATGTATAATAACCTGGCGGAGAATTTACGTCTATAGGAAGGCCTTAACAAGGGGAGAGTGGAAATTTCATTAGGCACTCAGAGTTTACATTTAATTATCATTCCTATGAAACGTGCAAGAACTTGAAAGCTACAGCAATGAAATAATCAATATGCACCCACTACAGGCGACAACATGTCACTTCCATTACATGGAAAAAGGTCACCTGACCAGAAGTAGCTGTTAGAACACATACTTGCCTGTGCCTGTTAGTTGCTACCTGTAACTATTTATGATGTAATATCTACGACAGTAAACTTCATTTTAAATTTGGTAGGGTGTTGAAGGATACAAGTTGTGAATTCATGAACTGCAATTTGAAGCTGTGACAGATCAGGACTGCCTCAGTAATGCACTCATGGAGGTTAGGGGGCATGTGGACAACATCCGGAGTGGAACTGCTTTCAGGGCGAGGACGCAGTGGGAGAGGGATTATATCACCATGGAGGGAGTCAGTAAAACGATGCCACCACTGGAGTTCAACAGGGGACCAGTTATGGATGTTAAGGTCAACACTAATACGGTTTGAAAAGGTATGGCCTGTGTGTGGTAGGAAGTGGTATAGAATGGGGTTATCTGTTTGGATAAAGATAGTGGCACAGGTAACAGTCATTTTGACGAAGAGAGTGAGGGTAAGGTGTTTGGTAGGAGTAGTGTAGAGGGATTATGGCCAAACAGGGATGGTCAAAACACAGTCCTCTCACAGTAACCCAGCTCAGCTTGTTTATACTGGGTTGCAGGAGGTGGTAGATATATTTTCCCCCAACTGCTGCTCAGTTCCGACTTAAATTGCAACAATCACATTCTTAAAGCTGAAGAAATCACAGCAGTTGCAAGATGCATGGGAGCTACCTAAAACAAGGATCGAATTTTACTGTAGCGGATAGGTTCGAGAAAGGTGATTCGTTTTGAGATATGAGGGTGTTAGAAATATGATTCAGTAGTGGTTGTAATCAATGAATGACTTCTCCACAGGATCCTACGCACGTATGTGCTTGAATGGGAGGACTCAATTCCAAATCCCAGTATGCTCCAGTGAACACTGTGTATATTCCATGTAGAACCAAGACTTTTGTGATGGTTGTGCTTTTTTTCTACATTTCGCTGCTTGTAAGACGATTAAGTCTCTCTTTGTAAGACACAGTGGAACCATTCGCGAGAAAACTTATTAAACATGTCGACACATGGTTGATTTTTGGGCAGTATTACTTCGTATCGAAGGCAATCAGTTATTGACAATGTATTATACTTAGTAGTAGGGGATGTCTGATAGGTTCGCCTTGAGCCTGAGGCTCATAAACTATGTGTTTGTGTTCCGAAATATGCAACGGAAATGCCTATGTCCAGTCATAAGGAAGGTATGGGTTTGACGTGCAATACTGTGATGACGAGGGGAGGCATATGTCAAGTCATAAGAATGGTAAAGATATTTGTATTTAGAGAGCTGCAGCCATCAGCAGGGAGTATTTGGATAACAGCTGATGTCACGGCCGCCATCTTCGATACCAGTTCTTTGGGATGACACTCCTGTTTTCCTACTATTAAGTTAGTGGTTGGAAAAGGTATGGTGGCCCTAGAGTTATCATTTGACATGGCTGACGTATTCTGCAGCATTAGCGATGGTAGCAGCGTGAAGGCAGCGGTGCTGGCAGCAGTGATGGTAGTAACGATGTTAGAATAGTGAATAAACAGCAGTGAAATGGAGACGGGGACAGTAATGAGAATGGTGCACAAAACAGAGTGCCGATGAACAGGCAATCTTGAAGGCAGAATAAACTGACGATGAACAGGCACACACACAGAAGAGCTGCTGAACAGATCCAAAGCCTAGGGGCATTGCCTATACCACGCCAAATTAGCACCAACTGAATTAGTGGTAGAGTGTACACTAGCTGATTGGTACTAACCAAAGCTTTTTTTTTCATTCAATCGCTGGTGGGAGTGGTGGACCCTTTCTCAAATAGGCTGATGGGATCAATTAGGGCAAGGTTATGTCTTTATACTGTAGTGACAAGAAAAGGGAAGCTAGATTGTGATAGAAATTTTGTGGCCAAATGCTCTCCAGTGAATGCTCTCCAGTCGAATTTCAATGATATAATAGAAATTCAAAATTTAGTTGAGTGGAATAGAGATTATATTCCAGGAATGTTATCCTTTTTCACTCATAGGTGCATAATTGTTATAGATGTTTAGAAATGGTGGAACAATGGGTTGACAATAACAGCTAGATCTGTTGACAGCTTCTGTAACAATGTAAGCTCGAACTGTTTATTGCATGGGTGTGTTTATATTCAGCAGGTAGTAGATATTTCACAGTGAGTGAAGCATTCTTTTGTGTTCTGTGAAAAATTTCTGGATTAGGTGAGAAAGTAGTGTGGACGAAAGCTAAGTAAAGTGAAATAAGATAATCATTTAAAGTAAATGGAGAAACCAGCCGGAGAAAGGGGTGAAGAATTTGTCACAAGAAAGAATTATTTGGGGGAGGCTAAAAGAACTGGTTTAAATTGTTTTTGTTGTAACAAGTGCATGGCTGGCTTGAGTGCTGCAGAAAAACGGAGTGTGATCGAAAATTTGTACAGTCGATGCCCGAAAAATGTAGGAGACACATATATGTTAGGAGATGATAGAAAGACACGATATTGTTAGACAGAGACCAACCACAGAAAATCCAAACAAAATGCGTCATACTGCTGATACTTCGCGTTGAAAGAAATCGGGTGGAAACTTGTTGTAAGGCGTATGTTAGTTTGCATGCTGGTTCAAATAAAGTGGTACAACGTTTAAACAAGGTTTTACAGAGTATTCAGTCGTCTATTGACATGAGAGAAAAACATTCAAACCGCGGAAATACTCTTGCAACGACTACAGCTAAAATTTATGAACATATCCCTTTATTTCCCAATATACTCCCATTCCTACCACACATTCATCCATCGATGACCTAGATGGGGGGACATTCGAACTGAAGAAGGAAGAGGATGTAGAGCTCCTGAAAGAAATAACATATGTAATAAAAAACACGATCAGTTCTAAGAAGCTGGAGGATGTCTACAGGTTCAAACACAATGTGCCTGAAAAAGACAGGTCATTTTGTGATGAGATCCTCCTGCAGAATACTTCTGTCACTGGGATCAGCGACATTGATGAGTGAAGCATCTCGAAATGATTCTGTAAATTTTAGTTGGTCCATATTTTGTTCTATCAGAAAATATATTGTCCATTAACAGCTGTAAATAATAGCTATTGTCTTCAGTGTTTTGTTTCGGATTATTTTCTGACTTAAGTTAATTAAACTAATAACCTTCAAATTTGTAATTAAAGGAAAAGTTAATCAAACTAATAACCTTCAAATTTATAATTAAAAGAATGATTTTTAGGCCTTCCCAATAGGCTTCCTTATCATTATTGATAGAGGTGTTTAAACAGTAATTGGAAAAAGGATAGTATTCTGTCATGTTTAATCATTGATTACTCATTAACTAATGACACTCCTATTACGACATTTTGATTTTCAACATGGCGCTCAACGTGAAAGTTAGACGTGGTTCTCCGAGGAAAAGTGTTAATTTTGCCATTAAAAAGGAGGCGTGTGCAAACTGTAAATACGAAATCACAAACTTAAATGAATATGTGTCCAGCTTGCAATGTATAATCAGTGCTCTGAAAGTGGAAATTTCGAATTTTCAGCTTGGAAAAAGTGAGTCTAATAGTCGACAAATTCCGCAAAGTGTCGCCCCTGCTAGCAAAAAATGGATTAAAGTCACTAACAAAAACAGCACGCAAGAGATACAAAATCGTGTAAACAGTAAAGGCACTGGTGAAATAATCTTTGTGCACGAGACCCCTTTTGAGGTGCTTCCAGCTGTAGACTGATATCTCAACGAGCTGTGTCGAACCAAATGGTAAGAAAAAGGACATCAGAGACAAGGAACGACAGAGTCGCTTTCAATCACAGGAAAAAAACAATGCAACAGTGAGTATAGTCACCAACAGTGAATCAAAATCAAGTGTTCCTGTAGTTGGATTATCGACTAATATGGACAAAAAAGACAAAACAAACAGTGCCACCACTGGCAGGCCTAAAAACAATTATCAACCAGCAAAAAAGTATAAAATAAACCTATTTGCACATACTCAAGGACGGAACATAGCAGCCAAATTTCAGTCTAGAAGCAGTAACAGAATTACTAGCATAGTGAAATCAGGTGCAGAAATTTGTGGCAGTCACTTCCATGAATCATGACATGAAAACAGCAACAACAAGTAACGACTTTTTCGTGTTCTTAGGGGGAACAAATAACTTAGCAAAAAATGAAACGAACGACCGAGTGACCTCACTTAAAAGAAGGCTACATGAGCAGAGAAGTTCCAACGTGATCGTCTTCTCTGTTCCACATCGACATGACTTGCCTGGTCGTGTGTTAATAAAGAAGAGCAAAGCACAAATAAACATATGCTAAACATATGCATGAGATTCAAACATTTGTGGACATAAGCTGTCAAGGAAGAAGATTCCACACATTCCATGGCTCACCTCTCAACAGATTAGGGAAGGACTTAGTTGTATAACGGATCCAAGAAATAGTGACCAGCAAACTAAATGTGCAGTCTTGTGCTACAGAGGCCATACCTCGCAAGAACAAAAATAACGAATACTTGGGAGAATCAACCACGAAACACTAAGTCAGTAAAACAATACATCGGCAGGACAAGAGCGATATTTTTTAAGACAATAAAACCTTCCACCAGCGCAACACCAGATGCGAATGTATGTGTTTCATATGTGCCTCAAGTAGACGTCAGTCAACACGAGAATAATTTATCGCTTTTGCATTATAATGAACAGGGCTTAGGAATCAAAACAGATGCTTTTGAATCATTTATCTCCACATGTAGAAATCGTGACAGAACACCAGAAAACAGAGAACAACGTTCAGTATTGCAAATTAGAAGGCTACAACCTAGCTACGTTGTAATGCATAACAAACAGGAAAGTTGGTGGTGTTGCCATCTACTCAAAAAAAAAAAAAAAAAAAGTAAGACGTTAACTACCTCGGAAAAAGTGCTATGGGGGAACAATTTCTGTGTTGACAAACATTTCGAAATTGCAATTCTTAAAATCACATTTTGCGCTATTCCTTTCTATGTCATACTTGTATATAGATCCGCCCATGGAAACTTTGATGCTTTTCTGAAATTACTTGATGGATTTTTCAGTAAGTTAATGTCAGGCTGTAGAAGTGTAAATCTTGTCGTACTGGGGAGATGTGAACATCAACACTTTACATGACAGTCAGGAAAGCAAACGTTTTACAGATTTTAACCGGTCTTAAGGGGCTAAAGATCTTCTTGGACTATACCCACCAGTATAGCTAACACACATAGTAGTTCAGTTGATCATGTTATCGCAAATTATGACCACATCATCTCCACAGACGTAATAAATGGCCACCTCTCAGATCGTTTACGCCATACACTAGTATTAAAATGTAATACAAAAGTCAAACCAAGAAAAATGCATGAGCACAGGAAAATATTATCTGCAAACAACATTGTTACGCTAAGACACAGTTTAGGCTGGTAATCATGGGAATCATTTATAAGTACCATTGGGGTCAACAATAAATGGAACATGTTCACAGAAATTATGACTGAACACTTAAATAAAGCCATGCCATTAAAAAAAGTGAGTGTCCAAAAAAATCAGCCTTCAAAACAAAACCTGTGCCATTAGATTTTAAAACAACAGATCTGAAAGAAAAAATGGGAAACATGTATAGTGTGCAAAGACTAACTCACAGTTACATATAGAACTCTACAAGCAGTAGAAACATAAGCATCACAAAGAAGTTAAGAGATTAAAATCAGAAATAATAAGCCAACAGATACGAGGTTCAGATAACATTTCAAAGATTTGCTAGTCAATTGTAAATAAAATCAGAAACAATGAAACAAAATTCAAAATTAAAAATACACTATTAACCGTGAATTATGAAGATATGTCTGATCCCCTTCTAGTCGGCAATGTCCTTAATAATTACTTCATAGATTCTGTCAAAAACGATGTCTCTATAAAACAGGGTATACAGCACTCATATGAGTCCTGTAACAAACAAAACTGCTGTACACTACATGCAGTAAGCACATATGACATTATGCAGCTTATTGATAACCTCAGAAATAAAAAATCACCAGGATTAGTTGAAATATCTCCATATCTATCGAAGAAATGTGAACATCAACTAATGAAACCACTAGTTCATCTAATAAACTGTGTTCCCGAAGACATTGTGTTCCATGACAAGTTTAAACTATCTGTAGTGAAACCAATACACAAAAAGGGGGAAATAAAGCATGTACAGCACTACAGACCCATTGCCCTAATCTCAACTTTCAGCAAACTGATAGAGAAAATAATAAAAAAATCTTGGAACATTACTACAATGCTGACATATTAAATGATTTCCAGCATGGTTTCAGAAGAGGTTGAAGTACCACTTCAGCAGCACTACAATTTGCCCATAATGTACTTGAAAAAATAAACAAAAAATCCCAAGCAGCAGCAGTATACTTGGACCTCACAAGAGCTTTTGATAGAGAACATCATGATGTGCTCTTATCAAAAATTGCCAAGAATGGTGTCACTAGAACACTCATGCAGTTGCTAGAAACATATTTAAAGGGTAGACAACAGTGTATGGAGATTGTGTACTCTAATGGAGAAATACTGGAGCAGAGATGGTCAAGTAAGGAAACATATATTTTGGTGTTCCTCAGGGCTCTATATTAGGTACAGTCCTATTCATATGCTATGTAAATGATTTCCTAAGTTCTCTTGACAATAAGCAATTGATTACTATGTATGCAGATGATACATCTGGTGTCTGCTATGTAGATGATGAGCCCATCTTGGTGAATAGACAAATAACTTTATTGAAAAGGCAAGAGAACATTGAAAGAGAGAACCAAAAAGTAAACATGAAAATCTAATATTATTCCTTTTAAACCAAATGGTCCAAAAAGAAAATACTGTGATCGATGAAATTCTACCAGAAACCTGTACAGATGGTAAATTCTTGGGTTTATGCACAGATGACGTTCACAACAGGTGGCAGGGACAAAGAATCCAGTGAAATTTTTTTAAGTGCCTTATCTGAAAACTACCTTGAGCAGTTAAACAGAGAACCGACTCGTGGCGATAACATATTAGACCTTCTGGTGACAAACAGACCCGAACTATTTGAAACAGTTAACGCAGAACAGGGAATCAGCGATCATAAAGCGGTTACTGCATCGATGATTTCAGCCATAAATACAAATATTAAAAAAGGATGAAAGATTTTTCTGTTTAGCAAAAGTGACAAAAGGCAGATTACAGAATACCTGACGGCTCAACACAAAAGTTTTGTCTCAAGTACAGATAGTGTTGAGGATCAGTGGACAAAGTTGTAAACCATCGTACAATATGCGTTAAATGAGTATGTGCCAAGCAAGTTCGTAAGAGATGGAAAAGAGCCACAGTGGTACAACAGCCGAGTTAGGAAACTGCTGGGGAAGCAAAGGGAACTTCACAGCAAACATAAACATAGCCAAAGCCTTGCAGACAAACAAAAATTACGCGAAGCGAAATGTAGTGTGAGGAGGGCTATGCGAGAGGCGTTCAATGAATTCCAAAGTAAAGTTCTATGTACTGACTTGGCAGAAAATCTTAAGAAATTTTGTTCTTATGTCAAAGCGGTAGGTGGCTCAAAACAAAATGTTCAGACACTCTGTGACCAAAATTGTACTGAAAGAGAGGATGACAGACTAAAGGCCGAAATACTAAATGTCTTTTTCCAAAGCTGTTTCACAGAGGAAGACTGCACTGTAGTTCCTTCTCTAGATTGTCGCACAGATGACAAAATAGTAGATATCGAAATAGACGACAGAGGGATAGAGAAACAATTAAAATCGCTCAAAAGAGGAAAGGCCGCTGGACCTGATGGGATACCAGTTCGATTTTACACAGAGTACGCGAAGGAACTTGCCCCCCTTCTTGCAGCGGTGTACCGTAGGTCTCTAGAAGAGCGTAGCGTTCCAGAGGATTGGAAAAGGGCACAGGTCATCCCCGTTTTCAAGAAGGGACGTCGAACAGATGTGGAGAACTATAGACCTATATCTCTAACGTCGATCAGTTGTAGAATTTTGGAACACGTATTATGTTCGAGTATAATGACTTTTCTGGAGACTAGAAGTCTACTTTGTAGGAATCAGCATGTGTTTCGAAAAAGACGGTCATGTGAAACCCAGCTCGCGCTATTCGTCCACGAGACTCAGAGGGCCATAGACACGGGTTCACAGGTAGATGCCGTGTTTCTTGACTTCCGCAAGGCGTTCGATATAGTTCCCCACAGTCGTTTAATGAACAAAGTAAGAGCATATGGACTATCAGACCAATTGTGTGATTGGATTGAAGAGTTCCTAGATAACAGAACGCAGCATGTCACTCTCAATGGAGAGAAGTCTTCCGAAGTAAGAGTGATTTCAGGTGTGCCACAGGGGAGTGTCATAGGACAGTTGCTATTCACAATATACATAAATGACCTTGTGGATGACATTGGAAGTTCACTGAGGCTTTTTGCAGATGATGCTGTGGTGTATCGAGAGGTTTTAACAATGGAAAATTGTACTGAAATGCAGGAGGATCTGCAGCGAATAGACGCATGGTGCAGGAAATGCCAATTGAATCTCAATGTAGACGAGTGTAATGTGCTGCGAATACATAGAGAGATAGTACCCTTTTCATTTAGCTACAAAATAGCAGGTCAGCAACTGGAAGCAGTTAATTCCATAAATTATCTGGTAGTATGCATTAGGAGTGATTTAAAATGGAATGTTCATATAAAGTTGATCGTCGGTAAAGCGGATGGCAGACTGAGATTCATTGGAAGAATCCTAAGGAAATACAATCCTAAACAAAGGAAGTATGTTACAGTACGCTTGTTTGCCCACTGCTTGAATAGTGCTCAACCGTGTGGGGTCTGTACCAGATAGGGTTGATGGAAGAGATAGAGAAGATCCAACGGAGAGCAGCGCGCTTGGTTACAGGATCATTTAGTAATCGCAAAAGCGTTACGGAGATGATAGATAAACTCCAGTGGAAGACTATGCAGGAGAGACGCTCAGTAGCTCGGTACGGGCTTTTGTTAAAGTTTCGAGAACATACCTTCACCGAAGAGTCAAGCAGTATTTGCTCCCTTCAACGTATATCTCGCGAAGAGACCATGATGATAAAATCAGAGAGATTAGAGCCCACACAGAAACATACCGACAATCCTTTTTTCCACGAACAATACGAGGCTGGAATAGAAGGGAGAACCGATAGAGGTACTCAGGGTACCCTCCGCCACACACCGTCGGGTGGCTTGCGTAGTATGGATGTAGATGTAGATGTAGATGACCGGCATTCATAGAAGCAGCAAACTGATTATGTCTGTAACAAAATAACACCCAGTCTATATGTATTAAGATTATAACCATATCTTAATTCTGAAGCTCTAAGGACTGTATATTATGGATTAATGTATCCTTTCTTCTCTTATAAAACAGTATTGTGGAGTGCGGCATGGCAAACTAATATGTAATGAGTTTTCATACTGCAGAAACAAGCCTTGAGGATCGCAGCAAAAGCAAAACCATGAACTTCTGTATACCTCTATTCATTAGACACGGTAGTCTCACAGTTTATGCCATGTATATTTTAGAAACTACAATGCTAGTGAAAGAAGACACTGAGATCACAAAAAGGAACGTGGATATTCTTAGTTACGAAACAAGTTATAGAAAAGATTTTCATATGGTTAACAGAAGATTAACACTGAAAAGCCCCTGTGCCAAAGGAGCTGTTTTTAATAACTTGTTATCAGATGAAGTTAAGATACTGACAGGGGATGCTTTTAAAAAGCGAGTCAAGCAGTGGCTTATCCAAAAACGTTCTTATAACTTGAATTCATCATTAATTAATATGTAATAAGAAATAATGTAAAATGAAAAATTGTAACTGTAAAAACTTTATACTTAGTTGAAAACGCACATGCCTGTAAAATTACGTATTACGAGCAATAAATTGAATTGGATTGAAGCATAACCATTGTTAATACTACTACAACTGCTTAATAGTGAAGGTTTCAATACGATGTGTGGTTTGGGCAATAAAAAGTTTTTCTAGTACTCTCAAAAACTTGGTAAATGGTATGTTATCCTTTTTCTACTCGGCTGTTGAACTGTAACAAATTGAACCAAGAATCTTTGATGCGACAATGTCTTCAGATGCCATACTATTATGAAACGCAAGTTATAAGGAAGGAAGAGACATAATACGATGAAATCTAGCATGAAATTTTCGCATCTGAAAGCAAACAACGTCACGTGAACGGACCTGAATGTCGTGAAATCCAATTGGTTAATCTGGTTTCGGGCCAGGGGCTACACTAAGCGCTGCGCAGAACCAAGCGCGTTACTGCTGCTATGTGCATAAAGTCAGACAGGACCACTTGGTGGCCATATTTGTAGGCTGCGTGTTTTCGTTTTCGCTTAGTTTCGTTTATGTAGTGAATGATGTCCTACTACAAGTGCTCTGAGTGTGTTCAAGGAGTGCCAGGTTGTGATGTTGTTGGCTCTAACTGTCACAATCGCAATACAAAAGCGACTGAAGCAGTGCTTCATGGTTTCCCTCACGATGCACGTCTGCAGAAGATTTGCCTATCGAAGTGCTGTAGAAAAGACGCTGCGAGTGTTGCAAATGCTAGAATATGCTCCCGCCATTTCAAAGTAACTGATAATGTTAGAAACTAGCGTTCGGTATCGCTTAATTTACTGCGCAAACGGGTGCTTAAAAGCAACGAATTTCCGTCGCGTAATTTTCATTGTGGTAGTAGCGCCAGTGATAGCACGCCACATGCAACAGAACGTAAAGTCCGTTGAAGAAACACAGAGACATTAAAAAACTTCCGTCCCAGATGATGTTGTTTGTAATGATTCAGATGAAACCACTTCACAGAATTACTTAGTGGAATTACAGTGGAAAACTACTCATTTAAACATCCTGTGGATGAAATTGGGAACATATAATAAACATCTTTGAACTCTATTGTCATTAGCGAAACAACACCTGCAAAATGAAAAACGTAAAAGGAATACACTTGTGTTTCGTTAAATTAATCGAATGCTGAACAATGTATTATCATCCACTAAAATCAGGTCTTTCTTATAGAAAGTAAGGCGGTTTCCACGAATCAAAGGACATTTCCATGTCGAATACTTAGCACACTATTTCTCACGAAAGTTACAATTTTCTCAGGAGAAACCGTATTTTCATTTGCCACCCACTATCTTGAAGGATCTTTTAGTTACATTAGCTAATTCACGACCTAAAGTTTTTCTCTCTTGTGCAAATTATTTCTCCAACCCTCTGGAGGTTCGTGATA
The DNA here is from genome assembly GCF_021461385.2 of Schistocerca piceifrons. Taxonomy (NCBI): domain Eukaryota; kingdom Metazoa; phylum Arthropoda; class Insecta; order Orthoptera; family Acrididae; genus Schistocerca; species Schistocerca piceifrons. The sequence goes on from NW_025727759.1 coordinate 2,585,790, forward strand.
CAATCTGAAAACTTTGTACTTAATGTCCCATTCCTTTTCATCTGCCTCTCGCCGTAATGCTGCTATGGAACTGACTGCTTTGTATGGTTTCTGTGTTCCTTCGAAGAAGCTATCATTGTTCTTCTTTTTGACTTTTCTACATCTGTTCTAATAATTCTTGTTACCTTTACATATTTGCAGTAAAACATTCCCCTTGAGCTGGGACCTGTTCCAGCTCTGAAGAGATCATGTAATTCTCTTAGGAAGCATTTTAATTTTTTTATTTCACAAATACACCACATTTTTCTTTCACAAGTTTTGCCTGTGTTATGGTATGTTTGCAGGACATTTTTTGGTCTTATGCGGGTAGATATAATCAAATATGTATTTTATGGTCTGGAATAAACCTTTACATTCATCAGGTGCTGCCATTTATTGTAACCCAGGCTGCCATTCAACTGCAGATAGCACTGTTTGAAAATTACCTAACATTTCCTTATTTACAAGCTTTTTGTAAGTACATAATTATAATGTCAGGAAATAACTGAGAGCAATGAAGTATAAAGTATATGCTATAAAGTGTAAAGTATAAAGCTCCAGAACTAGTCAGAATTCATTGGGTCAACTGCAGCTAATACAGACCTTACTGTGATGAAAATAAACTGGGGGAATAATGGTTGGTTTTCCTGATTGGTTTTCTTGTACTGCTGTGCATTAAGTGTTTTTCTGTGTGCTCTTTGCTATTTTCTTTATTCATTCATAGATGCATCACATTCTATAAATCCCATTCCGCTGAACATGTCGAGGTATATGTTAACACCCAGAAGGGGGCGCTATAGAATAACATGTGACATATTCAAACAATAAATTGTGGCAGGAGAGAAATAGAAAAATAGTTTTGGCTTTCCTGTTGTAATATCCAGCTGCCATTTTTATCCTTGTACTTTATGCTAAGCATTTATGTTGCATTATTAATTTTAGAGATCATCATCTGCCTAGATCCTGGAATAAAAACCTAGTTAATACGAAGAATAGCTTGAACTGGAAGTTATGCACCTGAGTACAAGGATTCTGATAAAGTACTGAAGTGGCTAGTGAGGTAATCTTTCGATTTGTTCTGAATATCTTAAGATTTCTGATTTTCTGCCTGATGTCTTTCAGTGACAGGATAGATTTCTTAGTGAAAGTATGCTGGAAATTTTTTATATTTTTCCAATTAATTTATCTCTGGAATTGTAAGAATAGTTTTGTGGAGAGAGATTTCTCATCTTCTGTGTGCCCTCAGTAAAGTTTCTCCTGTTATTCATGTAGTAAATTCTCTTTGAATGGTGAAGCTGAGTCAGTACTCATGATTCTAATAACTGTACTTTCTTCTCCTTTAACTAAACACAACCAATGTAATTAGTTAATCTCTGCCCTATAACCTTTATAGGCAAATAAACCATTTGCTATGGAGTTCACATCCGTTTCGTGACAAATAACAGGAATTAGTGCAACTATGAATAATTTATTCTATGCCCTTTCTTAGTTGGGACTGTTGCTATGGGTAATAAACCAAAGTTGGACAACAATGACGTCAACCAGTACCTTCAGTACAATCGGTATTATCCAAAATAAAATAAAAATATTGAAATAGGCACAAGCTATGACTTCCGAGCTAATTAACACATAGTTAACAGTCAAGACAGTTTACCTTCGGTTGTAATTCGTGCATAAATCTCTTCAGCTGATACAAAAAGTAACTTTGTTTCTATAGTGGGACAAACATCTCAGTATCTTGTACTGTAGTGTTTTCTATTTATTTGTCGGTCTTTTGTAATCTTGTACTGATGCATATTGTCATACAACCTTTCTGTGCTGAAGAATAAATTTTCATGCACTCTGTGGCTCGAAAATATAAAAATATTGATTATTCTTTTATCATTTTCGATACATATTTAGATTTTTATTTCAGTGCGATACACGCTAGTGCTGGTGAATTACACAACTATCTACACAATAATTTTGCTGATTTATACAAATATAGTTATTTCTGAAAAGATTTTGAACTTAAACGACCTACTGAAACTTGTTTTCATGGATTCTGTATTTCACACATTAAGCAGTGTAGAAAGAAAAAATAAGAAATAAGTGCCTTTTGATTAAATAGATAGCATATCTGGCAGCATTTTCACTGAAGAAAATAAAAACCACATAAATTTTTTTCTATTTTGAAGTCCTACAGACCGGGAAAATCGGGTAAATAAAAGATGTTTGTCATGTTTCCTGATTTAATGAACACTTTCTCATGATATAACTCTGTTAAATATTATGGCTCTAATGTGCATACAGCACGTTATGAAGTATAAGTGGAGATGAAAATTTACTGAAATAATCTGGAAAATAAATTCTTATATTCTTTAGGTTCAAATGGTTCAAATGGCTCTGAGCACTATGGGACTCAACATCTGTGGTCATAAGTCCCCTAGAACTTAGAACTACTTAAACCTAACTAACCTAAGGACATCACACACATCCATGCCCGAGGCAGGATTCGAACCTGCGACCGTAGCGGTCGCGCGGTTCCGGACTGAGCGCCTAGAACCGCTAGACCACCGCGGCCGGCTATTCTTTAGGAGTCCTGTTGCTAATTTTAATATGAATGTTTTTATATCCAAGAAAAGGTAAACTCCAAGGTGAGGGAGAAGTAACGAAATTAAAATTATAGTTTGTCCTTAGGCCTACAGATGCATATTTGCAGTACATTGACAAGACTATTTTGAATGTTCAGAAATCATTGAGCAGTTTCGTACCATTGTTTTATGTAATGGTATGAATTTCTTTAGTTAAATCACAAGGCTATCTAGGAGAAGAAAGCATAGAAAAACAGTAGCAGTTTTAGATCTGAAACTCTTGAAGTCCATATACTCTAGCTGCAGTGTGCATCACTGTGCAGTTCTGATATAGACTCAGTCACCTGCCTGTGACTTCATGAGGAGACATGCAGCCTTGTGGTGCAGGGCCACACCACTCTTCAATGTCTCTGGCAGGAGATGAGGAGGGAGGCCACTATCAAAACACTGGTGATGACAAGAATGGCACGCTGTGTGCTGCCACTGCTGATGGGGGAGCAGTCTCGAAACCACTATGGGAGAAGGCGCAGCTCTGAGAGCCTAGCAGAAGAAGCTCACCATCATAAACAGAAATTGGCTGGTGTATGCTGAGCTGTGAAGCGAGAGTTGCCTAGCACCATAATTTCCCCCGAGGGGCTGAGGGTGGACGCCACCACACAGATCGATCCCCCCTGGACACGGCAGAGATGCAAGAGGCCATGGAGGTGATCCCAAAAGAAGAAGAAAACGGAGAAAATACACCAGCTCCAGCCGCACCATCCCACCGTGACTTGTTCTCAAGGATCCCTGACTTTGCTGTTTCGTAGGATGAGCACCTTTACTGCTTTGCTTACATCCTCCAGAGCTTATTTTGCTGCGACATCTCGTTTCGTTTCTTCTGATCTCATGCTACTTGAAGCAGTTGCTGATTGCTGGTTCTGATCTTTTGGTATCGGAATTCTCGTAATCTGGTGCATTCAGGGGAGGTGCAGTGCATGCTGTGAATTACCTATAGTTTTTTCAGGGACATATGGGGGAACTTTTCCCACATTATGGTGATATGCTCCATCAGTGGTCTGATAAGTAGCAGAGTACAGCGTAATGCCACTGTGTGCAGGCAGCGTCATCATCACATTTAGCTAGAGAGGGGGGGGGGTGTAGCAAGTGCATCCTGCCCAGTGCTTTAGCGCTTTCCTCCAGATGTGTGCCTTCCAAGCTAGGTTGCTGTCCAAGGCGATACCAAAGTACTTTCCAGTTGGGACCAGTATATGAGACCTCCCATGATCTGCACTGGATGGGGATTCGTCAGAATCTTCTTTCTCGTAAATACCGCAAAATATCTCTTCGTTGCATTGATCTTGGTAGCACACTGTCCAAGTTCCCACCTTGCTGCACGCCAATTGCAAGTACCGCCACATCAGTTGCACCCACATACTACATGCTAACAGCTTGGTATTATCCACATGGAGCATTAGTTGGATACTCATTACCATCATAATATCTGCTGTGAAGAGAGAGTACTGGAGGGGGCCAGTCACACCTTCCGAAGTAGAGGCCAGTGACCACTCAGCTGGCTGCCCTGATGTTCTATCTGCATCCATGAGCCAACAAAATCACCAAAAACCACTCGTGCAGCCACAAAGCTTTATTCTCACTCTCCGGGGTATGACCAGCAGCAGCACCATCCACCTTCCTCCTTCTTCCAGGCATCAGAAGTGTGGGACCAGTGCTTCACAAGATTTTCTCATGCCATGGTGGCATTTATCCCTCTCTCCTCAGTCCCCACGCTTTCACCCTCCCAATCAACCAAGACCACTTTCCACCTTAATCCCTACCTATCCTTTCACCCCTGTGCAGCAAGAAACACTGCTCAAAATCCTTTCCTTTGCATCTACCAAGTTAATCAGTGCCAGGGCCATCTTTTGGCATCACACTGTTGAAACTGCAAAGGAGGCGCTCCATGTAGTGCAAGAGATATACTGCAATGGAAACTGACAGCGCGATGAAGGCACCATCAGAGGCGAACCTTCAGGCAGCTGCTTAGAAGGTTGTCTGAGAAGAGGAAGAAGAAGATTATCAGGATTCAAGCTGGTGTTCATCACAATTTTTTTCTGATTTTACATAAACCCATTCATCCAGAGGGCTTGAACCGATTTCTTGAGTTTGTGTATGATGCACATGGGGCCTCAAGATAATGCAGCCCTTTCTTCCTTCCGAAGCTGCATTTCCTTCCCTGAATGTCTATCTCTCTGTCGTCGCTCCTTCCCCTCTGACTTCCCCTTCCTTGTGTAGATTTGCCTAGTTATCATCCTGGTTTCTACTATCACATATCTACTATCACTTTCCATTTTTGGCGGTTTTGGTCCACTTTGGGGTTTTACCATCCTTTCTAAATTTTGTCTCCATAATGTGAGACAACTGGGGAAGAACACCCTAGTTAGCGTCTTCGGCACATGACTTTACCACCTCTCCCATCATACCCCTGACTCCATTGTCTATAATGCTATATAGCCAGCATAGTAACCAGGCCATGTAGTGGTATTATTCTGTTGCAGTTTGGTTGAGCACCTGACAATAATGTCCACTGTGCAAGGTAGCTCTTGCTGTGGTTGTGTGGCACAAATGTGCAGAGCCCGTCATTGGAGTGGGTGTATAGAGGTGGACACTCAAGGTATGAGAGACATTAACTTTTCAAAAAAAGCTTGCCATTCTTGTGAGGTCGTTTCTTTATTTGCCAATGGAGTTTTCATGCTGCTTCTTGAGGACTTACTGTCCCTGGCTACCCTCTGGGAGGAGTGCCAAGTATGTCAGCATGGGGTGAAACACTTTAACTCTTACCTGGTCTGTACCAGGACTGATGGGGACACTTTTACTGCCACCAAACAATTATTTTCCATGAGAACTATCAAAGACAAGTCCGACTTGGATGCTTTGAGTAACATGTGGTCTGGTTCACTGTTGATCAAAACTTGTCTGTGGCCATTCATGATTATGACCACCTTGATGTCAGCCCAGAGCGCATTACTCCTTACCAGTCTTTGAATATGGTCCACTAACCATTTTTCATAGGGAACTCGTTCCACAAACAGATGTGGACCTCTGGGCCAATCTGGAAGAGCGAAGTATGCGTTTTGTTCAGAGTGTTAACAAAAGCCATAAGGACAATGACATTGATACTGGCACATTTACTTTGTCATTTGAGGGGATACCCTTCAAGAGAGTGTCAAGGTTATGGTTTATCAGTGTGATGTGAAGCCATACATCCGACCACCTGTTTTCGGCGATTGTGTTTTGCCAAGTTGTCATCCCACTGTACAGGAGATCCTTTATGCAAGGAATGTGGACACTCACTCCATGGGGGAAGCCCCTGTGTGCACCGCCCATGTGTGTTAATTTCCATGATCATCACCCTCCACACTCACTGCTTTGCCCAGTTTATAAGTAGGAGAAGAAGATGCCGTAGTGTAGATCCCTTCAATGTTCTTCCTGTACTGTGCCTCATCAGAAAGATGGCCAGTGTCTATGATATCCAAGTTTGTCTTTTGTATATCCTTCCCCACCTCCTTATCCCAGTCCTGCCACTACTTCTCTCCCACATCCCTGTGATTCCCACGCCCTTCCCTCTGGGTGCTGCCCTCTACCTGGTTGTAGAAGTGTCCCCTCCCCCCATTCAGTTCCAGATCTCATTGAAGCCTGCTCTGTTTTCAGGTCCAGCGATCTTTAGCCTATTAGAAAGGAGGAGGTTGAGGAGGAAAATAAGAAGAAGGATAAAAAGAAGAAGAAACTTAAGTTCCAGAACAAAGCCCCTCCAGTGCCCCTAAGATGCTGAATCCCTTCTCAAACTCAGTCTGACCTCTTGTTTATTGACGTCACTCTTGCCTTGTTAGTGGCAGATGGTTCACAGTGGTGTCTATGTCCACTGTCCTAACCACCCTCCTTTAGTAACTGCACACTCCCTTCCTTCAGCTTGAGGATTTTAAAGCCATTCATCACTTGCAGGGAGGTGCTTTTTTATCTACTCAGGCTCTCCTCATCGAACAGTTCCTTTTAGCCTGCGACCTGCATCTTCTTAATTATGGTCCCCCATCCCATTTTGGTGCCTATAATGGAATTTACTGTGTGACTGATGTTTTGTTCAATCCCCCTCCGATTCTCCCTTCATTATATTGGTCGCTGCACGGTGACCTCTGCAATAGCGACCGCATCCCATTGATTCTCTTCTTCCTTTACCAATTCCCGATGGCCAGGTTAGCGTGTTGGGTTTCCATCATGCTGACTGGCGGCTGTATACCTCCTAGGGCGTCTTTTTCAGGTTGTATTTATGAAGTTTTTAGTGACATCTCCAATTTGATTAATGGCGCCGACGTCATTGCCACTCAACGGGCCCATTTTGCCACCAGTTGGTCCCACGGTAAAGCCTAGCCATCGCCATACCCATCCGTGATCGATGTCGATTCTTGCAACGCCTTAAGCAGCACCTGTACTCAAGGTGCCTTATTACCTTTCAATGCCTTCATACTAAAACCTGTTACTTAATCAAACACAGCAGTTGCAGAGAGGTCGTACTGTACAGTTCCCCAATGCGCCACAGCCATCTGGCAGATGTTCAAAATAGCTCACTGTCATGATGGACACAGACACATAGGAATGGAGATGGCAGCACTATAGTAGAAAAATTGTGAAGTGTATTGATTTTGATGTAAATCGCGAACATTTACCTATCTGTAAACTGTAACTTACTCAACAATTCATTTCAAATGTTTCCTTTCCCAGAGCAGTTTATCTGAAAGAAAGCACTATGCAAAACATGGCACACATCTGAGTAAATGGGCAAATCATTAGTCAGCCTGATCATTAGCCTTTCTGAAAGACATAGGACTAACCATGAGAAGAATTGTATGAAGTATTAATGCCATTCACACTAAGATATTTTTATGTAGATGAATGTATAAATAAATCATGGCTTAAAATAATTAAAAGCAAACCAAAGGTACCAAGAGATAATAAGCATATCCCCTGTAATGACAAGCTCAGCAGCTTTTTTCTCCTGGTGACGTTATCTTCGAATTCCGATAGTCTAATAGTTACTGAACTTTGAAGTGAATGTATGAAACCAAAGATACATTTATTGTCATGTAAGGTAAGCATGAGTAAATTCACACAATTGTTTAATAACACCTCACTCTTCCAAAATATAAATAAAACAGTTACCATGAAACATTATTGCAGGGGAACCGGACGAAGAAGGCAATACCAGTCACATTAAGTACTGCAGCCCCTTACTAGCTAGCAGTGTTGAAACTTTCACATATTATGTTCGTCGCTTAACCCTCACGTAAAAACCACATGCTCAGTCATTGGCCAGTCAAATGAAGACACAGCCCCTAGGCGTTGTGATAGCAATCGAAATAGGTCCAATTTATGTATTAGGTCCTTGAATCCACAGTGCGTAGTTCCAACTGTAAAGCATGGAGGGGGTTCTGTGATGGTATGGGGATCCTATGGAGGGAATAAAGTCGGACATTTGGTGAAAATAGATGGAAACAATGAACCAAAAGGATCATCATGCCATTTACCAGCGATATGCTAAGACATCTGGTTTGCGTCTGTGAAAGGGTTTGACTTGCAGCAAGACAATGACCCAAAACATACGTCTCGCTTGTGTCAGAACTATGTGAAGTCTCTAGGGGTTCATAAAACATTGAAGAACATGGAAATGCCGCCACAATCCCCTGATTGTAATCCAATCGAACTGCTATGGGATGAATTGGACAGGAGGAGCCTAAAGTAGAAAATCATGAGTGGGTCACAATGGTGGGAGGTCCTGCAGAAAGAATGGACATTAATTCCAATTGAAATCTTGGCAAAACTGATGCAGCACATGCCGAGAGTGTGCAAGGCAGTGATGAAAGCCAAGGGTGGCTAATTATAGGAAACGAAAATTTAATGGTTGCACCTTCCTGTGTTTTATTTGAGCTTAATAAACATTTGGAAAACAGCAAATTGCATGTTTATACTGTTTTTTCTTTCCGTTGTCTATAATTACTAGGTGTTTCGAAGTTTCCAAACTTATGGAGGGTAGTATATATATATATATATATATATATATATATATATATATATATATATATATATATATACACTCCTGGAAATTGAAATAAGAACACCGTGAATTCATTGTCCCAGGAAGGGGAAACTTTATTGACACATTCCTGGGGTCAGATACATCACATGATCACACTGACAGAACCACAGGCACATAGACACAGGCAACAGAGCATGCACAATGTCGGCACTAGTACAGTGTATATCCACCTTTCGCAACAATGCACGCTGCTATTCTACCATGGAGACGATCGTAGAGATGCTGGATGTAGTCCTGTGGAACGGCTTGCCATGTCATTTCCACCTGGCGCCTCAGTTGGACCAGCGTTCGTGCTGTACGTGCAGACCGCGTGAGACGACGCTTCATCCAGTCCCAAACATGCTCAATGGGGGACAGATCCGGAGATCTTGCTGGCCAGGGTAGTTGACTTACACCTTCTAGAGCACAATGGGTGGCACGGGATACATGCGGACGTGCATTGTCCTGTTGGAACAGCAAGTTCCCTTGCCGGTCTAGGAATGGTAGAACGATGGGTTCGATGACGGTTTGGATGTACCGTGCACTATTCAGTGTCCCCTCGACGATCACCAGTGGTGTACGGCCAGTGTAGGAGATCGCTCCCCACACCATGATGCTGGGTGTTGGCCCTGTGTGCCTTGGTCGTATGCAGTCCTGATTGTGGCGCTCACCTGCACGGCGCCAAACACGCATACGACCATCATTGGCACCAAGGCAGAAGCGACTCTCATCGCTGAAGACGACACGTCTCCATTCGTCCCTCCATTCACGCCTGTCGCGACACCACTGGAGGCGGGCTGCACGATGTTGGGGCGTGAGCGGAAGACGGCCTAACGGTGTGCGGGACCGTAGCCCAGCTTCATGGAGACGGTTGCGAATGGTCCTCGCCGATACCCCAGGAGCAACAGTGTCCCTAATTTGCTGGGAAGTGGCGGTGCGGTCCCCTACGGCACTGCGTAGGATCCTACGGTCTTGGCGTGCATCCGTGCGTCGCTGCGGTCCGGTCCCAGGTCGACGGGCACGTGCGCCTTCCGCCGACCACTGGCGACAACATCGATGTACTGTGGAGACCTCACGCCCCACGTGTTGAGCAATTCGGCGGTACGTCCACCCGGCCTCCCGCATGCCCACTATACGCCCTCGCTCAAAGTCCGTCAGCTGCACATACGGTTCACGTCCACGCTGTCGCGGCATGCTACCAGTGTTAAAGACTGCGATGGAGCTCCGTATGCCACGGCAAACTGGCTGACACTGACGGCGGCGGTGCACAAATGCTACGCAGCTAGCGCCATTCGCCGGCCAACACCGCGGTTCCTGGTGTGTCCGCTGTGCCGTGCGTGTGATCATTGCTTGTACAGCCCTCTCGCAGTGTCCGGAGCAAGTATGGTGGGTCTGACACACCGGTGTCAATGTGTTCTTTTTTCCATTTCCAGGAGTGTGTGTATATATATATATATATATATATATATATATATATATATATATATATACTACCCTCCATTAGTTTGGAAACACCTAGTAATTATAGACAATGGAAAAGAAATACAGTATAAAATGGATTTGGTTGTTTATTTCTCTATATCCCTCCATGCAGTCCCCCTCCTGCCTTCATGCTTCTTTTCCTCCCTCATTCCCTCCTCCCCTCTCTTTCTATCATCCTCTTTGCCCTGTACCCTTCCTCGATCTTCTCACCATGCCTCCATCCTCCTCCCCTCCTCCTCCCCTTATTTCTGTGCTCTGTCACTTTCCCTCTCTCAAATCTCCCACCTCCTCTCCCTCTCTCCCTTCCTCCCTACCTCTCCCTCCCTCCTTCCCACCATCCCTGCCTCCCTCCCTCCCACCCTCCATCACGACCTCCCTCCCACCCTCCCTCCATTCTTTCTAACTCCTCCATCTCCTCTCTCTCCATCTATTTCTTTATGCATTACAGCACACAAAGCAATTAATGCAAGCTCCTCAGTTACTGCACACACATTTGCTGCAAAAAAAGAGAGTTACTGTACATGCAAGAGTCACTGTGCGTGAAGGAGTTACTGTGTATCCACGAGCTACTGCACAAGTGTGGCTTACACTGCACATTAGAAATACTGTGCATGTAAGAGATCCTGCACACACTATGGTTGCTACACTAGCTAGAATTGCTGAATGTGCAAGAGTTCCTGCACATTCCAGTGTAATTCTACATGCAAGTGTTACTGTGTACAGAAAAGTTGCTGCAAATGCAACAGTTACTGCACACACAACAGTTACTGATTTCGTTATAGTTATGGCATGTGAAAGAGTAACTATGTGTGAGAGTTACTGCATGCACAACAGTTGTTGCACATACAAGACTTTCTGTATGTACAAGATTTACTGCATGCACGAGCGTTACTGCACATGCAAGAGTTACTGCACCCATGGGAGTTACTGCACACACAAGAGTACAATTATTGTGCATGCAAGAGTTACTACATCCACAAGAGTTACTGCATCTCCAAGAGTCATTGCGCACAAGAATTACTATGCACACAAGGCTTACTCACTAGGTTACTGTATACCAGACAGATATCCAGATACAAAGAGGAGTTGACGAGTTGATATCACACTATGCATCAGTCTCTGAGTCATCACTTCCACATCACAGATGCAATAAAATTATTTCGTCTTTACTCCGAATCACAGCAGCAATGCTACCAACACAAATTGTGTTTCATTTTCAATGCTTTGATAACTGACCAACGATGCATAGTCCTTCCCTTCATTAATATCGATGCTATAGGGTCTCATATGTTGCCCCATAGTAGCATAACGCACACTTTTGTCACGACATTTATACATTCACAATTTCAGCTGATAACTTTCTGTAATGAAGAAACATATTTTACATCTTACATCGTAGCACCTTGGTTAAAAGTATCTCATTTTCTGTCACGTAGTTACCATCTGGTAAATTTCAAAGTTATAAATCGCCACGAACGCATTCTGTTATTTTGCCGTTTCCAGCACTTTCTATGGACTCCTGACCATTCGACTGTCATTCTGTAAGATCTTGTCTGGGATATGCAGTGTGCGGAAAAACAATGTGACCAAAGGAGTAGGCAGAAAGACGGCATCAAAAATAATAATAATAATCTGAGTATGGGAACTAGATGTCGCAGTTGAATATTTACAGCGCTATGCCAGCATGAAAGTGGTAGTCTGTTTCAACCTTTGTTACAACATACTTAGTTAGGTGGACGCTTAATTATTATTTACTTCGAGCTTTTTAAGACATCTTGAAACATAAAACATGGACATGTGGTTGTTTCTAAAGAAGTGCTGTCTGGAACGTTGGCTGAGTATGTGATGTTTCAAGTTTTTCTTGATATAATCCTGGAGACTGGTTAGAGTGTGTTTACGCATACATTTTTTTTAATTAACTTTCATTTTGAGTAAAGACGTCAGTACGTCAGATTTTAATTGCGTTCCTGTAGCGCCGTAAATATGGATTTCCAACCGCGAGTTGCTGCACTCGAATTCATGTCTTTCATACTGTCTTTCCTCCCTACTCTTTTGGGCAGATTGATTTGTAGCACCCGGTATAACGATGCCGGATGGCAAACCTTGCTCAACCACCACTGCCTAAATTATACACTTTTTTCGTACGGTACACATACGTCATTGAATGTCTTCCAGCCCGGTCCTCCGCCTATATTTCGCAGCGTCACTGCAAGGCCAGCACGCGAAATTCAGAATCACGAAAGCACCATCTGATCCGCATAATTACACTGTACTGACTGAGCACATTTACACGTTAATCACGAAAGCCGATAGCAATAATGTAGATGCTGAATTTAGTTTTAAGTTAATCTTATGTCTCCTTCAACTGACACAGCATTGTTGCTGCCTCAGATACTGATTGTTGCTACCAGCACTGCGGAATGATGGCAGTTTTTAATTTTCTCGTGAGTAATGGCAGTTTTCTGAACTAAAGAAAAACGGAAAAATAATTCACATGCAGGTGTTCATCATCGAAATGAGAGTGAATCCCTACTTGGTGCAGCGACTTAATTTTTTATATCTTCCCATATGAGAAGCTCGCGTATCCCTACAGTTGCGAGATGCGTGTCCGTTTCCACATGGGAATCACACTCCTAGTCGCTGGCCAGTTGTACCATTTTAATGGATCCGGAGGGTGCTGTTTCGTACTCCGCACATTCATGGACAGCTTTCTGACACAGCTGCCTCCTGCTGATGTTAACTTACATGAGAAGGAGGCGATTGTATGCGAAAACCTTACGGAAAACACGTAAAGAAATCGTCTAAAATACCTTCAAAATATTTTTATCCAAGCCAGTTAACTCACGTGATACTGTTTTATAATGCGCACCTGGATGACATGCGTTGTGCCAAGCGGTAAAAGGGGGAACGTGTTCACACTCCATGGTTTTGATGTTTGGAGTGGCTAGAAATATCCCTCTCGATTGAAGACGATATCTTAATCATGTATGTGTCACCAGCTATCGCTTGTCTAGACACAACAAAAAAGATAACAGTATGATCTGCTTTTTATCGATGTGAAATATAAACTCAGTGTGAGAACCAGTTTTACTTCGTGGCAATGTGTCCCGCTGTTCTCCCTCTGTTTCTATAAACAGCATTCGTCGAAGGGCAACAGATAAAAAACGATGCGTCGAGGGCCTTTACACAATGGAGGAGGACCGCATCCAAGTCGAGAATTAATTCACTGAAAAGGCGATGAAAAGAAAAAGAAACTTGTGTCAGCGATATCATTCGGTCGTATCGCTGGGCAGCAGCGATCGGGAGAACGAAGACCACCAAAGCTTTATTTTACGGTGCTTGACTGCGTTATACGCCCCTAGTTCTCGTATGTGGACAAACACCACGCTTCATGCGATGGACTATAGAGATGCAGAAACAGACGGCGCATGATTCAATCCCTGCTTGATGATATCTGAAACCAAATAGATCATACAGTTGTAGTCTCTGTACCTGGAATCAAGAACTGATTTCAACAACTGATCTCGTTGTTGCATTAGTGTCACGCATGTAGTAATTCAGTTAACCAAATTTCCCCAAGAGTCGCAGTATTAGTCCGATAACTATCCTTGTTACGTTTGGCTAGGTGTAACGACAGCAAACGTTTCAAACACTGTCCCGACAATTCGTTTTTTACACAAACGATAGAATTGTATTAATCCGACGATTTTCTGTTCTTGTTGAACTGTGGCTCATTTAGCTGGCCGTTTTCACAGGAGACCGAATATCGGTTTGACCGGAAGCACGTAGTTTTCTGGCCATTTACTGAGGAGTAAGTGTGATGTGTTTTATTATGCTTTGTGAAGTAATATCCGTAATGTCTGATTTTTACAGGGAATAAAAGGCTATGACTTCTCCTTAATCGAATACGGCTAACGATATAATATCGAGATAAGAAAGACGTGCCAGGATACGTTACTCGTAGAGGGAATTCATAATACTGGGCTAGAGATTAACGTTCTGTTGTGTCAGAAATTTTCGCCTTTCGTAGAGTTTTAGTTCTGACGACCGACGTAGCCTACATCCCTACTTTCATCAAAGCAAGGATTTTGGAATATGATGGCTGCATAGCTTGTGCAGTCATTTAGCTCGAAATTCTCCCTTTTGAAAGAGAGTGACCAAATTTTCCCCGGTGCTTCGTCACTGGGCAAACAGTAATCACTTATGTTACACGGGTGCTTCTGATGGTCGGCAAGCACTCGCACCTGCAGCAGTGTCGGCAACTCACCGCTGTAAACCCAGCCCCGGAAACGCGTATGGAGATGTAGTCACGTACCTTAGAACATTTACACATACAATTCCACTCTTCGCAGCAGATCTCGTTGTGTGATACAAAGCCGGGTCGCCATAAGATGGACGCTGTCGTCGTGTTTAGTACGACCGACTCTGCAACGCCACATACGTGGCCCCTACAATTGACAGAGCTTTTCCTTACACACTTCTCACTGAAACAAGCCCTAATACGCAATTGAAACATTTAAATGGTGTACATTTAATCGATCGTTAGGAACAGGGTGGTTTACAAGCGACAAACGTAGGGATTTCCTTCGCTTTATATTCTGTTCGGCATTAGAATCGCGCAACCTCTGTAGCCAAAGTATTTTCTTTCTAGTTGTTTCTTCCTCCGTGAAGTAGATCTGCGACATCGTTCACCCTCCGGCCTCGTACTTAAGCAGCACCGGAGTAGACTTGATGCCGACAGAGGAGAAATCTGTCATTAGTAGCTACTCAAGGGGAATGTGATGTGCGCGTTTGAATTCTACATGATAGAAAACTACTAGGAACTGAAGTGAACCTAATCTTTGACAACCATGACCAAATTAGGGCAATGACAATTGCTAAGCTGGAACTACTGTCTACTATTAAACACTTTACTTTCTGTTCAATACACTGACTTCATGTGCGAGAGCGTGTCATATACGTTGCCTTTTGGTGATAAGAAACTGTTAGCACATATTCATCCCGGTGCATTATCGTTATCATTGCTGGAAATAGACGACAACGTCAGGCAGATTATGTTACTCTTGTGCCATAGGTATATGTTGAGACGAGAAAGAAGGAAACGGTATCACGTTATATAACGCCTTCTCATTCATTTTTGGTTGTTTAACATTAACCAAAGTAGGTGAAAAACAATTAGAATGAGAGACTTGAAATTCTGATCAACGCACAAGAGAGGGTACATCTTGGTCGACAGGCCGGACTTCCTGGAAACAAATACCCTCGATGGGAGTAACAACAGAAGGTCGTTCCCACGTCGCCTGAATGGGGGACGTCAACGGAACAGAAATTTAGGGGCGCCTAAAGTTTTCTGCTGTTTAGTCTTTGCAACACCAGAAGGCTCAACGACTTCCCAACTTTGTATGTTTCTGCAGGAGTTACTGCAGCTGTGGGGGGGGGGGATACTAGGAGAGACACTAGCCACCTCAGCTTCCATTCTCGCACCATCGACCCTGTTAGTAGTGTAGGAGTCAGCACTACAGGATGCAGCAACCAACAGACTCACTTGAGGGGGTGGTGTGTGAGGGGTAGCTGTATCCGACCTCACTGTCCTGTATACGACGTCTCTCGTGTTCACTGTCTGCACTGCCAGTTTGGCAACAACAATTTCAGGGCTGTGCTGTGATGGTGAGACTGCAAAGTGTTGGTCCATTGCACACGGAGAACAGGTGGCACCAACCTCGCGAGCGGTAGAAACGAGACCAGCCAATCCCAGTTTCCGATGCTGTTCAGAGGAGACCTTCAACAAAAATACCTCCCTCTGAACATTAGGTCTAAGGTTCGTTGCAGAGAAAGCACGTCCCTACTTGCCCTTATTCGTTCCATGAGTGCGGCAATCAGAGTTCTGTAAATGAGAAGGAATGTTTTGTTTGACTACCATGTCCACTGAACGGATCCTGCTATAAAATTACAACCAGTATTGAATGGACTAGCTTCGCAGTGTATACCCCTCACATGACTATAAGAGAGAAATGTGAACTGTTACCAGCTTCTGGCGGGAGATTGAACACTCAGACGTTTGTATACTTCAGTTCCTCGTTACCAGGAAGCAGCGTACTTATTGAACCATCTCAGTGCTTAAACGGAACCTGAGAACATGGAGGCTAAAGCAACCTATCTACTTGTAGTTGATCCAAAAACTTAACGAAAAAGACATATCAGAATGAAAATAGACAGTATGAACGTGATCAGATGTTTCATCTATTGTATCAACGAGCCAGTCGTGAATCCCCAAAGATCCGGGCTGGAAGGAACCAGTGGGTTTGTCGAAACTGAAGCTGTCTCTACCTTTTCCCAGAACATCCATAGCCGATATTATGAGCGGACTACTCTGTTATCAGTGGACTCAAACAACAACTGACACTGACGTCCTGACGACGATGTGCTTCACACGACGACACGAAAGACACCGAGAGAAAGCTGTCCAGGTGCGTGCGTACTGTGGTGAGGCAGTAAACTGGCGACCACCCCACCCGGCGCTCGATGCGGAACTACCCCTGAACTGAGGCTGCAGAAATATCGTAGAAGAATCTGTATCTTATGACATCACATTTGAAACTCAGATTTCTCTGGTCACGCTGTTGCAGTGAAGGTTTCACGAGTTCCTGGATGACTAATTACACTACTAGCCTGTAGAATGTGGCAGACTCGTCCTTTGGCAAACAGTTTCTCCAAACATTATTCCACAAATATTTCTTTTGTGCGCGTTTGTATGCGTGTTCCAAGCGAGGTATACAGCTAGGGTGCCTGACATTCCCACACTATGACCATACACGGAATGTCGACAGAAACCACAAATCTGTAGCAATAGCCGTGGTATATTCGGCGCCGCGTTTACGAGAGGTAACGATGAAATTGTGGTCCATCTTACCAGATTTAAATTTTTGTGGTTTCGGCAAACCACTGCAGACAAGCAGAGTGGCTTTTCCTTGAACATGGGTTCCGTTGATTCTTGCCCCCATCCTTGTCTAGTGAGAGGACATGTCACTGTTCGAAAGGTCTCGATGACAAGAGAACTTTAAAGTTCAAACTTTCTTCCTTTTCTTCACGAACAGGTCTCGCTGTTTCGTTCGATACCTGTCACAGGCAATATGGTTTCACTGAAGTAGCTACACTTAGTAATCCGTATATCAGCTGAGGGTCCTGCTCAAACTAAGTATACGAGAGCTTAGATTATGTAAGGGCCTGTGGAGACATGTCGGCTGATGCAGACGACCCCAGTTTTCTAAAAATATATATTAGTGCCCAAGAATGTTCATCTCCGCCTTAACCGTTAATTTACGTCTGCCACTTTCCTTATACAGCCCCTACTGGCCTATTCTATGTCAACATCAAGAATTTGTAGTTCCAGTAGGACTGAGGCACGTCTTACGGTGCTGGGCATCGACAGTAGTCATTCATCTGATGTTTGGAGGGGGTGTAATAGGAATATCGGCGACACTCCAGGCCTTGGAAAATGAGACAAGGCAATTTCCAGCTTAGCAGGTGTGGAGTACACTACAAAGATCAAATTCTCACGTTTGATCGGTAAATGGCTACAGAAGTAGTCATCTGTTGTATAATTTTCCTGTACCATTTGTATGTGCAGATTTCATGTTAGTTTCCAGTCAGTGGTTAGTCCTGTGCATTTTAGTGAGTTACTAAACTGGACAGGATGGTTTCATGAGGCAGTAGTTGCGGGGGTGAAAAGCGGCGATTTGTCATACTCAATTGTACGAATCTTGGTATGGGTGGTTTCAAGGTATCTTTGGTAGTACCTGGTTAAGGTGGGGTCGTCAACAGATTGGAGGAAACGGGCAGGGTGATTGAACCCACCCACTCCTACCATTTCCATAAAGAGTATATTTTTATGTCAGCTTATCCACTAAATCAATATTAGCAAATTCGTCATCTCTGCACCTCTTACCATTCTGTGTGTTTGAGCGTAGAGGGTGAGGGACTAGTGTCTGTGCCCCTAGAAGAGCATTGCACAGTTCCTCGTCTGCAGCATAGCGACGTGCAGATGCATGTGCCTCAATGACTCCCCATCACATGTTGTCAGGTGTGGTGAGGTCAGGACTCCTTGGTGGCCATTTCAAGGGAGCCACTGTTGCTGATGAGCCACGACCTGTCCAACCAACTGAGAAATTGTCCCATATACACTTGTATTCGCGAGAGTAGCACTTGGCTAGAAATACTAAACAGCAACAACTGTGTACTGGCCTGCACCCTTTCCAGGAGGATATTGCTGCACCGACAGGCGTTACTCAGCCGGCCCACTGTTTCCATGCTGACAACAAGACAGCGTCCCTGCGCTCCGCGCAGCCGCTACGACAGTGCCGTCGCGCTGCCGTCAGCTTCTTCTCGACTAATTTTCTTGACTGCCACGTGGCAAGCTCACAAGCCCTCTCACTGCGCTCTCAGTGTGGTCTGCTAGCGTCGGTGTGATGGTGTATTAAGAGGTCAGGTGCTGGGCTAACACTGATTCAGACGTATCTGTGATTTCAGTCTTTCTCGGCTTATTCCACTGATGAATTCTTTTCGGGTTATCAGCCGAGTGGTGGCGTGGTGTTCGCCAGAAGATGATGGGTACGAAACTCATTGAAACGTTGCAAGAAGACGACGCCACCACTCGGCTGATAACCCGAGAAGAGTTCATCACTGATTATTAACAAGAAATTCCTACTCAATATTTACAAAAAATTCATGTCGCTCAACCTATTCTTTTCTTTAAAAAATGTAATCATTACAGTACTCTTCATTAAATGTTAATCCTGATCCAGTATTGATGGGAACTAGTTGTGATAGAATGACGTCAAATTTAAGATTATGACAATTACGACATTAGTGAAAGTTACTGCTAAAGCTAGCTAACTGCTCAACATTGAAATTTAAATCCCAAAATCCCTCTTAAAAATGTATATAGTAAACCCGTAACAAAATATATAATCACAAGTTGACATCAAATTTCAAAGCATTTTTCATAGAAAATCAGTTTAATATCAGAAATTATAATACACAGTGTAAATGACGTTGGGACTCCTACTCAAGTTTACACCCACAACTTTCACTCGTTGCACAATTTAAGATTTACTCAAGTACTGTTCGGAAGTACCAGTCGTCATATTTTATTTCACTCCTGTAGTGTGTGCTCTTCTTGGTGATATATTAAAAACATAATTAAATTCGCATGACGAAATTTCTCTTTCTTTGTCGCTGTGTGTTGTGCCTTTATCGAACTTTATATGGTAGACCGCTTTTCTCCCCTCTGTTGCCCATCTGAATGCGTATATTTCCCTTTACTGTTTGGAGTGAAGGTGGAACGCCACATTCACGCTGACGAGAAAGCCGAACAAGAAGTACGAGCTGGTCGCACAGGGCAAGATATGAAAAAAGTATAAACTTTCACTCGCTTACAAACATAAGAAAAAGTGCCAGTGTGTTACAATATGTTTAAATGACGTTCAAGGCTTTATGTGACGAGTTGGCGCATAAAATCATGCCCATTAGCGTACATTCAAATGCTTTTCTTCATGATCAGACCCAGCCTTTGATATGTCGTCAAGCATGTGTTTGCAACCCCTGGACTCGCACATCCACAGTGTATATTCTAATACGGGGAGACATTTTAACTGAAAGTGGCTTGTCCGGTGTCTGCCGACAAAGACGTCGTTTCAGTGTGTATGTTGTTCAGATATACGATTCTGTGTTTATTCGAACATGCATGCATGCATATATGCATGTATGTCCAGAACAACATTGCATTGTACTTCTGAAGAACACAGCAAGTACAATTTTATACTCTCGTCCAAGGAAAAAACTTTGACCAAAATTTTAGTCACATCTTTACTTTTTGTAGATCCTGTGTGACAGGTCCGGGTTGTCTGGGAGAAAGTTTGTATAGTCCTTTGTAATCAGCAGGCCTAGAAATCATAAACAAATTAACTTGTGCATCTGAATGTAACCTATAGATGCTAATAACTGTAAGTAATGCTTTTAGGTGTACTTAATGACATAAAGAATTTTTGGTACCTCCAACCGTTCAGTGCTTAGCTTTTCCGATTTTTATGTAATACCACACAATTCCTTCCGTTACGATTCCTTGAAACTTGAGGATATATCCTACAAACCGATTCCTCCTATTACTCAGATTGTACGAATACTGATTTCTAACCGTTCGACCGAATACTTCTTCATTACGTACTCGATTTAGCCATCTTATCTTCAGCATCGTTCTGTATATCATTTCAGATGCTGAATCGATGAGAGCATGACAGCTTTCTTTCCGCTTGCCAACGGATGGAGGGCATGTGGGCTAATGTTGCAGGGCCAGACCTTCTGCCAGTCACATGGACTGGTCCCCTCTAACTAAAGAACAGGATGCTGCCCGTTGTCGGGAACCATATGCTGGTCTGGCTCCTGCATAGACGCCCCTTGCACGTTGTAGCATCTACGGTATGGGCACATACACCACCCCACCTCTGTATGACCTTGTTGCTAAACAGTGGAGGTGGAGGTGGGATTGGAGTATTGTAGTCTACAGTGTGCAATATTTTTCTTGGTGCATAAAAGACATGAGGGTATCACAGGTTCTCTGTATTCTCCCTTGCACTGATAATGGCCAGGTAAGACTGGCTGCTCTAACGTCTATATGTCTACTGAATCTTTTTTTTTTTTTTTTGAGATTCTTATATAAAATTTTCTAATTTGGTGTTTGTATCTGAGGATATACAGTTAAAACTGAATGAAGCGATTACCAGTGATTGTAGATATAAAACAGAGAAGAAATTAATTTTTGATTCTTTATAGGTGTTTTGTATGAAGCCCTTGGTGACACGTACAACATTTAAGCCTCCAACCATTTCACGCCACACATTTAGAAGCGTATGTGGAGTTTGTGGCGTAGCAGAAATGTGTGATTTGTGTTCTGGAATGGTTTCCGGCAAAGGTGGCGTACACGCAAGGTATTTCGCATGATCCCACGAAAAAAGACCTTGGGTGTCAGGCCCAAAGATATAGGAGGCAGAGAACGCAACGCCGCCATGGCAAGGTCGACGGATTCGTCGATTTGGGAGGTGCAGCTTCAAAAATGTGGAGCGGCTTTGGATTCTCTGCTCTTGCACAACGATGGAAATTCTAAAGTTTATGTTACATTGCCTGTAATGCTTATGACGCTCACATCCCCGCTGTCAAAATTAGGAACAGTTTGAGCACAAACAGGATTTCAGCTCACGCAAATCGCTAACCGCCTGCGGTCACAGCTAGGATATGACGCCAGCACTCGTGGCCGCACTTCCCACACACACACATAAGCATGTGGAGTATTCTTGGCGCACATCCGCAGTGATCTCGTTACGCAAATAAGACATAACATGTCCTTAAACAGCAAGTGAATCGATACTGTGTGGAAACCTGTCTGTGGTGGACTAGTGTGCTGACTACTGTGCTGTTCTCTCCCACGTGATTTACGCAAACTGAATTATAATGTGTAATGGTTACTCACACCTGTCGATAGCCACCAAGGCCATATGTCACAGGCTCCTAATACTACTTAATAGTTTACGGCTAAAATACATCTTCACATCGATGTCCCAATAGAGAATCTATAGTTTTTAAAATGTTCAAGGAAATTTTGATCCTCATGTCAGACAGGTACCCCACTAACACAATCACATAAAGCCCTATTTGGGAGGTAAGATCCGATCAGGTGTAAAATGGAAAGCACAGAGAAAATCCGATGATGCTTTGCACAGATGTGATTGGCAGTGAGTCTAGTATGGTAATTGATCGCATCATGTCACTCTTTCCAGTTCTGACCGCACAGTGAGCACGTAAAGACGACTCGAAAATAGTGTCTGCCATCAAGTATGGGTGCATGCCCTGTGTTTCGCCTGATTTCATGCAACCCTGCCTAACGTACCTGTCGTGCGTTTCCTTCTGCTGTGGCAACGAAGACGCTCCAGCAGCGTTTTGGATGGGCAGTTTTGATCGGCCACCATACATCCCGGACTTGATTCCCTCTGAGTTTTTATCTCTGCTCATATGACCTGCTCGCTTTCAGGACACCCTCTTGGAACAGACAGAGAGCTGCAGACCAGCTCAGAGAATTGGCGGACAGCACAGGTGGCTGCTTTCTGTGACAAGGATGTCGGAAAGTTGGTACAACGCAACGACAAATATCTAAATCGGGGTGCCGAGTGTGTACAGAAGTATCGCGATTGCGTAGCTAACTGTTACAAACAAGACACTTTATATTATCACTGTGGTTTCCATTTCGCGGCCGATCGCACCTACTCTCCGAATAAATGTAAGGGAGGAGGGTATAGAAGGATGGATTGGGGGCGGTTTATAAAATGACTAATAAAATTAAGAAGCCATTATAGTGGGGGGAGGGACAAAAGGGTAACTAATAAAGGAATAAGAATAAAAATGTGAAGTGACTGACTTTTTTTAAATTAAGATACACCTATGGTAACTGGGCACTTTTAAATGTTAAACTAGGATCAAATATAGCATATGTTGGGTCATTGTGTGGGAATGATATGTCCAAAGTGGAAGTATGGCTCAAGTGTGTATCGGTATATTCTCCGTGTGGATTCATGTATCATAGTATTTTATGTGTTAAATAGTTGTGAGACTAAAATTTATTCCATAAATTTAAGAAAATAAAAGGTTTTATTGAGACACTCAGTTTGTCCTTTGGTTATTGATAGAAGTTTGGGGTGAGGTATATTGATTCCTCATTAAAGTAGTATATCTCAGAGGGAGGAAAGGGTACTTCAAACAACATCAATGACTAACTGGACTGCTATATTTATGGATGCAGCGGATGTTATCGACAGATTTGTTACAAGATATGTTTATGAGCAGGCAACTTCATGGTATACTGAGATAAACAGGTACTGCAAAGATGTAACAGCTACCAAAGAAAATAATTTGCTTCTAACCTTTCATATCCTACAGGACACTGAGTCCAAAGATTTAAAAAAAGTCACCTGGTTGTAAGAGGAATTTCTTTGTCCAAGACAATTTGACAGCCAACTGTCATTCACTCAAGATGGTGTACGCAGTAATTAAGCAAAGCAGTAGGCTCTGCCAGAACCATCGACTCTGTGTCTAACAGTGCATTTTAATTCGACAGTATGCCATCTTAGGAAATTTATAACACTTGTAAGTAAGCATTACAAATATAGATTCTTATATGGTCACGTCATTTGTTATGTATTTCACTGTTATTGTCTAACCTACTTTCAAAAGACACTTTATAATGGCACTTTGAAGACGATATCATGATTGTGTAAGTGTAAATGTAACACTGTAAATAAACAACAGTCTAACGGCGGTATTGACTTTAATGAAAAAAGATTAATATATACAATATATACATCATTTAGCCTAACGTAGAAATGGTGCAGAGCATGCAGCACGTCCTTTTGTGCCGTCACAACATTGCCCTCGTCGATCTCGAGAGACGTGGTACACGCATGAGGAAGACGAGTCTGATGCCGAATCAGATGATATAGAGGGGTCAGTTGGTCCACAGCCCAGCGGACGTGGTTTGGAACGCCACCTCAACCCTCCCACTTGGCGCCGCTTCACTCCTAATGATCGCGCCTTTACACGCCTGACGTCTGCAATACGTAGCAGAGCGTGATGCGCACTTTCTTAAAGGCCACATAAGAGAGAGTTGTAAAATTCTTGCGTGCTCCGAAATTTCCGCGCTCTATCAGCGCAAAGTCGTGTCAACGTTTGTCAGAACCTCGGGTTTGCCCTCCGAACTCAGCATTCCAAAATGGAGGCTTATCACGCAACTGACCAGAGACTATGGTACAACACTTCTGGGTTCACCTTAATACGGTAAGGATCTCCATCTGCGCCGTATTCAACACCCAACGGAATCAGAACATTTTCACCGACAGTCGTGTGTGACGTAATGTGACAGCCACTACACTGTGGTCCGTGAAGTCGGCGGGGATGGCATCGATAGCCAAAGTCCTTTCACACGTCCGTTCAGACTAAATATGTGACACCTGTTGCTAGAAGAAACAGTAAAATAAGTAAAACTGACAGAAGCAAAGAACGGACAATTTAACTACTGAAACTTCCTGGCAGATTAAAACTGTGCCGGACCGAGACTCGAACTCGGTCCCGAGTTCGACTCTCGGTCCGGCACACAGTTTTAATCTGCCAGGAAGTTTCATATAAGCGTTCACTCCGCTGCACAGTGAAAATCTCATTCTGGAATTTAACTACTACCGACAGAAATAATAATTAGGAAACTGGTCTACAGGACGCAACACACAGTTAGAACAACCACCTGTCAAAATAGTATCCAAACATTTCCGTAACAAATGAATCACCTGTTCCTTAAAAAATTCGGATAGATCTAAAGTGCGTCACGTACTGGACGACGCACAAAGGAAAATGGTCACGTGAAGAAAAGTTCACCTTATCCATTTACCATTATCAAGGATTTCAATTCCTTCAATGGAAATGTCCTCCCCAAAAAAACGTATAGTTCACACGGGAGCCAGATTAAGCACATGCAAAAAAAGAGCCAGAAAAATTTACAGGAAGAAGCTAGCCGCAAATCCGATACAACCCTATTAATATTCAAAGGAAGAAGCGTATGAGCCAGCACACTTTAACAAACAAGAAGCTAAATTCGATCTCATGGCTGGCTTAATTACGTGACCAGATTGTGCCAGGGTCCATTTTCGAGTCCGCTGACGCGTCCACGTAGGACCGAGCGGCTAGCCGGGCGGGCTTATCATCACTTACTCAGCACCGATTCAGTCAGTTAATATCGCTCCTCTGAAACACTACCAGCACTTCACTCACTCAAAGTAATGAGTGCTATCCACAAGGCACCTTAACCGGACTCCTTTCCACATTTCTGCACGGCTTTTGATACCGTTGCTCCCAAAAGACGTAGTCACATTGCGTGCCTATGGAGTATCGTCCCTGTTGTTCGTCTGTAATCGTGTATCGCTGTCGGAAAGTCAACATAAGCTCAAAACCAGTTCGTTTTGTACCAGCGCGATGTAGACGAAGGAGTGTCACGCATATGATCTGCGGGTTTGGGGTGGCAATAATTCAGACAAAGATATTTTTGGTTGCGTCGAGAAAAATTCAATTAAAAACTTTCTCCTGCGAATATAAAAATAACTTGTGTATGTCCATCTACATAGCGAGGAACGATAATCATAATAAAGTACAAGAAATTTCATTTCTCATGCACGATGTTCGAGAGCGGAAGTGTACAGAAATAGGCTGGCGGTGGTTCGACAGACCCTCTGCCAGGCACTTTAGAGTCAATTACGGAGTGGCCATGTACACGTGTTGTCCGCCTACACACTTTATCTGGTCAACACTTGTTTGTGGTACAGGCACTGGTCTGATGGTACTTCACCTGCTGGTATATCCTTTGCACTTCTATACAGCCACTGCCGTGATATCAATTTCAGCCTTCTTACGGTAGTCGAGCGTTGGTCCCCCTCTGCAGTTTCAACCTCCAGTAATTCCCTCATTAGAAACTCTACAATTCCTTGAAGTCTCAGTGTGACCTCTCAACCCAACCAATCTTTTAAGCAAGTTACCGCTTAAGTTTCCGTTTTTCCCATGTCAATGTAGTACTTCCACATTAGTTACTCGATCTACACATCAAATATTCAACAGTATTTTGTAGCGCCACTTTTTAAAAGCTTCTGTTCCCTTCTTGCCTAAACTGCTGTTCAACATAAGACAAATAGCTTCAGGAGAAGTTCGTAAGATTTCCATTTACATTCAATGGTAGTATATTCCTCTTTTTCAGATACGCTTTTCTGCTCTTCAAAATCTCGTTTACTGCTATTACTTTTTTATTTTGTCGCCCTTTGTTTCCTCCATCTTCAGTTATTCTGTTGCCCATAGAGCAAAGGTCATGCCTACATAATTTCGTAAATTAATTCGTTCTGCAGCGCCTCATTTAATCTCATTACATTCCATTATCACTCTTTTACTTTGCTAGAAAATCATTTACAACCGGTTTTCAAGATATTATCCATTCAGTTCTATTTCTGTCCCATGAGTTTTGGCGTCGCTGGCGGAACTGTGTCATGCAGAATGCTTAAGGGTTTTGCTTCTCGCCCCAGAACTTTCATTTCCTCACAAAACTTCTCTTCCTGTTCCTTTACTTGTTGCTTAGTAAACAGATAGTTCAGCGTGGAGATAGGCTGCAGCTCTCCATTTCAGTACTGTTTCTGGTTTGATGTGGTATTCCAAAGGACCCCTGCATGGTCTGCAGGATTAGGATCTGTTTGCTTAGTGAACCATTCAAGGCGCGATAGAGTGCTTGAAGGTTCCTAAAAGCAGGAACGTTTGTGTACCGACCTGGAAGATGTAACTGTCCATAGCACACTCGTCACGAATGGGTAGGATGAAGGACAACAATTGGTCACCAAGAATGTTGATATAAACTACCTGATTTATATTCGTGATATTCATGGTACATTATCATAACATCACAGAAGCGTCTGCAACCTGAGCAGTGCCCTCAACACAGGGCGAGTTAAACAACTCACTGGACTGTCAGTGGCCTTGACACCTCACATCATTTGAAAGACGCGACCGCTCAGAGCACACTGCACTCGCCTCCCCCTTCCTTCCCCCCCCCCCCCCCCCCCCCACACACACACACACCTCAGTCAGCCTCTGGACAGTTCCTGTGCTGTTTGGTCCACTGGAGACGTGCAGCGTTATGTGCCACTGTGAGCGATGGCCTTCTTATAGGTACCGAGCTCCACATCTCCTCTGTGTGCAGCTATTATAGGAAATGTTCGCTTGGAAACTGGTTGACATGGACTTCGATTGACTGGCAGAGAACTGTTGTACTTAGAATCAAAGGACACACCTCCAACGTATTCCACTCTTCTAAATTTCTCACTACCATGCCCTGCAAAGATAGCCACCTTGTCTATGATGGATTTTGATATCTAAAAACTTTTTGAATTCATGCAGTTGCTCCTGTCACCTAACAATTGTTTTAAAATGTTTATGAATGTTCCTAGCTAGGTCACCCAATCTCTGGGAAAACATTTACAAGCTTCACCAGCACATTTGTGAAGAAAGTAAAATATGAATTAGGAAATAATTAGTTCAGGAAGTTTTTCAATTAACCGAGTACAACACCGATTCTTGGACGCTTCATATAATTCCAACCAGCTGAAGCAAATCTTATAACATTGTTTTCAGGAAAGTTGTACTAAAAAATTAAAGAATTAGATTAGAATAAAACGTTTTACTTGTTGCACCTTATCATATTCACCGTGCCTAGAGATTTCACAAAGGTTCCAAAATTTATGTTCAACTTTATTTGTGTCCTCGTAAAATTTTTGAGAACAGATAGTAAAACCTGGGTGTTCACTCATGTCTTTCTGCAGTCTACTTCCATAACCGGTTTCAGGCTCTGTCTCAGGCTGATACCGATCTTCGGCCTGACATGGCTGCTTGTCCTGTTCCAGAGGTTGCCCCTCAGTCTGCAAGATCCGGGCAGTCGCAGAGGGTGGGCTTACTGGTAGTTGGGAGCTCCAACGTCAGGCGCGTAATGGGGCCCCTTAGGGAAATGGCAGCAAGAGAGGGGAAGAAAACCAATGTGCACTCCGTGTGCATACCGGGGGGAGTCATTCCAGATGTGGAAAGGGTCCTTCCGGATGCCATGAAGGGTACAGGGTGCACCCATCTGCAGGTGGTCGCTCATGTCGGCACCAATGATGTGTGTCGCTATGGATCGGAGGAATCCTCTCTGGCTTCCGGCGGCTATCTGATTTGGTGAAGACTGCCAGTCTCGCTAGCGGGATGAAAGCAGAGCTCACCATCTGCAGCATCGTCGACAGGACTGACTGCGGACCTTTGGTACAGAGCCGAGTGGAGGGTCTGAATCAGAGGCTGAGACGGTTCTGCGACCGTGTGGGCTGCAGATTCCTCGACTTGCGCCATAGGGTGGTGGGGTTTCGGGTTCCGCTGGATAGGTCAGGAGTCCACTACACGCAACAAGCGGCTACACGGGTAGCAGGGGTTGTGTGGCGTGGGCTGGGCGGTTTTTTAGGTTAGATGGCCTTGGGCAAGTACAGAAAGGGCAACAGCCTCAACGGGTGCGGGGCAAAGTCAGGACATGCGGGGACCAAGCAGCAATCGGTATTGTAATTGTCAACTGTCGAAGCTGCGTTGGTAAAGTACCGGAACTTCAAGCGCTGATAGAAAGCACCGAAGCTGAAATCGTTATAGGTACAGAAAGCTGGCTTAAGCCAGAGATAAATTCTGCCGAAATTTTTACAAAGGTACACACGGTGTTTAGAAAGGATAGATTGCATGCAACCGGTGGTGGAGTGTTCGTCGCTGTTAGTAGTAGTTTATCCTGTAGTGAAGTAGAAGTGGATAGTTCCTGTGAATTATTATGGGTGGAGGTTACACTAAACAACCGAACTAGGTTAATAATTGGCTCCTTTTACCGACCTCCCGACTCAGCAGCATTAGTGGCAGAACAACTGAGAGAAAATTTGGAATACATTTCACATAAATTTTCTCAGCATGTTATAGTCTTAGGTGGAGATTTCAATTTACCAGATATAGACTGGCACACTCAGATGTTTAGGACGGGTGGTAGGGACAGAGCATCGAGTGACATTATACTGAGTGCACTATCCGAAAATTACCTCGAGCAATTAAACAGAGAACCGACTCGTGGAGATAACATCTTGGACCTACTGATAACAAACAGACCCGAACTTTTCGAATCTGTATGTACAGAACAGGGAATCAGTGATCATAAGGCCGTTGCAGCATCCCTGAATATGGAAGTTAATAGGAATATAAAAAAAGGGAGGAAGGTTTATCTGTTTAGCAAGAGTAATAAAAGGCAGATTTCAGACTACCTAACAGATCAAAACGAAAATTTCTGTTCCGACACTGACAATGTTGAGTGTTTATGGAAAAAGTTCAAGGCAATCGTTAAATGCGTTTTAGACAGGTACGTGCCGAGTAAAACTGTGAGGGACGGGAAAAACCCACCGTGGTACAACAACAAAGTTAGGAAACTACTGCGAAAGCAAAGAGAGCTCCACTCCAAGTTTAAACGCAGCCAAAACCTCTCAGACAAACTGAAGCTAAACAATGTCAATGTTAGCGTAAGGAGGGCTATGCGTGAAGCGTTCATTGAATTCGAAAGTAAAATTCTATGTACCGACTTGACAGAAAATCCTAGGAAGTTCTGGTCTTACGTTAAATCAGTAAGTGGCTAGAAACAGCATATCCAGACACTACGGGATGATGATGGCATTGAAACAGAGGATGACACGCGTAAAGCTGAAATACTAAACACCTTTTTCCAAAGCTGTTTCACAGAGGAAGACCGCACTGCAGTTCCTTCTCTAAATCCTCGCACAAACGGAAAAATGGCTGACATCGAAATAAGTGTCCAAGGAATAGAAAAGCAACTGGAATCACTCAATAGAGGAAAGTCCACTGGACCTGACGGGAGACCAATTCGATTCTACACAGAGTACGCGAAAGAACTTGCCCCCCTTCTAACAGCCGTGTACCGCAAGTCTCTAGAGGAACGGAGGGTTCCAAATGATTGGAAAAGAGCACAGATAGTCCCAGTCTTCAAGAAGGGTCGTCGAGCAGATGCGCAAAACTATGGACCTATATCTCTTACGTCGATCTCTTGTAGAATTTTAGAACATGTTTTTTGCTCGCGTATCATGTCATTTCTGGAAACCCAGAATCTACTATGTAGGAATCAACATGGATTCCGGAAACAGCGATCGTGTGAGACCCAACTCGCCTTATTTGTTCATGAGACCCAGAAAATATTAGATACAGGCTCCCAGGTAGATGCTATTTTTCTTGACTTCCGGAAGGCGTTCGATACAGTTCCGCACTGTCGCCTGATAAACAAAGTAAGAGCCTACGGAATATCAGACCAGCTGTGTGGCTGGATTGAAGAGTTTTTAGCAAACAGAACACAGCATGTTGTTATCAATGGAGAGACGTCTACAGACGTTAAAGTAACCTCTGGCGTGCCACAGGGGAGTGTTATGGGACCATTGCTTTTCACAATATATATAAATGACTTAGTAGATAGTGTCGGAAGTTCCATGCGGCTTTTCGCGGATGATGCTGTAGTATACAGAGAAGTTGCTGCATTAGAAAATTGTAGCGAAATACAGGAAGATCTGCAGCGGATAGGCACTTGGTGCAGGGAGTGGCAACTGACCCTTAACATAGACAAATGTAATGTATTGCGAATACATAGAAAGAAGGATCCTTTATTGTATGATTATATGATAGCGGAACAAACACTGGTAGCAGTTACTTCTGTAAAATATCTGGGAGTATGCGTACGGAACGATTTGAAGTGGAATGATCATATAAAACTAATTGTTGGTAAGGCGGGTACCAGGTTGAGATTCATTGGGAAAGTGCTTAGAAAATGTAGTCCATCAACAAAGGAGGTGGCTTACAAAACACTCGTTCGACCTATACTTGAGTATTGCTCATCAGTGTGGGATCCGTACCAGGTCGGGTTGACGGAGGAGATAGAGAAGATCCAAAGAAGAGCGGCGCGTTTCGTCACTGGATTATTTGGTAACCGTGATAGCGTTACGGAGATGTTTAATAAACTCAAGTGGCAGACTCTGCAAGAGAGGCGCTCTGCATCGCGGTGTAGCTTGCTCGCCAGGTTTCGAGAGGGTGCGTTTCTGGATGAGGTATCGAATATATTGCTTCCCCCTACTTATACTTCCCGAGGAGATCACGAATGTAAAATTAGAGAGATTAGAGCGCGCACGGAGGCTTTCAGACAGTCGTTCTTCCCGCGAACCATACGCGACTGGAACAGGAAAGGGAGGTAATGACAGTGGCACGTAAAGTGCCCTCCGCCACACACCGTTGGGTGGCTTGCGGAGTATCAATGTAGATGTAGATGTAGAACGTAAGCATTACGGCCTGCAATTGTAGTAATATTTTAATATACTAGCTTATCTTGAGTTACTTAAGTACTCCAGTCCACATATTTAATTTCATTACTCATCCGATACTGGTGTGATTTCATTCCTAATTAAAAATGTTCTTTCTTACGGATTACATGAACGGCTCCAGCAGTTGTTCAAAAATGAGATCTGAGTTTTGTCAAACCAATCGTTCACCATAGAGCGACTACCGACCAGAGACCTGAAAATTACATTTCCTGAAATTCAGTCTGTCTACATCCTCTGTTTTGCTCCTCCAAACTCCAATCTGACACCACCATCTTCATTCTGGTAGCGAAATTCTGAAATAGATCAGTTCAGCTGCTCCTCTGCAATTAACAATGGAATTCCCATTGCGCTCGTAATTTTACCGCCCTTCCTTTCAATTTCACCGAAGGCTGTTTTGACTTTTCTATTCCTGAGTCACTCCTTCCGACAATTATTTATCTCTTTTTCGATTTCTTCACATTTCATGCAGCCATTCCACTAGCTTTCATGCATTTCCTGTTTATTTCATTCCTAAATGACTTGTATTACCTTATTCCTGATTTTGCCTGCACGTTTCTGTACTTCCTCCTTTCGTCAGCCAGCTGAAGTATTTCTTCTGTTATCTTCTTTCTGTTTCCTCTCAATTACCTTCTTTTTAGCTATGTTTCTCTTTCGAAATTGTGTAGTCCCTCTTTTTATTAATGTCCATTCCTCTTCAATTGAATTTCCTTCTGAGCTATTCATCGGCGCTGTAATTATATCCTCAGAGATCTTCAACCACATATCTTTATTCATGAGCATTTCTGTATCGCAGTTCTTAGCGCATTATTTCTTCCTGCCCAAATTGTTAATCTTTAGTCTGCTTTTCGTCATTACTAAATTGCGATCTGAGTCTACATCAGCTTCTGCGTGTACCTGATTCTAGTACTGATTCCATATCTCTTTTGATTTCGAAATCTCTGCCTGACCATGATGTCATCTAACTGGACTCTTCCCATATTTCCGAGTCTTTTCCTAGTACAGGCCTACCCCTACCACTCGTAAATACTGAACAGAGGCTTCGCTATTACTACCTGAAATCTACTGAATAACTCCATTAGTTTTTGTCCTCTCTCATTGTTAGTGCCAAGCCCATATTGTCTGAATTTTATTTTTCGTTTTCTGTACTGCTTATCGACGTACCGGCAAGAGTCGCCTGCAGTAACGTATCACCACTACAGTGATTTTGGGTTGGGGCGTACGCTGCACCCCCTACTGTGTGGACGCGCACGTGTCCCCCGCTGGTCTCCCTCGCCCTGTGTTGTTGTGACGTCCACAGCCGGGCTGGCGGAAACTGTAAGCGGCTGAGACCGCAAACAGGACATTAACTGTCTGCTAACCGCTAACCGCATGCAATCGCAGTGAAGACATGACGCACTTCCCACACACACACACACACACACACACAAACACGTAAACGCATCGAGTATTCCTGGCGCACATCCGTAATGGTCCAAATACGCAAATACTACTTGAAGGCGAGCAATCACGATCCTGCGTTAGTAGCTTCCCGCAGATCGAGAGATTTATACCAAATATATTAATAAGCGACGGTACTAATCTCCTATTGCGCACAGAACATGTCACTATTCAAGAAGAAAGGAAAAAATCACGGGAAACTGAAAACAGTGGAATATCACCAAGATTGGCAATGTCTTATAAAAGCTCAAAATTTTGCGCGGACTTTAATGCGAGATGCTTTTAATAGTGTCCACAACGGAGCTTTGCCTACACATCTGGTAGAAAAACCCAAAGAGTTTCTGGTCGTATGTAAAGTACATCAGTGGGAATACACAATCGGTGCCATCTCAGTATGATGACAGTGGTTATGTTACTGATCAAAGTGCCGCTAAAGCGGAGTCACGAAATGCGGTAAATATTACAAAATTCGGTCAATAACAGCAGCCGACTTGAGTAAGTTAGAAGTAGATATCCTCGATGTAGAGGAGCAACTTAAACCACTTAATAAAGGCAACTTTTTCGGCCGAATTGTATACCAGTCACGTCCCCTTACGAGTATGGTGCTATATATTTAGAAATCATCTACAACCGCTTACTCGACAAAATTACAGCCCCTAATGAATGGAAAGTTCGACACGTCACACCAACAGTCACGAAAGCAAACAGGAGTAATTCCCTGAATTATTGCCGCATACCAGTAACGTCGATCTGCAGTAAGATTTGGAACATTCACTGGGCTCGAACATTATGAATTGTCTCGAAGAAAACGGCCTATTGAGATATACTCACCACCGATTCAGTAAATATCGTTCTTCTGAGGCACACCTAGCTTTCATAGTAGCGACTGCTATCGACAACGGACTTTGAACTGGTTCCTTTCTTGATTTCCAGAAGGCTTTTGATACCATTTCTCAGAAACGGCTTGTAATCATTTTGTAAACCCATCGAATTTTGTCCTAGTTGTGCGTCTGTTGACTCATCAGTGAGAACACTGAATTTAGTGTGTCTCAGTTTTCTTGGTACTTCGTTCTGCGTTGTTATGGCTCTCTCCTATCACATTGTTTACGATCTGGAAACATTCAGTTCAACGCAGTTGAGTAGCATCTGAAATTTTAGAATCAGGCAAACAACTCTCGACTACGTCCTCCAGCTGATTTACTACAATCAAGAGAAGACTGTTCTGCCACGAATGCTGTCAAGTAAACACTGGATGATTGAACAGTGGAAACACGCTGTATGGAGTGACGAATCACGGTACAGAATGTGGCGATCCGATGGCAGGGTGTGGGTATGGCGTATGCCCGGTGAACGTCATAGGCCGGCGTGTGTAGTGCCAACAGTAAAATTCGGAGGCAGTAGTGTTATGGTGCGGTCGTGTTTTCCATGAATGGGGCTTACACGTCTTCTTCTTCTGCCTGGAACTATCATAGCACAGGCATACATTAATCTTTTAAGCACCTTCTTGCTTCCCAATGTTGAAGAGCAATTCGGGGATGGTGATCGCATCTTTCAACACGGTCGAGCACCTGTTCATAATGCACGGCCTTTGGCGGAGTCATTGGACTAAAAAATCATCTCTGTAACGGACAGGCCTGCACAGATTCCTGACCTATATAGAACAACTTTGGGATGTTTTGGAGCCCGACTTCGTGCCACGCCTCAACGACCAACATCGATACCTCTCCTCAGTGCAGGACTCTGTGAAGAATGGGCTACCATTCCCCAAGGAACTTTCCAGAACCTGATTGAACGTATGCCTGCAAGAGGTGTCATCAAGGCTAAGGAAGGGCTAATACCATATTGAATTCCAGCCACGAACTTGTGAATCATTTTCAGCCAGGTGTTCACATAGCTTCTTAATGGAAAAAATAAAAGGTATTCATATGATGTGGGCTATAAACTGAAAGTAATAGCGTATGCAGAAGAACATGGAAACAGAGCAGCTGAGTGGCATTTCGGCCGTCCACCAATAGAAATGGTGGCTCCATCTTGGTGTGGGCTGTCTTCCATGGAACAGACTGGGCCCTCTGGCCCAGCTGAATCAATCGTTTGCTAGAGATGGTTATGCTCGGTAATTTGGTGAACATTTGCAGCTATTCATGGACTTTATCTTCCCAAACAACAATGCGTCATGTCACCAGGACACAATTGTTCGCTACGGATTTGAAGAACAATCTGGACAGTTAGAGCGGATGATTTGGCCACCCGCACAGCCCGACAGGCGTCCCGCCCAACATTTATGGGACTAAATCACTTCGTGCACAAAATCCTGTGCTGGGAACACTTTCACAGTTACGGGCGGTTACAGAGACCCCATGGCTCAGTAGTAGTGCAGGGGCTTCCTACGTCCTGTTGAGTCCTGCCTCGTCAACTCGTCGGACTACGCCAGGCAAGAGGAGGTCCGGCACGACATTAGGAGGTGCCCCATGACTCTTGTCAGTGTCAGTGTGTTACTGTTACTAATGGTAGGTGGAAACCAAGTGTTTAGCTGATTTACTTTCCTCTGGGCGACATTCCCTACATCTACACGTAATAATTACTGAGTAAGGCAGTGCATGGCGTAGGGAAAAATCGTGTCTGTACTATTTATTTCCTTCCATACCCCATTCGCGTAAAAATGACTGTCCGTAAGCCACCATACGCAGACTAACCTCTCTCACCTTACCCTCATTCCACCAACGCGAGATACACAATGAGGTGGGATAACTCATTATACCGTGTGGGACCTCCTTTTGCCCAGTGTAGTACAGCAACTTAATGTGGCATGGCCTCAACAAGTCATCCCTCCAGAAATACTGAGGCATGCTGCCTCTAACAGCCTTCCATAATCGCAAAAGTGTTGCCAGAGCAGGATTTTGTGTATTGACTGACATCCCTGTTATGTTCCATATGTGTACCATGGGTGGCAAGAGCATTCTCTCGATTTGCACAGAACGTTCTTCAAACCAATCGCAACAGTTGTGACTTGGTGACATGGTGCATTGTCGTCCATACAAATTATGTCGTTGTTTGGGAACATGAAGTCCACGACTGGCTGCAAGTGGTGTCCAGGTAGCCAAACATAACCATTTCCAGTAAATCATAGGTTGAGTTGGACCACAGGACCCAGTCCATTTTACCTAAAGACATCCCACACTATTATGGAGCCATCACCAGCTTGTGAAGTGCCTTGTTCACATATTGGATCCAGGGCTTAGTGGGGCCTGTGCCACACTTTAACGCTAGTATCAGCTCTTACCGACTGAATCAGGACTCTTCTAACCAGATCACGGTCTTTCAGTCATCTGCGGCCCCACCGAGAGGGTCACGAGCCCAGGAGAGGCGCTGCAGGCGATGTTGTGCTGTTAGCCATGAGCGGATACTACAAAAGGCTCTACAGGGAGGCAATCGAAATCGCTAAACACCCTAACAATTTCAATCGAAAGGAGGAGGGCGTGAAATTAAACGGCATATGGATGCCGGTGTTAAAGAAGATGTGTACCACCGGTCCACTAATGGGTGATGACAACGGCGATCGACGGCGACGTACAACAGCTCATTGCACAGACGTGACGTCACCCCGCGGTGCGGGAGCGAGCGGACACGGAATTTAGCGGCAGTCAGTAGCGAGCCAGTGGGTGTGTTGGACCTTCCATCGAGCTACGGACCCCCTTGAAGATGTCTCCCGCAGTCGGAGACGAAACGTTGGGAACTGACACAGAATTCATCAACCGACCACGGCGTAACAGCCCGGATAATTATAATGGACAGTCTGGATGATTGACTGATCTGGCCTTGCAACACTAACCAAAATGGCCTTGCTGTGCTGGTACTTTGAACGGCTGAAAGCAGGGGGAAACTACAGCTGTCATTTTTCCTGAGGGCATGCAGCTCTACTTTATGGTTAAATGATGATGGAGTTCTCTTGGGTAAAATATTCCAGAGGTAAAATAGTCCCCCATTTGGATCTCCAGGCGGTGTTACTCAGGAGGATGTTGTTATCAGGAGAAAGAAAACTGGCGTTCTATGGATCGGAGCGTGGCCAAGATAGATACAAAGTCCATGCCTACCACAGTAGTACAAGTTTATATGCCAACTAGCTCCGCAGATGACAAAGAAGTTTGATGAAATGTATGATGAGATTAAATAAATTTTTCAGATAATGAAGGGAGAAGAAAATTTAATAGTAATGAGTGACTGGAACTCGATAGTAGGAAAAGGAAGGGAAGGAAACGTAGTAGGTGAATATGGAATGGGAGTAAGGAACGAAAGAGGAAGCCGCCTGGTAGAATTTTGCACAGAGCATGATTTAGTCATAGCTAACACGTGGTTCAAGAATCATAAAAGAAGGTTGTATACATGGAAGAAGCCTGGAAATACTGCAAGGTCTCAGATAGATCATATAATGGTAGGACAGAGATTCAGGAACCAGGTTTTAAATTGTAAGACATTTCTAGGGGCCAATGTTGACTCTGACCACAATCTATGGGTTATGAACTTTAGATTAAAACTGAAGAAACTGCAAAAAGTTGGGAAGTTTAGGAGATGGGACCTGGATAAGCTGAAAGAACCAGAGCTTGTATAGAGCTTCAGGGAGGGCATTAGGGAACGTTTGACAAGCATGGTGGGAAGAAATACAGTATAAGAAGAATGGGTAGCTTTGAGAGACGAAATAGCGAAGGTAGCAGTGGATCAAGGAGGTAAAAAGACGGGGGCTAATAGAAATCCTTGGGTAACAAAAGAGATATTGAATTTAATTGATGAAAGGAGAAAATATAAAAATGCAGTAAATAAAGCAGGCAAAAAGGAATACAAACGTCTCAAAACTGAGATCGACAGGAAGTGCAAAATGGCTGATCAGGGATGGCTAGAGGACAAATGTAAGGATGTTCAAAAATGGTTCAAATGGCTCTGAGCACTGAAAGGAGAAAATATAAAAATGCAGTAAATAAAGCAGGCAAAAAGGAATACAAACGTCTCAAAACTGAGATCGACAGGAAGTGCAAAATGGCTGATCAGGGATGGCTAGAGGACAAATGTAAGGATCCAGAATGAGATTTTCACTCTGCAGCGGAGTGTGCGCTGATATGAAACTTCCTGGCAGATTAAAACTGTGTGCCCGACCGAGACTCGAACTCGGACCTTTGCCTTTCGCGGGCAAGTGCTCTACCAACTGAGCTACCGAAGCACGACTCACGCCCGGTACTCACAGCTTTACTTCTGCCAGTACCTCGTCTCCTACCTTCCAAACTTTACAGAAGCTCTCCTGCGAACCTTGCAGAACCAGCACTCCTGAAAGAAAGGATATTGCGGAGACATGGCTTAGCCACAGCCTGGGGGATGTTTCCAGAATGAGATTTTCACTCTGCAGCGGAGTGTGCGCTGATATGAGTACCGGGCGTGAGTCGTGCTTCGGTAGCTCAGTTGGTAGAGCACTTGCCCGCGAAAGGCAAAGGTCCCGAGTTCGAGTCTCGGTCGGGCACACAGTTTTAATCTGCCAGGAAGTTTCATATCAGCGCACACTCCGCTGCAGAGTGAAAATCTCATTCTGGAAACATCCCCCAGGCTGTGGCTAAGCCATGTCTCCGCAATATCCTTTCTTTCAGGAGTGCTGGTTCTGCAAGGTTCGCAGGAGAGCTTCTGTAAAGTTTGGAAGGTAGGAGACGAGGTACTGGCAGAAGTAAAGCTGTGAGTACCGGGCGTGAGTCGTGCTTCGGTAGCTCAGTTGGTAGAGCACTTGCCCGCGAAAGGCAAAGGTCCCGAGTTCGAGTCTCGGTCGGGCACACAGTTTTAATCTGCCAGGAAGTTTCATATCAGCGCACACTCCGCTGCAGAGTGAAAATCTCATTCTGGAAACATCCCCCAGGCTGTGGCTAAGCCATGTCTCCGCAATATCCTTTCTTTCAGGAGTGCTGGTTCTGCAAGGTTCGCAGGAGAGCTTCTGTAAAGTTTGGAAGGTAGGAGACGAGGTACTGGCAGAAGTAAAGCTGTGAGTACCGGGCGTGAGTCGTGCTTCGGTAGCTCAGTTGGTAGAGCACTTGCCCGCGAAAGGCAAAGGTCCCGAGTTCGAGTCTCGGTCGGGCACACAGTTTTAATCTGCCAGGAAGTTTCATATCAGCGCACACTCCGCTGCAGAGTGAAAATCTCATTCTGGAAACATCCCCCAGGCTGTGGCTAAGCCATGTCTCCGCAATATCCTTTCTTTCAGGAGTGCTGGTTCTGCAAGGTTTGCAGGAGAGCTTCTGTAAAGTTTGGAAGGTAGGAGACGAGGTACTGGCAGAAGTAAAGCTGTGAGTACCGGGCGTGAGTCGTGCTTCGGTAGCTCAGTTGGTAGAGCACTTGCCTGCGAAAGGCAAAGGTCCTGAGTTCGAGTCTCGGTCGGGCACACAGTTTTAATCTGCCAGGAAGTTTCATATCAGCGCACACTCCGCTGCAGAGTGAAAATCTCATTCTGGAAACATCCCCCAGGCTGTGGCTAAGCCATGTCTCCGCAATATCCTTTCTTTCAGGAGTGCTGGTTCTGCAAGGTTCGCAGGAGAGCTTCTGTAAAGTTTGGAAGGTAGGAGACGAGGTACTGGCAGAAGTAAAGCTGTGAGTACCGGGCGTGAGTCGTGCTTCGGTAGCTCAGTTGGTAGAGCACTTGCCCGCGAAAGGCAAAGGTCCCGAGTTCGAGTCTCGGTCGGGCACACAGTTTTAATCTGCCAGGAAGTTTCATATCAGCGCACACTCCGCTGCAGAGTGAAAATCTCATTCTGGAAACATCCCCCAGGCTGTGGTTAAGCCATGTCTCCGCAATATCCTTTCTTTCAGGAGTGCTGGTTCTGCAAGGTTCGCAGGAGAGCTTCTGTAAAGTTTGGAAGGTAGGAGACGAGGTACTGGCAGAAGTAAAGCTGTGAGTACCGGGCGTGAGTCGTGCTTCGGTAGCTCAGTTGGTAGAGCACTTGCCCGCGAAAGGCAAAGGTCCCGAGTTCGAGTCTCGGTCGGGCACACAGTTTTAATCTGCCAGGAAGTTTCATATCAGCGCACACTCCGCTGCAGAGTGAATATCTCATTCTGGAAACATCCCCCAGGCTGTGGCTAAGCCATGTCTCCGCAATATCCTTTCTTTCAGGAGTGCTGGTTCTGCAAGGTTCGCAGGAGAGCTTCTGTAAAGTTTGGAAGGTAGGAGACGAGGTACTGGCAGAAGTAAAGCTGTGAGTACCGGGCGTGAGTCGTGCTTCGGTAGCTCAGTTGGTAGAGCACTTGCCCGCGAAAGGCAAAGGTCCCGAGTTCGAGTCTCGGTCGGGCACACAGTTTTAATCTGCCAGGAAGTTTCAAATGTAAGGATGTTCAAAAATGGTTCAAATGGCTCTGAGCACTATGGGACTTAACATCTTAGGTCATCAGTCCCCAAGAACTTAGAACTACTTAAACCTAACTAACCTAAGGACATCACACACATCCATGCCCAAGGCAGGATTCGAACCTGCGACCGTAGCAGTCCCGCGATTCCGGACTGCAGCGCCTAGAACCGCAAGACCCAAGGATGTAGAGGCGCTTATCACTAGGGGTAAGATAGATACTGCCTACAGGAAAATTAAAGAGACCTTTGGAGAAAAGAGAACCACTTGCATGAATAGTAAGAGCGCAGATGGAAACCCAGTTCTAAGCAAAGAAGTGTAAGCAGAAAGGTGGAAGGCGTATATAGAGGATCTATGCAAGTGCGATGTTCTTGAGGACAATATTATAGAAATGGAAGAGAATGTTGATGTAGATGAAATAGGAGATATGATACTTCGTGAAGAGTTGACAGAGCACTGAAATACCTAAATCGAAACAAGGCCCTGGGAGTAGACAACATTCCATTAGAACTACTGACAGCCTTGGGAGAGTCAGGTCTAACAAAACTCTACCGTCTAGTGAGCAAGATGTCTGAGACAGGCGAAATACCCTCAGACTTCAAGAAGAATATAATAATTCCAATCCCAAAGAAAGCAGGTGTTGACAGATGTGAAAATTACCGAAATATCAGTTTAATAAGCCACGGCTGCAAAATACTAACACGAATTCTGTACAGACGAATGGAAAGACTGGTAGAAGCCGACTTCGGAGAAGATCAGTTTGGATTCTGAAGAAACGTTGGAACACGTGAGGCAATACTGACCCTACGACATATCTTAGAAAATAGATTAAGGAAAGGCAAAACTACGTTTCTAGCATTTGCAGACTTAGAGAAAGCTTTTGACAATGTTGACTGGAATATTCTCTTTCAAATTCTGAAGGTGGCAGTGGTAAAATACAGGGAGCGAAAGGCTGTTTACAATTTGTACAGAAACCAGATGGCAGTTATAAGAGTCGAGGGGCATGAAAGGGAAGCAGTGGTTGGGAAGAGAGTGAGACAGGGTTGTAGCCTATCCCCAATGTAATTCAATCTGTATATTGAGCAAGCAGTAAAGGAAACAAAAGAAAAATTCGTAGTAGGAATTATAATGTACGGAGAAGAAAGAAAAACTTTGCGGTTATCCGATGACATTTTAATTCTGTCAGAGACAGCGAAGGACTTGGAACAGCAGTTGAACGGAATGGACAGTGTGTTGAAAGGGGGATATAAGATAGAAATCAAGAAAAGCAAAACGAGGATAATGGAATATGGTCGAATTAAATCGGGTGATGCTGCGAGAATTAGATTAGGAAATGAGACGCTTAAAGTAGTAAATGAGATTCACTATTTGGGGAACAAAGTAACTGATGATGGTCGAAGTAGAGAGGATATAAAATGTAGAGTGGTAATGGCAAGGAAAGCGTTTCTGAAGAAGAGAAATTTGTTAACATCAAGAATAGATTTAAGTGTCAGAACGTCGTTTCTGAAAGTATTTGTATGGAGTTTAGGCATGTATGGAAGTGAAACGTGGACGATAAATAGTTTAGAGAAGAAGGGAATAGGAGATTTAGAAATGTGGTGCTACGGAAAAATGCTGAAGATTAGATGGGTAAATCACACAAAAATCTGAGGAAGTACTGAATAGAATTGGAGAGAAGAGAAAGTTGTGGCACAACTTCACTAGAAGAAGGGATCGGTTGGTAGGGCATATTTTAGGGCATCAAGGGATCAGCAATTTAGTATTGGAGGGCAGCGTGGAGCGTAAAAATCGTAGAGTGAGCCCAAGAGATAAATACACTAAACAGATTGAGGAGGGTGTAGGTTGCAGTTGGTACTGGGAGATGAGGAACCTTGCACAGGATAGAGTAGCATGGAGAGCTGCATCAAACGAATGAAGACGACAACAGCATTCAAGTTACGTAAATGTTTCCATCTCACGTAAATAAATAACTCTTTTAATACCATGTGTGCATTTGCGTTGTAGAAAGAGGAGACTGGGTACCCACAACAACATCGTCTCTCTTGCTTCCTTGCAGTACACCGCTCTACACCGTTCAACTGCTGTCCCATGACTTTTGGCGTCTCTGGCGGAATTACAGTGTCATATACAAATCATCAAGATTTTACTTCTGGTCGCTGAACTTTCATTTCCTCACTAATCCCCTCTTCCTACTCCTTTACGTTTCTCTGGATGTACAGACTGAATAGCATAGGGGTAGGCTACAACTCTGCTTCATTCTCTTCATCTCATTCGACTCTTCAAACGTCAGTATTGTTCCTGGTTTACGTGTGAACTGTAGATAATTGAAAAGATGTTGTTACAGTCAGTATTGTCAGAAGCTACCTCTGAATCTATAACCGCTGTAAACTACGAAACCACATACGTAACACTGCTGTGTTTAAAGCTTCAAGGTATGTGAGTATTTTACTATCTGTACTGAACTATCGCCTGGTGTGAAGCAATAGCGAGGAAGCTTCATCATAGTCCGATCAAATAAATCAGAACCGTTCAATCGCCATTGACCACTAATAAATAATGATGGTCAGATTTCAATGAAGATCTCGGAATAAAGGGACACCATTTTAGTTAGCAGAAAAACCGTCGCCCTACGTTCTCCGTGGAGCCAAGCGAATGCCATTAAAGGCTACACAATCCATATGTTTAGCGCAAACTACGACAGGCCGCCAATTTTAAGCACCACGAACAAAAAATCTGTCGTTCCTGGAGGACATGACCGTGACACCTTGTGACACCGACTCTAGCCTAGATAATAGCCTTAGTTCCTCTACGAAGAAGATCCACGAGTTCCTTCAGATGTGTCATATCCAGTAAGAGCCCATTGTTGATGGTCAGATCCCTCAGATTAACAAAACAGTGGTGCTGTTGATTGTTAAGTTTCATCTGGTATAGTCCAGACATTACAGGTGACGACTGGACTATAACAGATGAATAGTAGTAATCAACAGCGCCGCTGTTTAGGACCTGGTTGCTTAGTGGCCCACTCGAGAGGTGATAGGGTGCGAGAATGACTGCAAAACCAGGAATGTGTCTTGTGGATATGTACAATCTCTTGTGGAAAGACGTGATTGTCGATAGCACACACATCATGAATACGTTGAAGTAAGCTTCCTTGTTTATATTGATGGTAACCTCCTCCACACAGCTCACTGGACCACCGGTACCCTCGATGCCTCGCTTTGTTTGGGGAAATGGCGGCCCTTCAGCCAACACCACACGCACACCCAGTCACCTACTGTCCGGTTCCTGTGCTGTTTGGCCCACTGCAGGCGTGCAGCATTATGAGCCGATGTCAGCTGTGATACTCTTAGAGGTATTCAACTCCGCACCTGCACTGCACACAGCTCCCTACGAAATGTACACTTGGGAACTGGTTGAGATGGACCTCAGTTCTCAGACAGGGGAATTTCATGTCAGATGTGAAAATTATTGTCATTGAAAATCCGTGCTATTCGTCTCTGGATATTTTTACGACTGTTCTTATGTCACGAGTTACAGTTGTATGTAGGCTGTTTAAGTTTCTATGTTGGTAACGCCACATAGCGCTCTGTATGAAAATCACTGACTGTGCTGTGTGCAGTTTATGGCTGGTTTGCATTGTTGGATTATTCGCTATTGTAGTGTTGGGCAGTTGGATGTGAACCGCACGTAGCGTAAGTTGGAGGTGAGCCGCCAGCAGTGGTGGATGTGGGGAGAGAGATGGCAGAATTTTGACAGCGGAAAATCTGGACGTCTGTCCATCAGAAAGAGTAAATTTCTAATACTCCATATCATGAACTGACATATATATATGATGACTTTTCAACATTATTAGGGTATATACATTGTTTGTTCTCTATCAAAATCTTTCATTTGCTAACTATGCCTATCAGTAGTTAGTGCCTTCAGTAGTTAGTATCTTTTATTCAGCTGGCAGTATTGGCGCTCGCTGTATTGCAGTAGTTTGAGTAACGAAGATTTTTGTGAGTTAAGAGATTCATGAAAGGTATAGGTTAATGTT
Organism: Schistocerca piceifrons; assembly: GCF_021461385.2. Classification (NCBI taxonomy): domain Eukaryota; kingdom Metazoa; phylum Arthropoda; class Insecta; order Orthoptera; family Acrididae; genus Schistocerca; species Schistocerca piceifrons. The sequence continues at coordinate 2,629,838 of NW_025727759.1, forward strand.
AGTCAGGGCTATTCTTTTGTAGGGATAAGAAAAATGTCGTGTGACGAGTGCCTCCCGTCGGGTAGACCGCTCGACTGGTGCAAGTCTTTCGATTTGACGCCACCTCGGCGACTTGCGCCTCGAGGGGGATGAAATGACGATGATTAGGACACCACAACACCCAGTCCGTGAGCGGAGAAAATCTCCGACGGAGCAGGGAATCGAACCCAGGACCTTAGGATTGACAGTCTGTCGCGCTGACCACTCAGCTACTGGGGGCGGACTTTTGTAGGGCTTATTGAAAGTCAGATTGCGTTGCGCTTAAAAAAATTGTGTGTCAGTATAGTGATGATAAGAATAAGTAAAGAGATAAATGTCTGAGAACGTTCAGTTTTGCTCAGCTGTTTGAAAATCAAATAATGTAAGAGGTTTATCACCACAGTAATACATAATTTTCTGAGGGGATGTTTCACAGCCGCGTGGGATTAACTGAGCGGTCTAAGGCTGGACTGTATCGCTGGTACCGGTGGAGGTTCGAGTCCTCCCTCGGGCATGTGTGTGTGTGTGTTTGTCCTTAGGATAATTTAGGTTAAGCGGTGTGTCAGCTTAGGGACTGATGACCTTAGCAGTTAAGTCCCATAAGATTTCACACACATTTGAACATTTCGAAGTTTCACAGTCACTAACAATATGTTTCATAACACTTACCAGAGATTAAAAGTCATAGCTGCAAAAAATTGAATTGTGGCTCCTGTTTTTATCAAAGCCTTGGAGCAACATTTCTGATAAATGAGCGCTTCTGAGACAATCATACGCTACACTTACTCATGTGTGCACAAATCACTACCTGTGAAAGTGGGTAGGTAGCAAGGTCAAGTAGTGTCCTTCCTCCTTGCAGTTTCTAATGTGAAACCAGCAAATAGCCACATGTCAGATGATCTTTTTAGGTAAGTCCAGGGAGTGTATCAGCAACCGAATTTAGCCATGTAAAATTTAAATTACGTTTATTGCGAATGGTAAACACAATCATAGCATACTTCGACATATCAAGTGTGACTATTCCCTCATGTGCATCAATTAGCAAGTAAAGGTCCAAACTCTTGGCATCGCCAGAACGCACATACCTGGGCGACAGCAGCTAGGAGGCGCCGCTGCCGCCAGCTTGGCGTTGTGTGCTGGCCACACCCCACATGGCAGCCTATCAGCGCCTGCTGCTGTGCTATAAGCCTGGAGCACAGGTGCCCGGACGGATTCGAGGGTAGGTTCCCTCACTTCCTGATCGAGGACCCACACTGCCTGGGCTACACTCAGGGTGTATTTTCGACGTGGAGGAGCCCCAACCGTGCCTGTCGTGTTGTTGCCCGTCAGCACGCTGTCACTGCTGCCCGCCGTCCGGTCGCCGCCACCACCGCCGCCGGGTCGCCGTCTCTCGGTGCTCGCTGCTACTGCTGCTGCTGCCGCCGCCGCCGCCGCCGCTGCTGCCGTCTCTCGGTGCTCGCCGGCGCCTAGTGCTCGTCGCCACCCCCCATTTTAGTTCCTTTTGTACTTCGGCGTCTCCTGTTGCCCTTGGGGACTGCCTGCAGTCATGGACACCCCAACTACCACCATCATCTGCCCATCTCCTGCTCCCACTGTAACATCATGGAGTGCTTCCTCTGGGATTAACCTGTCTCATCCACCTCCCCTACTCACAGTCTCCCCCTCTCCCCCCCTGCAACTACCACTGCTTCCCCTGCCTGAGTCACCACCTACCGCGCCACAGTCGCCACCACAGAGTGCCCTACCCCCTCGCCTGGTGCTACTGCCTAACAGGAGGGCCCTGCCTTCCACCACCTCCCCATCCATCCAGTCCCTCATCCCTCCTCCCAGGCAAGACCCGCATAAAAATCTTCCAAAAATCCACTGCCCACCCCACCTCCCTCTGACCCCACCATGGATACCACCCCACCTCCCTCCTCTCCAGCCCCCTCCCTGTATACCTTCGTCCTAGCCAACCCCGATCCGAAATTCCTGGATGCTCGCACCGTCACCCTTGAAATCCAAAATTACATCCCCACTGCACCCATCACCCAACTTATCCCTCACAGAGACTCTGTTCTCATCAAGTCTCCCTCTCCCTCTTTCCATACTGATCTCCTCCAGCATCTTGCGTGCATCACCTTTTGGCCCCATGCATCCCTCACCCCCTTCCTTACATCCTCCTCTCCTCATCTGTCCCAACCGCCTCGTCGTCCACTGACCCTCACTGCTGTCATTACAAAACTCAGTGCTGTGGTCACGGAGGCTGAGGTGTTGGCAGAACTGAACGCCCACCTTGCCTTGAAAGTCCACTTGGCCCGCCGTGTTTACAACTCCTCTGGCCCTACTTTCATCATGCAAATATTTACCGAGTCCACCTCCTGCATCGACCACCTCCTCACGCAGGGAGCCCTGATTTTCAACTGCTGCCACCCTGTTGACCTGTCCCGTTTCCCTCCTCAGTATTACCGCTGCCAGTGCTGTCTCCTGTACAACGACCACCTCACCCAAAACTGCAAGAACCCACCAACCTGCCCCCATTGTGAAGCCTCCCACTTCCTTAAACAGTGTCCCAACCTCGCCTCCCCCCTTCCTGCAACACCTGCAATGAACCTCACCCCACCTACTCCTCCAAATGCAAAGCCAAACCCCCTCCTACCAACCCTGAACTCACTGTCCCAGTTCGCCCCGTCTACTCAACCATCCACCCTCACAGTTCCCTCCATCCTCCCCCTACAGCAGAAGACGTCATCCAGCTCCTCACCATTGTTTTGCAGAACATCCACCGCTCCCAGCGCCCCCACAAACTCCAGCAGATTTCCCTTGCTGCCCGCTTTGTTTTCCACTTAAACACCTATGCCACCTACTCCCACAACCAGGCCCACTTTACCTTAACCTGCCTTGACACCCTTGTTTAGGCCCCTGTCTCCCCTTCTCGCATCCTTCCCACCTCCAACCTCCTGGCACATCAGCAGTATCGTCTCAACATTTGCTCTCTCCCTGCAAACAAATACCTCTTCATACATACACTCTCCCAGCACCACGTTGACTCCTTCATCCTTAATGAAACCTTCCTCCAACCCCACCTTGTTGTCCGCACCTCCCCCTATTTCCTTCACTGCACTGACAATCCCCTACCCCTAGCCCAAGGTGGGGTCGCTATAGCCCACCTCAAGCATCTCCCTGTCCAGCCACAACCTGTCCTCAATGACCCGTCCGAACTCATTAGCCTATTTTTTCCCTTCCTCACCATCACGTGGGCCACCGTCTATATCTACCATGCAGCTCTCCCCTTTGACTTCAATTCCCATGTTGACCATACCTTCTCCACCTATGTCATCACTGCTGACCTCAACATCCACAGCTGTGACCCTGCCATGTTTTGGCAGGGGCATCAGTTCCTTGCCACCCTCCATGGTGACCTTGTTCCTCTCCCACAGCATACCCATCCTGAAAGTAACTCCACCCTCGACGTTATCCTCGCTTCCCACAACCTCCTTGGTCGCATTGCTGTTTATGTCCTCGATTGCATCGGTAGTGACCATCTCCCTGTCCTTCTCACCATCCCCTCTACCCGTCCCGCCCCTGCAGCCACCCACACAGCTGCCCCTCCAAAGCCTGTCCATGACTACCACTGAGCCAATTGGGATGCCTAACAGGAATCCATTGCCTTACAGGTCGAAAGCCACCACTCTGCTGACATCACCCATGCCTCTTCCTTCCTCCAGAAGACCATAACTGACGCTGTGGAAGCTCATGTCCCTTCCACTCGTCCACTCTCACCGCCCAATGGTTCCTCCACAGGCACTCCTTCTTCTGCGTGAATCCTGCAGGCTCTACCACTCCTTCCTCCACACCCATGACTGGGATACTCTCACCCGCCACTGGCAATTACAGCGACACATCTGGAAACTCCTTACAACAAAAAAACGCCGGGACTGGCGCCAGACATGCACATGCCTCAACTCCATCCTCCCTGTCAACTCCTCCAAGTACTGGTCAGCCTTCCACTGCCTTACTGGTAGCCATACCACCCTGCACTACCCCATACTCCATGACGATCGACCCTTTCCTTACAACCTCAGTAAGGCTAACCATTTTGCTTCCCACCTATCCGAGGTCATTCCTGACGATCCTCATTTTGATTACTCCCTCTTCCCCACCGTCCTTGACCACACGGATTTCTCTGTCCCCCTGCTCGCCCCTATCTTCCAGTACTTGGATCGGTTACGCCCCTCAGACATCAACACTCCCATCACTGCACCATCACCACAATCGTCCTCCGCTCCAACGCAACACCGCCGTTGGTCATGATGGCGTCATCTACTGCCACCTCAAGGAATCCCACACATCCTTCCTGTCTGTCCTTGCAGCCTTCGACAATGTCCACCTCTCCACTGGATTTTACCCCGACCTGTGGAAGACTTCCCATTTCCTGCTGTTCCCTAAACCTAACAAACCCCCCTCTGATACCTCTTCCTATCGTCCCATCTGCCTCACCTTCATGTTCAGTAAGGTCTTCGAGGGCATCCTCTCTCACCGCATTCACCGCCACCTTAACCAACACCACCTCCTTCCCCTTACCCAATGTGGCTTCCGGCCTTCCTTCTCCACCGACGACCAGGTCCTTAACCTTACCAATCTTCTTTCCCTCCAAATTAACTCCCATTGCTCTGTTATCTTAGTTTCCCTTGCTCTCCAGAACGCCTATGACCGTGTCTGGCATCCTGGACTCCTCATCAAACTCCAGACGTATGCTCTCCCCATCAACTTCATCCATCTCGGTCCTTCCTTCCTCTCCTGTCGTCCCTCCTATGTGACTATTCACAGTTCCTACTCCAGTACTTTCTATCCCTCTGACGGTGTGCCCCAAGGTTCTGTCCATTCCCCTCTCTATCTCCTGTACACTGCTAATATGCTCAAACCTTCCCCACCTGTTCATCTTCTCCAGTTTGCTGATGACACCGCCTTCCTAGCCCTTTATCCTACCCTTCAATAGTCCCAACATACCCTCCAAACCCACTTTGACCAATTCACCACTTGGTGCAACCAGTGGTTCCTCCGTATCAATCCCTCCATGACCCAGGCAATGATCATAGGCCGCACCACCTGCTCCGTCCGCCTCCATGATTTCTACCTCACCATTTATGGCCGTCCTATCCACCTACCCTCAATTACCTTGGCCTCACAATCGACCGCCACCTCACCTGGACTGCCCATCTCCTTACCATCAAAAACAAACCTCACAACCGCCTCCACCTCCTGAAACTCCTGTCCGGCCGGACGTGGGTTCTGCATCCTTCCACCATCCTTGACACCTACAAATCCTTGATCCGCCCCATCCTCTGTTATGCCAGTGTAGCTTGGATTTCCACCCCTCCACAGTTCTATAAAGCCCTCCAAATCCTCGAACGCCTTGCACTCCACCTCGCCTTCCACATCCGCCTTCCATCCCCCATGAGCATCCTCTACGACCTCATCCCCCTCCTCCACCTTCTCTTTTTCCTTGAACACATCCGCACACTATGTATTGTCCGCCACCTTGATCCCCCTCACCCCCAGGTGTCTCCCTTCCTCTCCATCCCCAACCAGTTGCCGCGCCTTTACCATAGTGTCCCACCCTCTCTCCATCTCCACACCCTCCATCTCAACTTCCACCGTCTACCCCTCCCAGATGATGAGCTTTGCCCTGACATCTACCCTTCCTACCAAATCTAACCCCATCTTCCTGCCTCCTCCTCAGGGCTCCCTCTCCTCCCCCTTCCTCCTCCTGAGCGGCTTCCCCCTCCTACTTCCCTCCCTCTATTGTGCCCTCTTTCAGTGTCTCTGCACTCCCTCCTGCCCTGTCTTCCCTCTTCATCTCCTGCCACACGTATCTCCTGGCCTCTTCATGTACCCGCTGACACCCCTATTCTCTTCATCCCGCCGCTTCCCCTGCTGCCCCTTGCTCTCCCTCCTTTTCCATCCGCTCTGTCCTTTCCCTTAGCAGGTCCCACCTGGCAGTTTTATTCTTCGTCGTGTGTGCTACAAGTGGGTTTTAAGTGTGTTGTTCTGGAGTTTTTTTAATACTGTGGCCGACTTTTAACCTGTGCATTTCCATTCAGTGTCTTCTATGTGTTTTAAGCATCGCCAACTGTGTTTCTTAACTTCCTGGTGACTTTTTTTAACTGTCCTCTGTGAATGTATCCACGTCAGTCTAATTTTACCTCCATTTTCTCCCTTTACTCTGTTTTATGGTCTCCTTTTTTATCGCCTTATGTATGTAAAATTTTCTTCTTATTTTAGTTGTCATGTCGCTTGGCTGAAGAACGCCGGATTGTGCCGCTGACAGCCCTCCCCTGCCCATATGGGGCAGGGGAATGAAATCACAATAAAGCAAAAAAAAAAAAAAAAAGGTGCCCAAACCTCACCCGAGTGCACAGTACGTAGGAGAGTGGACCAAAGTGCGCGAGAGGCTGGTGTAGCCGACTCGGACAAGTCTGTTACAGTAAACAAATACACTGGTGACTAAGGAAAACTCACTGTACGTCAACGCTTTCAGGTCCGGTAAGCATAAACTATCAAACCGATTACGTGACTACTTATAACAGGTCGACCAAACTGCCCTCACACCGAGGGGAAATAATGTTTAGGTGGACTGATACAAGAAGGTGAAAATGAGCGCTTATTTTTGTTTTGAAAATGTTGGTTTTAGTCTATACCCACAGTTTGTTTATTTTGCCTCCCAGCCACCAGTTGCGGTCCACACTACCATCCTCAGGCCATCCTCTGGCACGCATTCGTGACCCTCCCTTCCGAAGTAACTGTGTCAGATTTGACACGTTACATCTACTTGGGAAGTAAACGTAACCAGTAGCAAAATAAATAAACGGCTACTGAAGACTAAAACAATAAAATTTCAGTATTGTATTCGTCGTTGTTCGACTGAGAGTGTGTGAGGAATATGTATTTTTATATGTAAGTTGAGGTGGAGGGGAAAGAGAGGAAGCGGGTGGGAATGGGGTACTGATGTCAGCTGCAACGAGGCTTTATGCAGAATCAGCGGCGACGAGTGGAAAGTGTGTGCCCAGCCGTAGGCCGCCTCAACGCCACTCTGCGACTGCACTGCTTCTACAGAGAAGACCGACAAATACGAGAACCACGCAAAACAATACCGCTGAGGAGGCAAGAAACAAATGTAGAATTTGCCCTTCATAATTCTGAACACTTACAAAGCATTAATGTAGTGAAAGGAATGTATGGTCGACCTCTCCAGACAGGATGTGCTGGGTCAGACTAACTCCCAATAAGCGTTTCACAAGTGCTGATGTCGTGACGTCACAGACGTGTATAACCGTGTGAGGCGTGCAGCGACACGGCAGTTTTCTACGGCAGGTGCTTTTTACGTCTGCGTATGCCTGTCAGACGCTGGTTACGCCGTGACGAGTTTTCTGCACTGTGTATGATGGAACTGTTTACCAAACCACGGAAAAACACTCGATAAAAGTAGAGAATGTTATAAAACTAAAATATATTTAATACAAATGAAGAGAAAGGAGCAGGTAAATCTCGGAAGACGGACATGGATGTTTTGTTCAACAAAAAATGCGACACTCGATTCATGTCTTACATTTTCTGCTGTGTAAGAGGCTGTAGACATCAGAATGTAGGGCATTGGCTTTCACCTGAATGACGGTCATTATCTTACTCCTAGGAGACTATAAAGTAATTCGCCAAATTATTTACATCAAAACTTGAGAAACCAGCGTTCGGAAATGTATACGGTTGGGCCCCACCGACCCCTTGTCTGGTAGCGCAGTGGTAATCTGTTGTTTTTGATAACGACGATGGAGATATTTCTTGTGAACTTGAACTTTTTGTTCATATTTAACACGGAAGGAATTTCGAGAACATACAACATAAGAAAGTCATCATCAGAAACTTAGTTCCATGCTGTAACTGAGTTTGTGGCCCAGAGCAATTTCCGTGGCACATTATCAATGTTGCATCTCCTTAATTGCTAGCTATGTCAAGCTGTCGAGTTACAAACTAATGATCTGAGGATAAATGTGGTTGTGATGAGACTTGATGATGAATTTAGCCTTCAATATAACTCGCCAGTTTATATGGTGGGGCAAATAAAAGTGGCCCAGAGGACAGAGTTCCAGGGTACGAAGGAACACAGCAGGGTGAAGGAAATACAGTACTGACCTGTCTGTAGCAGATGTCGCGAGTGACCACCGTCCACCTCTTGGCACTTGTGGGTCCTGGTCAGCCAGCTGCTGAACGTGGATCGAAGCTGGACCGCTGGGATTGATGCAGTCTCATCCCAAATGCTCTGCTGCAGTCCTTGAAGACTATGAGGGTTGTTGCGACACACCCTAGACTTGAGGGCTCCCAACACAAAATGATTGCACAGTGACAGATCAGGTGAAATGGCTGGCCAGCTACGGTCGTGACCAGACTGACCTCCGCTAAAAACTCTGTCACACGTGACTCCTAGATTTGGCTGGCTGTATGGGCAGCTGCTTCATCCTGTTGAAACTAACTGTAGGTGTTTACCTCCTCCGTTAGTGCTGCCAGAAATGATTTCAAAATGTTGGCAATGTATCGCCCCGAAGTCAGACTCTGATGAAAGCAGATGGGGCCAATAACGTGGCGTGCAGACATTGCACACCTAACCCCATCGTTGCGATAATGCAGCTGCGTTTTATGGAAATTATATGGATTCTCCGCTGCACAGAACCAGTGATTCTGTGAGTTGACGTAACCTCTCAGGTGAAACCAGACTTCGTCACACATAAAGAAGCCAATCACAAAACTAGAGGCACTAAGGGGACTCTGCTGGTTTTCATGCGCGAACAACAGGCACTCAGTAGGGATGCATGTGCAGGCCCAGCTATATTCGTCAGCATGATCGACGTGTCATTCCAGTTTTTTGCAACAGGCGTCGGATTGATTTGATAGGTGTAAGGGGTCCGCAGGCCCTTACTACTAGGTTTGCACTCACACAGGTCGACAAGGCAACTATCGATTAGTGTGTCGGGTCGCGAGAGCGAGAGTTGAGTCAAGTCAGTGCGTGTTGTAGGTTCCCGCGAGGCGGGCAGAGCTGAGCAGAAGCCAGCAATTGATAGAAATTACCGACAATGGGAGTGGCCATTGCCGCGGTTCAACCCCTTTGTGTTAGTATTATACGGGAAAGTGAGAAAGTATAATTAACAGAGTGATTCAGTGATATTTATGTGCCGTTATTGAGATTCTGCGTCTACCGCGCCGGCATTATTTGGATTACAGTGTTGGATTACAGTCATTGTATGTTGCGTGTGACGATTATGAATAGCGAGGAAGCCTGTGCTGAGATTAACTGTTATTAACAGTGTATTGACGAGGGCAGTGGCTGTCTCCTTATCTTTGTGGTTTTTGATAAGAATATAGGTTTTGTTTAGTGAAGCTGTGTTTGTTGTTCTTCTTGCCACCAAACAGTACATTATTACAGTATTTGCGAAGGACAAAATGGAATGTAACAACTCCGTAGCAGTCCAATCCGATTGCCAGCCCCATTAGGCACATGGTCACATTAATTAATATCTATTTGGGCTGCTATTCAGGTCCCGAACGAACGGGCTATAACAAAATATAAGGCAGTGTTACACCCTTGGCTTACTGTGAAAGGACTAGTGCAATTTTCGGACGAGTAGTAAAGAACAATAGATAATTTTACCTTGCTTAACGCAAGAAAGTGTTTTTTCAATTTGGATCGAGACAGAGTAGGAACTGTAAAATCGCGACAAGGAACAGTGCATTTTTGAACAATATGAAGTAATAATATCTTACAATTGTGACTAAACTGTTTTTTCTTGCCATATTAAATAGAACTACAGTGTCAATAAACTGTGTTATAATGTGCAAATGCATAAATCCGCGCGAAAAACTGTGAAAAGTGAACGCCAAAGAAAGACACGTGTGAACAGTAAAATAGCAAAACGAGCCAAGAATTCATCACGAAAGATTTTAAAGTAGTGTTTAGCGGTAGTATTTTGACTGAAATTGCTTTTCGAATAGTGAAAATCGGACAGCTTCGTGTGGACCCATAAACTGCTATGCGGACGACAATGTATTGTGGCGACGCAATTATTGAGTGACGTCACGCAGACCCGTGTAGCAGTTGCACCAAAGAGCTTCGATCCGCGAGGTGATTTCACACGACATCCCACCACGGAGCGGCCGGCTGAGCGACGCGACTTCGAGACAACGAGCGCAGTCCCGGCACCTAGCGGCCAAACTACAAACTACCCCCGCCTGCAGCGCCACAGAGCAGCCGACGGAGAACTACGATGACTTGCAACAGCAGCGCAACCTCACGCAGCTCCAGCGGCAGTACAGCGCCACGTCCACCTCAAACGTCAAAACATTGCGACTCGCGGTAACGTCAGTTGGTGAGTGAAGACGACTGGTTGACATAACATTAAATTGCGGTGTGCAGTCTTCGCGATAAATAAACAATTTTTAACTGATATTTACATTAGGACAAGTGCCCAATTGTAGTAATTTCCGAAAAATTTGCGAAGTATACTCTGAAATATAGCATACTTATTTATGCACACTGCACTGTCTAAATGGTAATTATACAGATATGCTCATTGTTTTTGGGGATTTTACATTTATAGATTTTATGAGTGTTGTGATTATCTTGTTTAAAACATTTTTACATAAACTGTGTATGTGGAAGTTGTTATTGGAAATTGGTTTTTGAGAGTGGTAATGTTCAGTACTCATGCATGTTGTGTCATTTTGGGGATTAACTGAAAAGACTGCAGGTACTGTTTGATTAGTTTCATGGTAATTAGGAGTGTTTTGGGTTACTAGAGGTTATTTTGTATTACTTGCCTGTGCATTAAAAATAAATCAAACATGTCTACTGAAGATAAGCAGGTTTGTGAGGCAGTAGTTGAAAGGAAAGGGATAGGACAGGAGGACAGAGATGATTCAGGAATCAGTGATTGTGGATTGTCATTAGATAGCCCATTAGCACATTCAACTAGTTATCCTGAGACACCGGGACAAACGACGAGAAATAAGCCAGTTTCAGAGGATGCCGATAGATGGTCGATGTTCGTAGACTTCATAAACAAGACTAACGAATCACTAAAGGGTTTACAAGAAACTAGCGCATCGTTAAAGGAAGATTTACAAAAAACTAGAGAAGAGGGAAGAATATCCCGAGAAGCGTTAGAGAAGAATTCACAAGAAACAAGAGAATCGTTAGAGAAGCGTTTACAAGAAACTAACGCATCATTAGAGAAGAATTCACAAGAAACAAGAGAATCGTTAGAGAAGCGTTTACAAGAAACTAACGCATCGTTAGAGAAGAGTGCACAAGAAGCTAGAGAAAGGGAAGAAATATTTCGCAAATCATTAAAGGAAGATTTGCAAGAAACTATAGCACAAGAGATCAAAACATCGCAGATGAAGATGGAATGTAATCTGAAGAAGGAAATACAGGAGCTACAAGAACAGTTGAAAATGGATATCAACGAGAGAGAGAATAAGCTGCAGAAGAGTATAGACCAAGTCCAGGGAGACGTGGAGAAGGTGGAAGGAAAGTTAACAAAAAAGATAGAAGACGATATTGAAGAAACGAAAGCCGAATTGGGAGAAAGAATCAACGAAGTGGAAACAAATTGCAATCATCGAATCGCCGAGGTGGCGCAGATGCAGAAACAATGCAATGATGCGGTTAAGGGGATAGGAGATAGGCAAAACCAACTAGCTGTCAATCTGAAAAATGCCATAGCTGTGCAACGAGAAGAGGATAACAAGAGGGTTGAAATGGAGGTCAGGCAGTTACAACAGGGAGTGCAGCAATTGGAGAGCAAGACAGAAGAAATTGATAAACGAATTAGCAACGCCACCTTAGCCATTGGGGGAGGTAAGGTCGTTACATTGATGAGCAGTGATAATCAGTGTGTCCAAAATAATACAGGGCAGAAATTTAGACCGAATGGAGGGTTGCACCCAATGATATTTATGATATGGCTAAAAGGAGTTTTCCCAGCACATCTTAAGGACTCAGACAAGATTCAATTTGCAATAGATAGAATAGAAGGTGAGGCCTTCACTTGGGGGGTCAGGAAGAAGGAAGGGACTACTAGTTATGATCAGTTTGAAGAGGAATTCTTGAAGAAATACTGGTCCAAAAGCCATCAATGTGCAGCAATTGAGGACCTACTCCATCGCAAGTCACTTAGTACATGGAGAGGAACGTTGAGAGAGTTTGCCGAACATTTGTGGGAATTGAACGAGACCATGGAACAACCCCTGAGTGATGACGTAATGATATCTGCGATAAAAAGAAGACTGAATCAGAAGATGCAAGAAACTGTATCTGGGAGCCTAATTAAAAATAGGGAGGCCTTGATGGAGATACTGGAACAGTTGGAATCTGTTCGATCACAGGGACACAATCAAGCTAATGATCGAAACCGAGAGGGAAGTAATGACCCAAGGATTCATTTTAATCATTCGTCTGATTACAGAGGAAGAGGCGGAGGAACCGAAAAACTGAATGACACTCCAGGTGAGGTCCGGTCAAGAGTGAGGGCTACCAGGACCCGAATAAACCTGCTAAGATATATTTAGGACATTAGCAGTAAAATGGACATTTGAAAAAGGGAAAGGTTTATTTACATTGTGTTTTGTGATGTATTACAATTAGAATTGCATATTTCATGTCGAAGATTATCTAAGAATGAGTATAAACCCTGTAATAACTAATTTGTAGTATAGTAATTCATAGGTCCTGTGTTTAAATAATAATTTTTGAGTGTATATGTTGTGTGTTTCATTCAATATTGGACTAGAGAGGACTATTGCTGGTTGATATAAAAATTTTAATTTGGACAATGCCATGTTTATGAGATGTATAACCTTTTGTAAAAATTATTGTGGAGGCAGCCCACTACCGGAGTCGAGGGATTATTTGATGAATTGTAATTTCACTAATTATTTACACTGTGTGTTTGTTCAAATGTAGCAATGTTTCATTCCCTTGCCGATTCTTTTTCGCCTGCGGCTCTAAAGAAGTTTTCGAGGGCGGGGATGTAAGGGGTCCGCAGGCCCTTACTACTAGGTTTGCACTCACACAGGTCGACAGGGCAACTATCGATTAGTGTGTCGGGTCGCGAGAGCGAGAGTTGAGTCAAGTCAGTGCGTGTTGTAGGTTCCCGCGAGGCGGGCAGAGCTGAGCAGAAGCCAGCAATTGATAGAAATTACCGACAAAGGGAGTGGCCATCACCGCGGTTCAACCCCTTTGTGTCAGTATTATACAGGAAAGTGAGAAAGTATAATTAACAGAGTGATTCAGTGATATTTATGTGCCGTTATTGAGATTCCGCGTCTACCGCGCCGGCATTATTTGGATTACAGTGTTGGATTACAGTGATTGTATGTTGCGTGTGACGATTATGAATAGCGAGGAAGCCTGTGCTGAGATTAGCTGTTATTAACAGTGTATTGAAGAAGGCAGTGGCTGTCTCCTTATCTTTGTGGTTTTTGATAAGAATATAGGTTTTGATAGTGAAGCTGTGTTTGTTGTTCTTCTTGCCACCAAACAGTACATTATTACAGTATTTGCGAAGGACAAAATGGAATGTAACAACTCCGTAGCAGTCCAATCCGATTGCCAGCCCCATTAGGCACACGGTCACATTAATTAATATCTATTTGGGCTGCTATTCAGGTCCAGAACGAACAGGCTACAACAAAATATAAGGGAGTGTTACATAGGACATTAAAGCATTTTCTGGGGAGCTCCATTCACATTTTCTGGTGTCCAGGCATGTTTAGGAATGTTTTGTGACTTGTTCAAAACAGATACTGTCTGAGGCCATTTTTGGACAACGTGGCGTGGCGTTTCTAGCTGGCACTTTGACACCATTAAACTTCTCGCCAAACAACTAACCACACCATTCCAATGCCTTTTTGTGACGTTACTTTCCACAACGGACACCCGCTGCTCCTCTGTGAGCACCGTCGCCTCCTTTGCGCTGCTCCACTCGCACTGACACAGCTCGCACTGCGCTCTGCACTGGTCTGCATCACGTGGCCGGCACATACATGGTGTCTGCGTTACATTCACGTCCAATGGTATCCATTCGTCCGCGCCATTTTTATTTACCCCTGCCGGCATACTTACAGGGTTTGCTTGCATTTCACGTATTTTGCCCAGACTGGAATGGAATGACGTTAACTCGCGGCTTGAGGATGAAGTGAGATGGAACAGCTGGAAGTGACTGAGAGATGGACATACGAAGACTGCAGTTTTATGTCAATTTCCTCCCCCAGGTTCCAGTTCTGGAGGTCACACCGTATTACTGTGTCTCCCCCTACCCCAGGCCCAGATTTGTTAGTTGCTGTACTTTTGTTAGTATGTGGGATATTATTGCCAAAATTCATTGCATGAGTTTTCGCGCTCCAATTATTTTTTCTGTACACTGGTTTAGTTTGGTTAATTGTATGTTGCGAACAAATGAGATTAATTATTATTATACTGGAACTGGCTTCTTATTAAATGAATAGTTTTGTTACTGTAACTCAGTAGGATGCACAACGTATCCACCTCTGCTACAATTATCGTAAAAATGTTCTGAAGTTATTTCTGTTATCAAAAATAATGAAGCTACTGTACGCAATGCTTAATGAACCTCAAACCTTGCAGTGGATTTTTCGTCAACATTAATTATTAATCAGTGCCATGGCTAACACTAGAGCATAAGACTATCACTATTAACCAGAAAATGATTTCTCTATAACTTTTACTGGCGCATAATTTTTGCTTAGCAAGGTTTCCTTTTGAAACATGAAAGTATTTTAACTTTGACACTGTTAAGGTTTACAGTAATAGCAGCCCGCGTGCGCCTGTGAAACAGAACGTAAAATCTGCTGCTTTGTACCCCGATCTCGAACTGCTGTGAGAAACAATTTTAAATGCACTTTTCACCTGACCGCTTATTGCCGTATGGTTGCCCTTATTATCAGATTTGAATCTGCCGCGGCGGCGGCTCGCTCCGCCGTGTCGCAGCTCTGCACCGCGGACATGACTTAAAAAGCTGAAAGTGTCGCAAATAGATGTGTAAAACACCAGGCAAGCTTTCTAATAGTACCATACGAATTCTCATTAAACAACATTTAAAACTCGAATAACAAGTTCACGCACCATTCTTTATACTCAGCGCCTAATAGCGACCTGCTTACAATCTCTACAAATGAAAGCTACCTACGTGTTAAACATAGCGTCACAGGTTCCTCCTCTCTATGTGACTCCAAGAAGACGACAACGACAATATTATTCTTACACCACTATTTATAAAGTGGCTGATTGTCATGAAATCTTTGAGTTTTTCTTCATTAATTCTTTTCTGTGGCGGTTTCAGAACTCGCTGACACAGATATTATTTCAAAAATCCACTACTTAATCCTTTACAAATACTAAATATACCATAATTGGCTCTATTCTATTATTATTCAGAGCTCACAGACGTAATCAGTGCCTGTATATACATAAATAAAATTGTAATTGCATAGTTATAAAGCATGTTTTACGTGGAAACGTTATAGAGTCTGATGTGAAAGATAACTTTAAAGGTGAGAGTGAATATTATAAGTTTACAGCAGATCACATGTGGTGGTTGTGGAGGTAAAACGGAAGTTGGCAGGAGCATCCAGCCTGCTCTGCTGCCGTTCGTACATTATCAGCATTACCTCACCTTCCATGCTGTGTTACAGTGATACAGTTGATGTGATACTCATTGTGTCCCACCATGAAGACATGCAAGACCACTTTAATATATCATGCTGTGCGGAAACGTAGGGTGAAACGAAGCCTGGTGTTTGTTAAGGAGACGCTGAACTGTGGAGAACATAAGTAGCGTTAGCCTGCACGGACCCTGCAACACTGGTATCTACCAGCACGACAATGCGCCTCACTCATATCTCCAGTCCTGCCGAAGTAGCTCAACCAACCTGGTTGTGACATCTAAGAGCTAATCCAGGTTGTTTATCGTGTTGTGTTGTGGCCAAAAGTAGCCCCTGAGGCCTGGTCACGGCACCCTGATGAGAGCAGTATACACCAGACCTGTTCCTACAAAACCAGCTGATTTAACCTTTGCTCAGAACGACACCCATCTACTCAGTTATTGTGTTATCGGGATCACCACTGCAGGGTGTTCCTCAGTTCACCTGGCGCAGACATGCTGATTTATTGGCGTTTCATGCTGGACAGAATCATAAGCCAAAATAACCAGTGGTGTTTGGTCGGAAAACACAGAATTTGCTAGATACAACAAGCCTGGTCTGCTGCCTTTTGGACAACTTTACTGGGATGTGTTGTTTCAGCAGGACAGCTCTTATTGACTAACTTTCTGAATCACACAGCTGCTCTAGCGCAGATGTTCCTCATATCCTGTATTACTGGTTAAAGGATCAGTTTTTAAATATCCTTTGTGGCCAACTGTAACTTAAAGTAATCCATGTTGTTCTGTGAGGGAAAACTAAACTGTGCTGGATTCTCCAAGCTGTATTACTGTGCTACTTTTGGGAGTGATCCTTCAACAGGACAAGACATTTATACACTTTCACTACTCTCCAATACGTACCACAGTTCCCTCGGAAGTAACAAATCAGATACACTGTCAGTCTCGTGGCTTGGGGAACTTAAACATGACACGATCCTCCTGTGTCTGAGGAATTACTGAACTCTGCAGGTTTCCAGAGTGTTGTCCTGCCTCTGCTGGGTGAGTAGGAGACGATGTTCCACGAGAACACCGCCCTTTCTGTCGCTATCTGCGATAAGTGGCACAAGTTGTTCTGATGTCCATCAGCTCCCCTGGCAGTGACATGCTACCTCACTTTTGAGTATCATGTTTTAGAGGAAACACTAAGCAAGCAATCACTGATGATTGATCAATGAATAATACAGCATGGTCAATGGTACTTGGTAACAACCTTAACGAATTGTCTACTGTGTCTTTGCCATATTTAGAGAGTGTGTGTGACTGTATAGATACCATTGTACGTACATTAATTTCTCTTACTTCGTTCTCGAGGTTCCTACTTGAGACGAGAAATAGCTTCAACGTAAATGTAGCACATTTTTCCTCGAATTCCTTTTCTGTCAATTTACCTAATAGAATTTCGCGCCAGCCGCTGTGGCCGAGCTGTTCTAGCCGCTTCAGCCCGGAACCGCGGTGCTGCTACGGTCGCTGGTTCGAATCCTGTCTCGGGCATGGATGTGTGTGATGTCCTTATGTTAGTTAGGTTTAAATAGTTATCAGTCTAGGGGAATGATGACCTTAGATGTTGTCCCATAGTGCTGAGAGCCACTTGAAGCATTTTTTTGAGAATTTCACGAAAACAACTTCGTCCTTCTTCCAAACACTGCGGTTTGAATGCCACAGCCACCTCTGTTACTTCTGCATATGCTCAGTCCTAGTACTCCTTCTGATTTTGCTCCATACCCGCTGTCATGCCGACTTGACCAGGTCTCCAGGAGCTGCAGCAGAAGTCTACATCTACATCTACATCGACATCTACATGGATACTCTGAAAATCCCATTTAAGTGCCTGTAAGAGGGTTCATGGAACCACCTTCACAATTCTCTGTTATTTCAATCAAGTACAGCGCGTGGAAAAAACAGCGCTTATGTATTTCCGTGCGACTTCTGATTTCCCTTATTTTATTATGGTGATCGTTTCTTCATATGTAGGTCGGAGTACACTCCTTGGACATGCACATTCAGGATCAGGTTCTTCCTGTCGTTCAATATCAGCATAGCTATACATTGAAACGTCGTGTATTTCTGTATCATCCGTATTAAATATCTGAATTGTTACGTTATACACTGAAGAACCAAAGAACCTGGTACACAGGCCTAATATCGTGTAGTGTCTCCGTGAGCACGCAGAAGCGCTGCAAAACGACTAATGTCTGAAAGAGTTCTGGGGGAAATAACATAATGAATCGTCCAGTGCTGTCCATAAATCCGTAATAGTACGAGGGGCTGGCAATCTGTTCTGAACAACACATTGAAAGGCATACCAGATATGCTCAATAATGTTCATGTCTGGGAGTTTGGGGCGAGTGGAAGTGTTTAAACTCAGAAGAGTGTTCCTAGAGCCACTCTGTAGCAATTATAGACGTGTGCGGTGTCGCATTGTCCTGCTGGAATTTCCCAAGTTCGTCAGAATGCACAATGGACATGAGTGGATGCAGGTGACCAGGCAGGATGCTTACATACATGTCACCTCTCAGAGTCGTATCTCGACGTATCAGAGGTCCCATATCACTCCAACTGCACATGCCCCACACCATTACAGAGCATCCATCATCTTGAACAGTCCCCTGCTGATATGCAGAGTCCATGGATTCATGAGGTTGTGTCCGTCCATCCACTCGATACAACTCTTACTTTTCATTTTCTTTGGTTGATAATATTAAGTTTATGACACTAGATAAGTCATTAGGTGCGAGCACTGTTAAATCAACGTTGTCTCGAAATCACAGAAGTTTTTAGCAACATACTGTCTGAAAGAAAATATCTGTACAACGAAAAACCAGCCACTGTGGGATATTTCACTTTTTTATTCACTTGATAGCTAGTTTCGGACCAGGACCCATTTTCTTCCTTTTACAAGTTGCCATCTGCTCAAGGAAGATGCGTGACTTATAGCGATTACAAGGCAATTGAGCGACTGCTGTCAGGTACGTCGGTTGTTCTTGAACATTAGCCAGATTATCTGAAAAACAATTTGAACCAGAGGCTCTGTCTTGCAGTTCTGATCGGCACACACGAGAGGAGTCAGGCATCACATCTGGATAAAGAGGGAGGAAATCCTGGCCACCAATCGGCTTAATGGGAGTAACGGGAGAAAGGCGGTAAGAGGTCGTAGGAAAGGGTGACTCTAACGGAACAGATAAATTTAGAGGCGTCTCAGTTTTTCTGTTGTTTAATCATTGCAACACCAGAAATCCCAATGACTTCCCAACACCTTATGTTTATGGAAGATGCTAGGACACACACCAGCTATCTCAACTTCCTTTATCGCGCCATCGATCCCACCAGTAGAGCAGGAGTCAGCACTACAGTATATAACAACCAACAGACTCTCTTCAGGGAGCGCTGTGTGAGGAGTAGATGTACCCAACTCCTCTCTGTCCTGTATACGACATCTCTTGTGTTGCACTGCGGACACAGCCAGTCTGCTAACAACAGTTTCACGACCCTGCAACGAAGATCACACTGAAAACTCAGCAGCAGGTAGATGTGCATTCATCTGTTGCTCCATTGTACCTGGCCAAGACGTGGCAACAATCTCGTGGGCAGTAGAAACGAGATCAGCTAACGCCAATTTCGACGCTGTTCCAATATCCCCCACTAGCATATTAGATCAGAGGTAGCCACTTTAGCTGATGAGAAAGCACGTCGCTACTTCCTCATTATATGTTGTATGAATGCGGTTCACACAAAACTGTAGATGGGGAGGAGTGTTGTATTTTACTACTATCTCCACTGAACGGATCCTACTGTAACTCTGTGGAGGGTATTGAGTGGACTAGCGTTTACATAGTATACCCATCACATCACTCCAAGAGACCAAA
Source organism: Schistocerca piceifrons (assembly GCF_021461385.2). Classification (NCBI taxonomy): domain Eukaryota; kingdom Metazoa; phylum Arthropoda; class Insecta; order Orthoptera; family Acrididae; genus Schistocerca; species Schistocerca piceifrons. The sequence continues at coordinate 2,649,468 of NW_025727759.1, forward strand.
GTAAACTCTTGTTAGCTTCTGGCCAAACGATGTGTTACACACGAAGCCACGAAAACACCGAGGGAAAGCTGTCCCGGTATGGGCGTACTGTGGTGAGGCAGTTAACTGGCGACCCTTCCACCCGGCACTCGATGCGGAACTACCCCTGGACCATGGATGCAGAAATATCGTAGAAGAATCTATATCTTATGACATCACATTTCCAACTCAGATCCCGCTGGACACTATGGTACATTGGAACACGAATTCCTGTGTGACTAATTACGCAACTTGTCGATAGAATGCGGCAGACGAATGCTTTGGCAACAAATTTCTCTGAACATTATTCGACAGATACTCATTTTGTGCGCATTTGTGTGCGTGTTCCACGTGATGTGTACAGCTGGAGTGCCTGACATCCCCACGCTATGACCATACACGGAACACCAGCAGAAACCAAAAATGTACAGTAAAAGCTGTGGTACAGAGGTAACGATCAAATCACGGTCCATCTTCCCAGATTTAGGTTTTTTGTGGTTTCGCCAAACTACTGCAGGAAACAGTGCGGCCTTCTTTTAAATACGGGTACTGTTGATTTCTGCCCTCATTCTTCTGTAATGAGAGGCCATGTCCTGACTCGAATGGTCTCGACGTTGAGTTGAAACTTTAAACATCCCTCCTTTTCTTCGAGAGCAGAACTCACCGCCTCCTTCGAAAACTTGCGTGTTCAGTACGGTTTTGCTGAAAAAGCAACAGACAGTGATCTGTATATCAGTTAAGGCTCGTGCAGAGACTAAAATCACGAAACCCTAGGTTATGTATGGGCATATGCAGACATGTTAGCTGATGTTAACGATAATCTCATTTTCATTAAAATGCATTCGTATCCAACAACGTTCACCTCCGTCTTAACCGTTAATTTACGTCTTATGCATTCTATAGTAATTCGCTACTCGCCTGTTCTCAGTCAATATCACGAAAATGTAGTTGCAGAGGGTTGGAGCCTCATCTTACGGCGCTAGGCAATCGACAGTAGTCATTCATTTGATGTCCACAGGGGGCGTCATAGAACATACCAGCGACACTCCAGGCTGTGGAAAATGAGACAAGTCAATTCGCAGGTTTGAAGTTGTGGAGTACAGTAGACGGATGCAATTCTCATGTTTGATCAGTAAGTAGCTACAGAAGTATTCTTCTGTTGTATACTTTCATTGCATGGTCTGTATGTGCAGCTTTCACGTTAGTGTACAGTCTAGGGTTAATCTTGTGTATTTTAATAAGTTATGTAAGTAGGCTGTTTATGTTTTCTTATTGGCAACGTTACGTAGCGCTCTGTGTGCTAGTTTGCATTGTTGTCTGCCATTGTAGTGTTGGGCAGCGGCAGCTGGATGTGAACAGCGCGTAGCATTGGGCAGTTGGAGGTGAGCCGCCAGCAGTGGTGGATGTGGGGAGAGAGATGGCGGAGTTTCGAAGTTTGTAATACTGGATATCATATATTATGACTGTTGAGGTAAATACATTGTTTGTTCTCTATTAAAATCTTTCATTTGCTAACTATCCCTATCAGTAGTTAGTGCCTTCAGTAGTTTGAATCTTTTATTTAGCTGGCAGTAGTGGCGCTCGCTGTATTGCAGTAGTTCGAGTAATGAAGATTTTTGTGAGGTAAGTGATTTGTAAAAGGTATAGGTTAATGTTAGTCAGGGCCATTCTTTTGTAGGGATTTTTGAAAGTCAGATTGCGTTGCGCTAAATAATATTGTATGTCAGTTTAAGGACAGTCTTGTATGATTGTACAAAGGGGACGTTACATATGTCGACCCTTAGCCTAGGATACCTCACTGGAATCTTCTGATTTTTTCTTGTAGTTTGTGTAATTAGTGTAGATTTTGTTTATTGGTATTGCGTAATTGTAGAGTGAATCTCCTTTGTAGTTGCAGCCTTTCATTGTTGTACAGTAAAACAGTTGTGGCATGCATGTAGATTTGCACCAAGTATTCCGCAGCTGCGCTGCAATTAACTAGATATTATTTTCAGTGCTATGTTAATGTGTTCTCTTATTGTTGCTCTTCAAATTGTGTTTTTCTGTGTTGTCGTGTGAAATATTGTGACAATAATGTCGTGTGAAAAACGTAATACTAGGCTCCAAAGTAAACTGAGAAATGACAGTGAAGACGAAAGCAGTGTGTTGGCCCCACCATGTAATGAATTAACTAATATTCAAAGTAGTAATTTGGTAACTGTGCATAGGGAAATGGAGCGGGCGGCAAACAATGGCGTAGGCAGTGAAACAATTAGTGAACAGGGAAGCATTATCGATCGATCGCTCGGCAACAGCTCGCCTCAGGAATCCGAAATGACAGGACACAATTTTACAAATACTGTAGTTTCAGGTTTTGCTCCCTCACCCTTTCCTCAAATAAGTCAAGGCACATTTTCTGCTTGTCAAAATGTGAATGTTGCTGGTGCAAATGCACTGCCGAAAAGCGTAGAGGAACAGATTCCAGACACTAATGCATTGTTATTACAATTAATGCAACAAATGGGACAAAATCTTCAAAAGTTAGACACAATGGAACAAAATCAGGGACAAACACAGCAAAAGCTTCAAAAGTTAGACACAATGGAACAAAATCAGATACAAACACAGCAAAAGTTAGACACAATGGAACAAAATCTTCAAAAGTTAGACACAATGGAACAAAATCTTCAAAAGTTAGACACAATGGAACAAAATCTTCAAAAGTTAGACACCATACTTGAACAAACACGTGAAGATTTAACCACTGAGTTACATAACATCGAATCGAAATGTCAAAAGGTCTGTAATGACATAAAAACACAAATTTGTGAGCATTTCCAACCTATTTTTTCGCATCATGAAAATGCATTACAGAATCACGAAGCAGCCATAAAAGAACTGCAAACTATTGTCCATGAAAAATCATGAGTCCTTGCAAGCTAAAATTGACTCAGTTGCATCTACCAATTCGGTTACGCAACTTGCAAAAACTCAGGAAAACTTAAAGGACGCAGTAGATACCCTGAAAATTGGTTCAGAAAGACACATGGAGGAAATAAGTACACTATCGGAGAAAGTAGCCGAACTTTCGGATCAGGTCACTAACTTATCTACAAAGGTAGATGATGATCTGAATGACACAAGACCCGTAGCCTTCACTGACACAGAAGAGTATGAACAAATAAGAAAATTCAAACAAAATCAAAATCAAATCAATACACAGTACAAAAGAGAAATCCGGGAAGTACAAGATCAGCTGACACAGGTAATACAAGAATTACGTGTTTCAGAGGCCACTCACACTCCAATACGGGAAGAGGAACTTAGAAATACGGAAAAGCCACAAAATAATAACACAGGGCATTTCGGTAATTATGAAAGAAATTGGCAAGGTACACTGAATTTTGAGATGGAACCGCCGACACGACGTAACAATGACCGATATGCTACTCGCCGACACGATGATTTTGACTATAAGCTGTTCATTACTACACGTAAATTCAAAACGTTTAAGAATTCTGCCAGCAACATTCATCCAGAAGCGTGGCTCCATCAATTCTCTCATTGTTTCCCTCCTAACTGGTCATTGGAGCACAGGTTAGAATTTATGTGTGGCTACTTAGAGAATGAACCAGCTGTAAGAATGCGATCGGTCATTCACGATTGCCACAGTGAAGGAGAATTTTACCATGCCTTCCTCTCAGCATATTGGTCTCAAGCCATACAAGACCGAGTAAAACATGGCATCATAATGATGAAACATTTCGAACAATCTGAATTTTCCAGTCTTGTGAAATATTTTGAAGACATGTTGCACAAGAATCAGTACCTGTCAAACCCATACAGCCCCTCAGAACTCATCCGCATTTGCTTAATCAAACTGCCTGAACATTTACGACATATTATTTTAGCAGGACGTTGCAAAGACGACATTGAAGCTTTTCAGGGACTGTTACAAGAACTAGAAATTGACACTGACAATCGCGTAACGCGAAAACGGGAACACAACAACTACAGGTCACATCCGTCGCAATTCCGCGATGAAAGAAATAATAACTGGACACGACAAGGCTATTCTCACAACACAAATCGTGAACAAAACAGACACCACCCGTATGACAACCGTTGGCAGAGTAGTAGTAATTACAGGGAAAGATCACCTCTCTGCGGTAATGACTATCACAGAGACAATCAGAGAAACAGACAATATGGGAACCAAAATAATTATTATCAAGGGAGACAGAATAACTTTAGACGCAACGGTCCAGCGCGCAGTTACGACTCAGGGAGAAATTCTCCACCACGTGACCGACAAGAAAGAAACTATAGAATCTACCGACATGACGACAGACGATATGATCGTAACGATAGACCTGAACTGCATCAGAACTGGCGGGATTTAAACAGAGCAGGGCCCTCTCGCCACAGTGAATTTGTAGAAGTTAGGTCTCCAAATCCCAATAACGACGCGCGCCAACAGAGAGACAATAGGCAATGACTCATACCGCTGGCAGCCACAAAACGTACTTATGAACCTGACGACGCAGCTGCCGTAGCTAGTAATTGAAGACATTAGGGACATCTTACTCCAGGAACACGACGTAAAACATAACAACATTGCATATCCTGTGATTCACATTACTGTAAATGACGTAAAATTTACGGCAGTACTTGACTCTGGCAGTCCCATTTCAGTAATTAGTGAAATAGCTTTTAGCAAATGCAACAAATCGAACGATTGCCCCACACTTCCGTTACGTAAGATTAAATTACAAGGTGCAATCTTTGGAAAAAGTGTAGATGTACGCCAACAAACCAATTTAGAATTCTTTTGCCATGCCACAGCTTCTCTATGAACTTTCTTATTGTTCCATTATTGTCGACGGAAATTATACTGGGAGTAGACTTTTTGAATGAATACAAAGCAATCTTAAGCTCTCACGATGCTGAAATAAGTTTAGAGAAAGAAGGTAAGTCATTAGCTTTGAAATTTGAAGACTGGCTCTCAAACCATGATGAGGAAATTAATCGGCTTTACCTTCTGTTAGACAACAGTTCGGAATTTTCTGCGGAACTAGACACTAACAATCACTCTGCAAGTACTGACAGGGATGATATCGACGGCATATTTGAAATTAATGAGTTAATTCAGAATAAAATTCAAACAATTGAGAATTGTAATGACACTGATAGGCAGGACCTTTTTGAGATTTTACAAGCACATTCCACAGTTTTTACTCACAAAACAGGAACAATCAAGGGATTTCAATACCAATTTCATGTTCGTGAGCATACTAAATTTTGTGTTAGACCATATATAATTCCAGCACATTATAGGGACCGTGTTAGAACAGAAATACAATCTATGCTTGACGAGGGCATTATTGAGCCTGCAGTAAGCTCATACAACAATCCGTTACATGTTGTTGAGAAGAAAAATGGATCGATCAGGCTTGTCTTAGATTCGAGACAAATCAATACTATCATTATTCCTGAAACAGACAGGCCGCAGACAATGGAAGAACTTCTTCAAAATTTTAATGGTGTAAAAGTGTTGTCTTCCATTGATCTCAGATCCAGCTTTTATCAGATCGAACTTCATCCAGAATGTAGAAAATACACAGCTATCCTTTGTTTCGGCGTTTGTTATCAGTTTCGGAAACTTCCTTTTGGTTTGAACATTTCTTCGGCAGCATTCATTTGCGGGTTAAATTCCATATTACCTGAGTTCTTAAAACGTCACATCACCTTATATGTGGACGATATTCTAATAGCAGAAGCTTCATGGGAACAACATAACCGCATCCTCAACAGTTTGTTACGTATTTTTGCAGAATCTGGAATTACAGTTAACTTGGAAAAGTCTGAATTCGGTAGGTCAAAGGTGAAGTTTTTGGGACATATTATTTCTTCTGAAGGCATTCAGCCGGATCCTGAAAAGTTAGAAGCAATCAGAGCCATTCCAGTTCCATCCACAAAAAGACAAGTCCGCAGTTTTCTAGGTCTCGTAAATTTTTACCGTCGTTTTCTGAATATGCAAATTCTAGTTACACCAAAACTTTGTTCTCTCACTGGAAAAAATACTATTTGGAACTGGGACGAACAAGCACAGTTGGAATTCAATTCTTTGAAAGAAGCGTTACTTAACGCGCCAATACTAGCTCATCCAGATCTGTCACAAGATTTCTGCCTTAGCACGGATTCTTCTAAAGTCGGTCTTGGTGCCCATTTATTTCAAGAAGCCATAGAAGATGACATTACTGTTCAGAAAACCATTGCTTTTGCTAGCCAAGTGCTAACAAAATCTGAAAAAAATTATTGCGTTACTGAATTAGAAGCTTTAGCTATCGTTTGGGCATTTAACAAATTCCGTTTCTTTCTTTCTGGTAAGCACGTAAAAGTATACAGTGATCATCGTGCATTACAATTTCTTATGTCTTCAAAATTAAATCATGACAGGTTAAAACGTTGGGCATTGTTTCTGCAAGAATTCCGCTTCACAATAGTCTACATTCCCGGCAAGGAGAACATTGTTGCGGACGCACTGTCACGCGCACCGGCTGGGCTTGAGAAAAGTAACACAGAAGGCAACCTCGAGAAAAATTTCAGTATTCTTTACATTCAGAAAGTCGCCTTTGAAAACTTCATCACCACATCTTTAAAGGACATTGCTCATGAACAAGATAAAGACCCGATTTGGAAAGACATCAAGAGCAAATGGCATGAAAAGACACACACACAGATTCGGCATTATTATCTGGTGAGAAACAACATACTGTTCAAACGCTGCACTGTTGATGACAAGCTATGGGTACTTTGCATTCCAGACGATTTTGTTAATAAGCTCATTTGGTAAATTCATTTCAGCTACGCACATTTTGGTCCACGAAAATGTTATCATATTCTTCGAACGACTTGTTATTTTAACAATATGGAAAAGAGAATTCGAAGAGTCTTGTCTATTTGTAAACTTTGTCAAAAGGCGAAACCATCTACTATCTCCCATCGTGCTCCGCTGTTTCCTATCATTTCTTCTAAATTAAAAGAATTTGCTGCTGTTTATCTCTTGGGACCGCTTGTCAGAACATGTAATGGATTTTCGTACGTTCTAGTCGCTGTTGAACTTACTTCAAAATTTGTTTCTTTCACACTGTTACGTAATGCCACTGGACGATCTGTATCCAACGCCTTTGTTAAAAATTTCTTACGTGAAGTTGGACATGTCAGTAAAGTCATTTCAGATAACGGACCGCAATTCAGATCTGCTGTTTGGTCACGCATGCTTCGGAACCATTAAATCAAACCTGTTTTTATTTCATTGTACTCACCACATTGTAACCCGTCTGAACGGATTATGAAAGAAATCAATAAGCTTTGCAGACTTCATTGTCACAGAAAGCATCAGCATTGGGACAGATATTTACACTTATTTCAAAATGTGCTGAATGAAATGCCTCATGATTCCACTGCTTTACCACCTACTCTTGTACTGAAGAATGAAGAACCACCAAACAGAATCAGAGAACTTGTACCTTTCCCGAATACACGTAAACTTCGACACAAAGACATAATTGATTTGGCTCTTAAAAATATGAAATCTGCAGCAAACAAAAGGAGAAAACTACACCGTAAAGCAAATGCAAAGAAATTATATATTGGTCAGAAAGTTCTCATTAAAGCTCATTCATTGTCACATAAGAAGAAACACTTGAGTCAAAATTCTTTCTAGTTTACAATGGACCTTACAGAATCCGACGTATACCACATGATAATTGCGTTGAAGTTGAAACTCTGCATACTAGGAAGAGTAAAGGTTTACACCACATTTCACATGTAAAACCGTTTATTGAAAGATAATCTGCTTTTTAACTTTGTCTTTGCCATAAAACGTTTCGCTTCACGTTACTAGTATGCTTTAGAAACTGTTACCATGCAACAATGTTTAAAGTTAAATATCCAGTCAAGAACCAAGAGAACTTATTTAAACAGAAATTACTAATGCATTGTTATTGCGAACAGACGACACAGTGTTATTGTGTGTCTACATTCTTGCTTGTTAGTTGCACAATTACGTAACAACTATCAGGCTTACATACTTAGATCATTTACCAGTATTGCTAATGAGATTTTAATGCAACATTTTGGTGTACTTGAAAATACATTCTGAATTAAAGTACTTTCTGGGAGATACCAGATGACACAGTGGTTAGTTAATGTGACAGCTACATGATTATATCACGACGTTACTAACGTGTGACACAATTTACATTGTTGCTTTTGCGGTGTTTCTGTTTTATATCTGCACAGTTTTCTGAATTCTTCTGGAAAGAAAAACATGTTTTAGTAGTAGCTTTTGTGGTACAGCTACAATGAGACAGCCTTTTCTGTAGCACAACAATATGTTACAGCACAGTAATTTCTTCATCGCAACAATAAGCGTAATAACTAAGATATCTATACGCAAAGCATTTCAGTTTTGTGTATCATGAGGTAAGTACATTGACTTCTGAAGAACTTAGCTTTCGGAGGACAATAACTACGACACTTCCACAGAGATTATCTTACAGCAAGACGCACATTTAGCGCTACAGGACACGCATTTGAGTGATTAATTTTGTACTTAAAACATTTATTTTTAAAGATTTTTGAATTACAAAGAAAGTTTTCCGTGATACATTTCATTCCATTGCTGTAATCTGTAACACCTGAGGGTATAATTACATTAATCCTCAGAAGGGTACACGCTTACTTTGTGTACCATGTGTTTGGCAAGCACAAGGAGCCCTAGCTAATATGGTATTTGCTTATACAACTTTACACATCGGTACCATATTCCTCTAATACATAAATTACACAGCTATCTGATCATTTAACTGAGAGACAAACACTTTTTTTACTACATCAGTGACAGATGTTTACGTAATTACACCGTTGTATAACTTCACTCTTACGAAATTGTATTTTGTCTTTACTTTGTGAACTGTTCATATTTTTTCAGACCCATTGTGATATTATGAGAACTTTGAATGATATATTTGGTATGGGATCACGATTTTTAAAGTACGTTTGAGGCAGATGACACTTTTGACATGAGCAGAGAGTTTTTTTAGGTTTTGAAACTATTGGAGGAAGCTACGACGATTTTGAGATTTGACTGAGGTGTTATGATGTTATTATTACGACGACGATGTGTATTATGCTGCTGAGGTATGTTTATGATTAATAGGCTGAGGCTATATGAGTTATTTGATTATGCTACATATTTATAATGATGAAATATTGAAGAAGTGTCGACGAATATGTATATGTGTAATAAGGTAAGGAATAATGAGTAGTGGTTAGGGACTCTGATTTGTGAAAAAGGTTGTTGGAAACCAAGAATCGCACTTTAAGAGTTATGAAATGTGTGTGTATATGCGTGAATGTATCACAATACCAACGAAAATTTTTTGGACACTGTTACATCAATTGGGTTTTTGCTTCTACACATTTGTAACGCAAATTCTTGACCTCTGAAATATTTTGTATATGAGACTGTGACTGTAGCGGAAACTGCTGTCGTAAATATTTCCGTAAGAAAGTTAAGTGACCACCTTCACATAATGCGTCGTGGGCACCCAGCTGTGCGGCAGACGCACGAAAAATAAAAGCCATTAGTGTGCGGTACAGGCAGAAAAAAAAGGGGGAGGCCATTATCCTCACTATTGACATTTCCTTGTTGAAAGCATACTGTGGAGCTCGTAATTTATGATATTTACTAAAATGCCTAATGAAATGATGAGAAACATTTTACATCTATTGTCTTTGTAGTTGAGAGATTGCTTATTTTGTTTAATATCAAGTTTCCAGCTGTGTTGCAGCATTAGTTTTATAAAATAAAATTAAATGCATTTGCTAATGTGAACACTTTCTGTCAACAGATCTATTAAATAATTATTTTATGATCCACATTCTTCGAAAAAGGAGCTCTTGGAATGGAAAGAACAATAAGAAGGGACTAATAACAGTAACTGCATATATAATTTTCTTTTCAAGTACTTGGTAATTTTTTGTAGAATTAGTTTTTGTGGTGCACCACTTTAATTACATAGACATTAAGATGTGAATATACATTTCCCTTTTCTGCATTGTTGTTTTTACTGTAATATTTTTTCTGCTTGACCTATGTCATGTTTAGGTATAAGTCACTGCTGTTTGCCAGGCACAGTGTTACTGAATTTGACTTTGTGTTACTCTTCTAAGCTAGTTTTACTACTGATTTGTTTTTCTTGTTGCTGCACATTGGCTCATATTAGTTGTAGTGTTGCATTGCTTGGTAATTTAGATTTACTGTAGCTTGCTTTGCAATTTTCCATTTTTTTTGTCATTGCTGTCTGTGTTAATTGTTTTGTACTGCTGCATTGCCTCGTCCCTTAGTTTAGCATCTGAGCTCAGTAGATTTAAGTTAGCTTAAGACGGGGTAGACTATGTAAGAAACTAACTATGATTAATTGGAAGAAATGCATTAAGAAGTTATAAGAAAATAGTTTGGCCAAAAAAAGTAGTGCACAGTGGAGAAAAACTATTTTTGAAAGAGGATGTGAACAGAATACAGAAAGTATGCTTGGATAGGATTTTTTCGGTGGAAGCAAAGGTTGAAATAAGATGAATGATCTATGGAATGAAGTTTTGGGTTGGACTGCAGTACCAAATGTTACACTGAAAACGAACCCTGTCCTTTCCTTTTGTGTTATCCCACTATGTGTTTGTGTACCCTTGTGTATTTGTTTTCTTCCTGTCTCTGTGTAGTTTCACAGAATTTTTTTCTTCTTCTAATACTAAGTTACATTCACAATGATGAGGAATACTGTTATCCTCAAATATAATTGGCATTAATAATATGTTATTTACCTTGTAAATATGCTTAGACATTATTTATCTGTTCTGTTTTGTTGCTAGTGTGTGAAGTTGATGCTTCAAAATTTATTCTGATCTTTTATGTATGTACTCATGTCATAATTCCTGTAACACTGATGTATATGTGTATTTCTATTCTTTTGTAAAGACTGTATTACTACAAATGTTATCTGTATTGTTATGTGCTTTAATTATGTATTTTGTACCTTTATAATTGTATTCTTATGTTATAAAATTGTAATTGATACCAGTTCATCATATTATAAACTTGTTACTTACATTTCACTGCACACTTTTCTGTTGGTCATAGTATATGGACAATATGTGAGAAGTAGGGACTGTTAGTGTTTGCACGTGTGTTAATAATTCAGCAAGGGACTGGATAACAGCATTGCTGGTTCTAAGGACATTTCAAACAAGTTTTTTTGTGAGTGGACAAGTGGTGGTTTATGGACTTGCTATATTCTCCGCAAGATTCTTCGATGATGATTGTGCACCTGCACAGTCGCAACAGATGGCTGCTGGCCGTCTCTACATGGACATGGACTACAGTGGGTCTGCATCTTTGCTGACTCACCAATATCATTATTTCTACAAGGACTGCAGTGGGTCTGCACCTCTGGTGGCCCACCAATACCGTAATCTCTACCAGGACTACAGTGGGTCTACTCTGTGATGACCTACCTTCCAATATTCTTCAAAACTTTGACTGACCTGCTGTGGGTTTGCTCTGTAGTGGCCCATTACCTGTCACCATGTCAAGAGTCAGCACTGTCTTTCCGTTGGAAGGACAACACTACTTCTTCAAGACTGCGTGGAAATCCACTACTTCTGTGTGCAATTTCTTTTACTAATGAGACTTTGTAAAAAAAACTGTAATTACTATTATGATGAATGATCAGGACTGTCTTTATGGACTGTGCGAAAATTTTAGCTTTTGACCAACATTGTATCAATAAGTGTGTGCATTTGATTTCTTTGTTATTGTAATTACGATTATGAAAAATTTTAATAAATATGTATTGGCCAGTGCCCAAAAAAATTTGTAAAATTTTTTGTGGGGAGCATGGGGGCTATGTAAGTAGGCTGTTTATGTTTTCTTATTGGCAACGTTACGTAGCGCTCTGTGTGCTAGTTTGTATTGTTGTCTGCCATTGTAGTGTTGGGCAGCGGCAGCTGGATGTGAACAGCGTGTAGCATTGGGCAATTGGAGGTGAGCCGCCAGCAGTGGTGGATGTGGGGAGAGAGATGGCGGAGTTTCGAAGTTTGTAATACTGGATATCATATATTATGACTATTGAGGTAAATACATTGTTTGTTCTCTATTAAAATCTTTCATTTGCTAACTATCCCTATCAGTAGTTAGTGCCTTCAGTAGTTTGAATCTTTTATTTAGCTGGCAGTAGTGGCGCTCGCTGTATTGCAGTAGTTCGAGTAATGAAGATTTTTGTGAGGTAAGTGATTTGTGAAAGGTATAGGTTAATGTTAGTCAGGGCCATTCTTTTGTAGGGATTTTTGAAAGTCAGATTGCGTTGCGCTAAATAATATTGTATGTCAGTTTAAGCACAGTCTTGTATAATTGTTCAAAGGGGACGTTTCAGTTAGTATTTATTTATCGTATGGCAGCAGTTTTCTCCTTTGGTGTCCTAGACGTGTTAACTAGATGTGCAGCTATGGCATTTGGTCTTACAGCTGCTTTTTGGCGTTGTGCTAGTGGGCTGCTACCTAGTTTTCTTAGCATAGACCATGCTTGCCGCTAGATGTTTGGAAATTGAGGCTTTCTACAGTTTCCGTCCACTTTTGTCTTCTGGCAGCATCCAAGCTGTGAAGCAGTTCATCCGCTATTTCCTGATCTCCGTATTCAAGGAAGCTCTGGTATAGTTCTTCGCTCGTTTGGGACCATCCAGGGATGTATTCTTTGCGGTGCCCTCTTGGCATACGCTTCTTGGCCATGCTTATCATGGCACCAAAAAATCTTTGGTAATTTTTGCTAGTAGGTGGTATCCATCCCAAACATTTGTCCAGATCTGTGGAGAACCCAGTCCAATTGGCTTTTTTAAAATTCCATCGTGGGCGAGGTATAGAGGTAATTAGGGGAATTTGAATTCCTACCTCTATTTTGATTGGACGGTGCTGACTGTGCGGAAAGTCGGACAGAACTCTACGCGAGGCCGTGAGAGGTTGGTCTCTGTTGTTGGACGAGACGAAACACAGGTCAGGGTTGCATTCCTGTCTCCAGGCAGCTGATTTAAACGTAAATCGATCCTTAGCATCGAATACATGGTATAAGTATTCCTCTTCTGCCCATTTTGCTAGTGCTTCTCCATTTGCATCATTGTCTTTATACTTCCACTGTTCATGATGACTATTGAAATCCCCAACGTATGCAGCAAGATGTGGATGAGTTTGAAGAACGTGGGCTGGCCAAGGTGTAGTAGGTGGCTTATAAATATTGGAGACGGTAATGCTTCCGATTTTTGTGACAACGTTATGAATGTCTTCGTTGGTGGATATAGAAATTAGGAAAGCGTTTTCAATATCTTGTTTGACATATGTGGCTACTCCATAAGACCTATGATAGGTCGCTTCCAACAGTTCATAGCCTGGTATTTTGCCCCTTTTATTAAGTTGTTGCACTGTATCACAATGAGTTTCCTGTATAGAAACGAAGTCAATGTTGTCATTTTTTAATAGTTTTGATAGAAATTGGCACTTAGCATAGCTTATGCCTTCTATGTTTATGTGACAAATTCGAACCACAGGTCCGAGTTTCCTGGTCAGAGGGACCTGACAAGGGCCGTTTGGTCTGTCTGGTGACATAACTCTTACTGAAAGTTTCTTATAGTCAGGAGATCCTCAGATTATCTGACTGCCAATATGTGCTAGTTCATTTAGCGTTACCCAGGGTGCACGTGTAGTGTTACACTACGGACGCAAACTAGCTTTACACCCCATAAGTTAGTTAATTGGATAGGATGGTTTCTTAAGGCTGTAGTTACGAGTTTGAAAAGTGGTTGTTTGTTTTATACGATTGCGTGGGTATAGGAATGACTAGAGTCAAGGTGTTGCACATGATTGAGGTGGGGTGGGGTGGTCAACACATTGGGGGGAATGGACGTCTGAACCCGGCTGCATTTATGTTTCCATAACCAGTACATTTTCTTGTCAATAAGAGTGGGGTTCACTTGGAACTTCTCCTTCATCGACTATGTTCTGCAACTTATCCACTACCTCAATAAGAAAAAATTTGTCATCTTTGCAGCTCTTAACCTTCTGACTATGTGTGTGTGTATGTACAGGGGCAGGGACTAGTGTCTGTACCACTAGCATAGACAGAACACTACCGCCTGTTACTGCTCTCACCCAGGGAAATGTATAAATTTTCATCGCTCCAGTAGTCATTACATTATCACGTAATGGGTAAATAATTGTTTATTTCTTTCTTTGTCACTGTGTTTTGTTTCTATCGAACTGCAGATGATACAGCGCTCTACTGTCTGCTCTTCTCATCTGAGAGTGTGTACCTGCCTTGAGTTTTTCGAACGAACGTGGAACGCCACATTCACGTTCAGCAGAAATTGGAACAGGAAGTACGAGCTGGTCGCTCAGGGAAAGAAATGGAAAATATGAAAACATTAACTCACCAAAAAACCCAGGAAAAAATGCCAGTGTTCTACCACCTACTTAATTGACATTAGAATACTTATGTGGCGAGATGGTGCATAAATTTATAGGCGTTAGAGTAAATTCACTAGCATTTCTTCAAGATTAGACCCTGATTTCCATATGTCGTCAACCACGTGTCTGCTACCCCTGCACTCGTACATACTTTGTGTATATTCCCCTACAGGGGAGACATGTTGCCGGCCGGGATGGCCGAGCGGTTCTAGGCACTACAGTCTGGAACCGCGCGAGCGCTACAATCGCAGGTTCGAATCCAGCCTCGGGCTTGGATGTGTGTGATGTCCTTAGGTTAGTTAGGTTTAAGTAGTTCTACGTTCTAGAGGACTAATGACCTTAGAAGTTAAGTCCCATAGTGCTGAGAGCCATTTGATTTGCAGACATTTTAACTGACAGTCACTTGCCCGGAATCGGCTGATAAATGCGATGCTGAAGTGCCTGTGTTGTTCAGAAATACGATGCAATGTTTCTTCGGACATGCAAGCGTGCATATATGTATGCATGTCCGAAAGAACATTGTACTGTACTTCTGAAGAAAACAGGTAGAAGAGTATGGGACTGACGTAAGAAAATCTCTATCTCGAACCTAAACTTTGACCGTTATTTTAGTAACACTCTTTGCACAGTCGTTCGTAATCTACACGAGTGGATATCATGAGCAATGTGTCTCAAATTGCCCTGCGAATCAGTATTAAACCTATGGATGCTAATATCTGTAAGTAATGTGTACAATTGTAGCTAATGTAAAGAATTCCTGATACCTCCAACCATTCACTGCTTAGGTTCTTTGCTTTTTCTGTACTACCACACACTTTGTTCCATTACCTGACTAACGATTCCTTGATACTTGAAGACGTTTGCTGTCAGTCGATTCCTTCTATATGTTTCATCCATTCGATTATGTAATTTTTCGTTAAGAACTGGATTTACCCATCATACCTTCAGCATTATTCTGTATAGGCTGCTGCCCCTCTATGGGAACCATATGTTGGTCTGGCTCCTGTTTAGACGCCCCTTCCACGTTGTTGGATCTGCAGTACGGCTGTGTGCATCACTGAGGCACGCACGCCACCCCACGGCGGCGACGGTCTTTCCGCCAAACAGTGTCGGTGGAGGAGGGATTGGAGTACTTTAGTGTACATTGTCGAATATTTTACTTCGTGCATAAACGACATGAGGGTACAACAGATTCTCTGTATTCTCTGTTGCACTGATAATCACCAGGTAAAATTTGCTACTCTGATATCTATATGTCTACTTAATCGATTTAATCTTCTCCTTATACTCTTATATAAAATTTATAAATTAGTTATTTATATCTTTAAAACTTAATGAAGCGGTTACCAATGGGTGTAGCTATTCGGAACGGACGAAATTTATTTTTAATTCTTTGTAGGTATTTGGCATGAAGCCATAGTGAGGCTCGCATCATGTAAGAGACAAAGGGTGTCAGGCCATACATTTAGGTTCAAAATTGCTCTGAGCACTATGGGACTTAACATATGAGGTCATCAGTCCCTTATAACTTAGAACTACTTAACCTAACTAACCTAAGGACATCACACACATCCAAGCCCGAGGGAGGATTCGAACCTGCAACCGTAGCAGTCGCGCGGTTCCAGACTGAAGCGCCTAGAACCGGTCGGCCACACCGGCCGGCCATAGTTTAGGTCTAGATGGCAGAGAGCGCAGTGGCGGCATGGCAACGACGACGGATTCAACGTTTTGGAAGGTGCCGATTCAAAGGTGTGCAGCACCTTCAAACTCACTGTTCCTGCACAACGATGGAAATTCTGAATTTTATTTTTCGTTTTCTGTACTGCTTATAGACCTACCGGCAAGAGTCGCCTGCAGTAACGTGTCACCACTGCAGTGAGTTTGGGTTTGTCTGTGCGCTGCACCCCCTACTGTGTGTACTTGGCCCGTGTCTCTCGCTGGCCTGCCTCGCCCTGTGTTGCTGTGACGCCCACAGCCGGGCTGGCGGAAACTGGAAGCGGCTCAGACCGCAAACGGGATGTTAGCTGTCCGCTGACCGCTAACTGCGTGCTGTCACAGCGAGGACAGGACGCACTTCCCAGACACACACACACACGTAAAAGCGTGGAGTATTCCTGGCGCACATCCGCAAAGCTCCACTTACGCAGATACGACTTGGAGGCGAGAAATCGCGATCCTGCGATAGTAGCTTCCCACTAATGGAGAGATTTACACCAAACATGTTAGTGAGACACGGCTGTATTCTCCCTTGGCACACAAAACAGCCACTGTTGAAGAAGAAACGAGAGAAATCACTTTAAAAAAAGCGCAGTATCACCAAGATCGGCGATGTTTTAGTGAAAGTCAAAATTTTGCCGGACTTCAATGCGGTATGCTTTTAATAGTTTCCACAACGGAAGTGTGTCTTCACATCTGGCATAAAACCCGCCAGTGTAAACATCTCACCCACACATGTCGCGCGATCGCATTGACGGGGCTTGCAACCGGCAGGGTCAAAAACGTACTAATAGACGTCCACCATTTAACAGTAAATATAATGAAGCTGTGTTATAAGCAAAAAATGCTCAACACATTCTAGAACAACTTTTATTCTCAAAAGAACGAATAACTTGGAGCAGTGAAAGATGTACTGTGTCAGAAATGATCAAATAAGTCATCCACATCGTACTCGAACATCCAGCAAACGTGTCTGTAACTGAACAGCTTACAAATACTGGCCTTGTCAAGAAATCACAGTGGGCACCTGCTATTCTTTGTTTCAACTGATACAGGGTCAGTGATTTAACAAGCAGCCGTTTTCACTATACTCCAGCATATTCTGTGTACCACGCTATGATAGGTATTAGTTCTCATCAAAGAACACTTCTATCGACCGTAGTACTGTATTACGTTCACCAGTAGGATCAGAGACACAAGTTTAGGGAACAATCAGGTGAACAAATCGTCAACGCGGATGTAGCATTTCGGTGTACACCGCCTGTGTTATTCACGTCACTCCGGTTTGCACACGTGAATAACCCAACACTGACGCCAGTGTACAGAGCTCTAGAGGGACTGCTCCGGCTGCAGTGCTGTGCTGACTGAGGTAGGCGGGGGCGGCCGCAGCGCCTCACCAGCTGCAGCGCCGGCCTCTGCTGCCGCCGTGCGGGGGCGGAGCGACGCCCCGGCGCCGACCGCTCTGCCACTGGGAGACCGCAGCAGCTGGCAGTGGGACAGCTCAGCTCCTTCACTAATACAGTAGGGATATGAGGTAAAGTAACACTGCATTCACCTATAAACCCTCTATTGAGACTAAATATCTGAACAGCTATCATTTCTTTCCTTCTGGAAGATAGTATCAGTCATACTTAAATGCCGTTCCGCCGCGTATTTTAAACATTGCAATATTGTATCGACGCTGTTCACTTGATGAAAGTTACTAAACACCGAATTCAGTACCTATGAAAGACGGAAAAGTCAAACTAATGCTCTTCCAGAAATCAAAACCAATATTTTCATTACAATGTTCATACGACAAATCAGGGTCAGACATTTTCGTTATGGAGTCCAAATGTTTCCTCTAGAGTCAGCCATGAATCTAACTAGTCAGCTAGATAATTTCTGCCTGACTGTCTGTTGACAATCTCTTGCTTTTTTACCAGACCAGGATGTTTCGTAATATCAAGCAACCAAAAATCTTATATTCTTTTCACAAAACTCAATTTATCCCTGATCATATTCATAACCATTATATATATTCGTACATCTGGAAGGGGTCAAATTGCCGTCCTTTTACAGAACTGCGGCATAAGCTGCACGTGCTGCGCCACTCTGTGATGCTGTCAGTGGTCACGTGATCACTCTCGCACTCGCAGACGAGCTCCTGCACGCCCACGCAGCCCTGACGCCCGCCAGAATCGTCTTATTCCAGGGACAGCGGCGACAGGGCGTACAGCTACCACAGCACAGGTAACAGAGCTCGTGAGACCAGACACCTCAACACAAACTGTTGCGAGCCACCTATTAGCAATGACACTATGGGCACCCACACTTCTAACTCCTCTCCCACCCACACCACAGCATCGACTGGTGCCGCCAGGGCTTCTTTCAGCTGGAAGAAGGAATGGCGCGCCCTGGTCTTCAGCGACGGCAGCAGATACTGCCTGCATCCAAGTGACGGTGGTTTGTGCATATGACGAAGAGCTGGTGAGTGCTACCTCAAAGAGTGTACTCTTCCGAAACATAATGGCCTTACTGTGCCGTTCCTGGAGAGGACATGCAGAATGTTGTTAAACCTGCTCTTTTGCTTTTCTTGTAACAGGAAGATGGTGTGTTGTTCCAAGAGGATAATGCTCGCCCACATACTGCTCATCGAGCTCAATGTGCCCTGCAAGACGTGTGGCAACTTCCCTGGCTGGTACGATCTCTGGACTCCTCTCCAGTGCAGCAGGTGTGGGCTATGATGGGACGACAAGTGACAGGTGCGACGTGTCAAGCGAGGACTCTTTCACAACTAAGTGACATCACGTATCCCAGGGCTGTATTCGCCACCCATACTACTGACTCGATGACAGAGTCAGCGCCTGTGTTGCCGCCCGTGGTGGCTACGCCAGTTGCTAATATGGATGTCTCAGGTTGGGTCGATGCCTGGTTCGTCCAACCGTGTGTGCTAATCGTCTGTATGTGTTACCACTTCATGTACTCCATATGCAGTGTTGCAACAATAAATCTTGAGTGACCTATTAACCTCCAAAAGCTCCAATTTTTTTTCTGGCAGTGTATTAGCAACAATGAGCGGCAACATTTGCAGACAATAATCCTATACTATGAGATCATCAGCGTCCATCTTCCACCTCTAGTCCACGCTCGCCATAGACATTAAATCACCAGTAACTTGTAGTCATAATAAATAACTTCACACAGAAATGTCCGTGGAAGCCCTGTAGGCTTGTTATAGCTCTACTACTGATGTGGCGACAATGATTTGCAACTCATATAGGGTGTGGGGTTACAAGCTCAGACGTCTAGGTTATAATTAATAAGTATTAAGGAAGAATATTTAAAAAATTGCAGTTCAAATTTGCCGAAACTAGTCATCACTGTAGGATCAATTGCGATTTCGGCAAATAAAGTTTTCGAATCAGAACACTTCATCATTTAAAGCTATAGAGAGTCTTCTACAAGACTCTCTCTGTGCCAGGTAATCCAATAGGTGACTTTAATTATAATGAATGTAATCCAAATAGAGATGTACAGGGCGAATCAAAAAGGAATTTGCAACTTTAGAATGATATAGAAATGTATTGAGATAACTTATAGAATCGGTAGGTGTATGATTATGCAGCAAACAACCTGCATGTACTTCAGTCCATCAGTGCCCCATTCCACCACCAGGAACGCCAGCGTTGTGCACAGTTAAGATGGCTGCTTTCACTGGTGTGGAGCGTGCCCGCTGTGTGTTCTGGTACCATGAAACGAACTCTGCAATAACTGTCCTGTGGTTTCATTAAAGACCGCGCGTATGTTCCTCCCGTAGCAAACAATTCGGCCGACCTGAAAAATTTAATCTACGCTGCCGTTGCTGAAGTTTCGCCCGATTTGCCGCAATTTGGGAAGGGGAGGTTGACTACCAGTGGGATGTGTCCCGCATCATAGATGGTAGTAACATCGAAACGAAATGACACTTTTATGTGAAACTTGAGCTTCTTTGCTACTAAATAACACATCAACCGACTCTGTAAGATATTTCAATATATTTCTGTATCATTCCAAAGCTACAAAGTCCTTTTTGACACACACTTTCTTTTTAGCAATTTTCTAGAATGCTACTGTTGACCAAAGATAAGCTCCGTCTAAACTTTAAATCTTTGAACATTAGCCTTAGCCACACTCTTTGGTTTGTTTACACCCTGTGGAACAAGTGGGAGTTGTTGGCTGTGGAAAGTTTGCTTGGTGCTGTGTGATCAATTGGATGGAAAACATGAACTACGTTCTCCAATGTGGTTTGTGAGCAATGGGTAAACTGGTGGATGTTTATTACTGCAAGTAATACCATCAAGCTGACCTTGGAGGGTAAGTACTTCTGGATACCTCGCCACATTCTGTGCTTCTTTCTATCGTCTTTTCTATCTTCCCAGGACTACATTTAGACATTAGAACAGCTATGCCACAGATGACTGGTCTCGTGACATTTTGTGAAATATCTCATGTGATAAACTAATAATGGGAGGCACTGCCCAGGGAAGTCGGGCTCGAGGACACGATCTGAGACCACGTTCCTCACCAGTGTTGTTGAGGCCACAACTACCAATCATTCCTACTTTGCATTTTCTCTCTTCTCAAAAGTTAAAAATTTTATAATTTTAGATTTGTAAATTTGATGTATTATAATTTCGAGAAGTGATTACAACTGTATCTTATACAAAAAATGACAAAAGACCTCCACGCGGCAGTGCACGGGCAACGCTGCCCGTGACGTCAGCAGCGCAGCCAGACGCCGCGGTGAGGCGGGGGCCGAGTGCACCGAGTTGAGCACTGAGGACCGCAGAAAGTTATCAGACGGCGGACCCGGGCTGTGCAAATGCAGGCTCGCAAAAGAAAGAAAGTGCAGCCTTTGCTGGAGTCACTGATAGCTCGGTTAACTCGCGCCGGTCTTCCAGGACGCTTAGCACGATGCCGCAGCCGTGGCGGCTACCTCGGCAGTGAGCGCTCAGCCCCCACTGCCTGAGAGGACAGCTGCCGTCAGCCTCTGAGGCACCCACTACGTTGTTTCACGCGGCTGCACAGACAATTTGTTGTACTGCATTTGCGGCATTCTTAGTGGCCTTTCCTCCACGGATAGCGAGCTGCCAGTAGTTTGTACCGCTCAGAAGCCGGTGAGTCGGCAGCTTGGCGCCAACCAGCTTTTCAAAGGCTTTTAACAGAACAGCCAGCAACGAGCTAGATCTATCGGACTTACTTAATTATAATTACCTCCGCGATTTTGCATGGCCTATTTCTAGACACAGATTACAAACGAGACATTAACATGGAGTTACCTCTGGCGCCAAAAGTTATGTAATTTCTTCTGATAATCCGTTAGGACATTGAGGTGTGCCTCAAACAAGACTATTTAAGGGTATGGAGACAACCTCATGAATACATGTCAGCAGGGGATCGACCGTTCGAGAGGCTGGAGGCTCAGGAATGGTGTGGAGCGTTTTTAGTTGCAGTGACATGGGACTCCTGGTATGTCTATATACAATTCTGATAGGTGACACGTACATAAGCATTCTGTTTCATCATCTGCATCCATTCATGTCCATTGTAAAGTCCGACTGGTACCGCGAGAATACACGCATTTATACACTGCTCCTCTTACATTCAGATACCAGCACCTCAGTCTGTCTGTAGCAGTCGCTAAGATGCAGTATAAATCATCCAAATTCCCCACACTCGAATGTTTTATTTAAATGCGCATATCCCCTGAAGTTGATTCAGTCATAGCTTCCCTGTACATATGCACTGTTGAAACCCTCCTTCCATACATTTTAAAATCAGTTGGTGATTGTAATGCACCACACTCTGTTGTCATCTACTTCTTTGTATACTCCCTCATGCTGCACAGATAGTCCTGTGATGCCAAAAACACGTCGAAAGTTTTCCATTTCTGGACCTGCACTGACGCTTTTAGATAGACTAACAGCCACAGTATATGTGTTGGTGAAAAACAGTACACTTCTGCAACTTAACTGAGACTTGCCGACTTGAGGAACTTCTGATCTCTGTGTGAAATAGTTGAAAGACTGCAGGTCTGTTAAATCTGGAAGATACTCTGTGGCTTGTTGCTGCATTCCAGCTGGAGTTCATTGGCCTGGTGTAATACATAAGTATTGCCGAGTACGTTTGGTTTTTCGGCCCATCCCTGCTGACTGCACTTTGTGACGTTCTTTTCACAACTTTACACTGACCTGAAATGATCTTTATTGGGCGAGAACAGTGTCGGGGAGGGGAATGTAGGGGGATTGGAGTGGGGAGGGAAGGGTGAGTGGATGGGAAGGCGACATACGGATATGTGTCTGCTGTAATATGACACCGGAAGAAAAGTACTGACAGATCCTGAGGCAGCGATTTCGCTCGTGCAGTCTCTTAACGGATGAACGCAGAAAAGATTTCTAGATATGGGAGTGGAACGCAAATTTCATAATAGCAGAACCCCTTACTTTGCACTCGACAGCGAGTGTTCATGAGAGACAAAGGTATCGCCAGGAGTGCGGCAGAACGTAATCTGACAGACAGGATGAGCTGATAATGCTGTAGTGTACAGGGACGTCTAAGTGTTGAGTGACTGTGGGATGATACAAGATGACTTAAGCAAAATTTCTAGTTGGTAAGATGAATTATAGTTAGATCTAAATGTAGAAATATTCGAATACAGAATTAGCAGCGCGCTACTTGACATTCACGTCGATGAAATATCTAGGTGTGACGTTGCAAAGGAATGTGAAATGAAATGAGCATGTAAGGGTGCAGCGGAGAAGGTGAATGCTCGACTTCGAGTAGGAGAATTTTAGGAAAGAATGGTTCATTTGTAGAAGACAGAATATAGGACACTAGTACAATCCGTTCTTGAGCACTGTTTGAGTGTTTTGGATCCGCGCAAGGTCTTATTAAGGAAAGACGTGGAAGCAATTTAACTGTGCAGCCAGAGTTGTTACCTCCAGAATCGAACAACATGCTAGTGTTATGGAGGTGGTTTGTGAACGAAAATAGGAACCCCTGTAGCGAACACGATATTATTTCTAGGAAAATTATAGAGGAAATTTAGAGAACCGATATTAGAAGCTGACTGCAGAACGATTTCACTGACGTCAACGTCCATTTCGCTTAAGGAGCACTAACAGAGAAATTTGGGTGTCTGTGGAGTAATGGTGAAGAAGTTGGATCTAGAGAAGATAAGATCCAACAAAGAACAAATTACAGAAATGCTGTCACTTGAGTTTCTAAACACATTAAGAGACAAAGAACCACCTGATAATGTCAACGAGTACTGGAATATGCTGAAAGAAGAAATCATTAAAGCAGAACAGCAAAATACACGATATGTAAAAGGGAAAAGGGAAAAGAAACGATAGGTCACACAAGAAATTATTTCGAATGTGGAGGAGAGAAGAAAATTTAAAAACAAGAACACTGAAGATGCAAGAAGGATGTACCGAAGGTTAATTAATGAACTGCAAAGAGAAACAGAGCAGGCTAGGAAAAAATGGCTAAGAGGAATGTAATGCAATCGAAGAACTGGACAGGAAGGGAAGATACGACTTATTGTACAACAGAGTAAAGACTATGACATGGGATTAAAACAGAGCAGGAAGTGCTACTATGGAAATTTTGAGTAAAGACGAAGAGGTAGTGTACAAAGATCGTGACGATGTCCTCCAGCGATGGGAAGAATATCTAAAAGAGCTATATGACACAGATCGCAAACCAGAAACTGTGGAACTTGAATTACTCAACAGTGTAAATGATGACCAGAAAGGAAGGCCCAACCATCATAATGGAAGAAGTAATGTCTGGCATAACTGCAATGAAAAATGGTAAAACAGTAGGTACAGATACCGGGAGAAATATTAAAATGCTAGAAACAAGATAAAATAAGGGAAACATTGAGGTTATGAATAAAATATGTGACAGTGGTGAATGGCCTGAGGACTTTCTCACAAAATTAATGATTCCATTACCGAAAAAAACAAGGAATCAAGAAATGCAGTGAGCACGGGACAATCAGCCTCAATTCACATGCTGCCAAAATGATGTTAAGAATAGTTAATAAGAGACTTTAAAAATTAATGGAGGAGAATCTTGGCGAGGAGCAGTATGGCTTTAGACGGAATACGGACACCAGAGATGGAGTGGGGCTCCTACGACTCTTGTGAGAAAGGTTTATTGAAAAAGGAAGAGACCTCTAAATGTGCTTCACCGATCTAGAAAAGGCATTTGACAATGTGGCTTGGGACAAGCTGGCGACTGTAATGAGAGAAAAGAGAGTGGACTGTAAAACCAGAAGACTCATTATATCTTAATCAAAAAGCCTCACTTAAAATGAGAGGAGAAAGTACATACTGGATCGGACTAGGAAAAGGAGTAAGACAAGGATGCTGTCTATGACCTAACGTTTTCAATCTCTACTTGGAAAATATGATTGCCCAATGCACATTAGATGACAAAGGAGTAGAAATTGAAGAAGAGTAGGGTGTTTGAGGTTTGCTGATGACATGGTTCTTCTAGCCACAGGGGAAAAACAATTACAGGATTTAGTGGACACCATTGACGCCATTATGGAATGAAAATTAACACAAAGAAAACAAAAGTATTGGCACTAGGAGAAAATAAAGAAATAAAAACTATGCTGAATGGAGAAATATTAGAACAGGTGCTAAATTTTAAGTATCTCGGAAGAAGGATAGACACCGACTGGAAGTGCACCACAGAAATGAAAACAAGGATAGCAATGGTAAAAGATGCATTTTATAAGAAAAGGAGAGTTTTCTGCAGCAGTGTGGACAGAGAACTGAGGAAAAGATAAAATGTTTTGTATTGAGTGTTCTTCTGTATGGCCTGAAACATGGGTTTTGAGAAATAAAGACCGAGAAAGGCTGGAGGCTTCTGAGACGTGCACATGGCGGAGTATGGAAAGAATAAGTTGGATGGACAGAGTAATAAATGAAGAGGTATTGAGATGAGTGGGAGAGAAAAGGCAGTTGCTAGATGTAATAAAGAGAAGAAACAGAAATTGGATTGGGCATATATTAATAAAGAATGACGGACTGATAAAAACATGTGTAGAAGGTTATGTAGAAGGGAAAAGGAAGCGAGGAAGGAGGAGATTTCAGATACTGGATGACGTAATGGACGGTACAACATACCGCAGCTGTAAGAAGGAGGCAATGGATCGCAGAAAATGGAGAGGCAAAGACCTGCTAATATAGCAAAAAACTGATGATGATGGAGGCATAAAGAGAGTCGCTTTTCCCTCTCTGTATTTACGAGCGTAACAGGAAAGAAAATGACTAGTGATGGTGCAAGGCAACTTCCACCATGCACCATATTGCGACTTACGGAGTATGTGTGGAGTTGTAGATGTACATCTGCATCTACACCAGTACTCCGCATGACACCCGGCGGTGTGTGGCGGAGGGTTCTTCTAGCATCACTAAGTGAAAGTCTCTTTAGTGGGCTTGTCGCTTTGTCTAGGTGTTCTGCAAACAAAACGCAGTCTTCCCTACAAGATTTTCTATTTGATTGTTCCTATTTAAGTTGGCCCTAATTGTAATACCTTGGCATTTAGCTGAAACGGCACCCTTTCGATTTGTGTGACTCATCGAGTAAAAGAAATTTAACGGGTTCCTTCTAGTTCTACTGTGGATGACATAACACTTTTCATTATTTAGAATCAAGTGCCACTTTACGCACCGCGCCGGTACACTCTCTAAATAATTTTGCTGTTGCTTTGATCTTCTGATGACTTTACTAGATGGTAAAAGAAAGCATCATCTGCAAACAATGGCTGCTCAGATTGCCTCCTAAATCGTTTTTATAGATTAGGAACAGCACAATGACTACAACACTTCCTTGGGGAAGGGCAGATATCACGTTTGTTTTACTCGACGACTTTCGCGAACTCTCACCAGGCAAACAGGAATACGGCAGTCATCCGGATGAGAGGCGTCACGCTTCCCGTGGTTTGGCCGTCCTGCGGCAGACTTCCGCTGCGCCCGCCGTCATATTGAGCGCGCGCTCCCTGCGACGCGCACTGCTTCTGTTTGCTCCCCAGTGTCGACAGCGGACAATGCAGCCGGCGGGCGTAATTGCCACAATGGCAGCTCTGCTTGCAGCAAACGGGACCTCCTCGGTGCTGGATTGCTTATGCTGGCACATGGACAAACGCCCGGCGTTCAGTATCGGTGAATATGTGCTACGGTTGCAGTACTGTCACCGTCCCGGTAAGTGCTCTTTCGTGCTGTACGGATTCATAAGACGTTATGCACAGTCCACTTATCAAACACTCACAGGCGGCTTGGCTTACATATGCTGTTATTAAAAATTATACGTTTTCTGCCTGACAGTGAAGGACTACGTTTATTATGAGGACGCTCAGCCAGGTATCCACGCTTAAGGAATACGTATACAAATGACATTGGTGTAATAGGGTGACGAGAACTGAAGGAAAGTGATGGCGTGCAACCGAATGTGAAACAGCCTGTCGTGGAGCTTATCGTAAAACTGGCTGTCCTTTAAGGGGTTGCTGCAGGTAGTGTTATAAAATGTTTCATACGCACATAAAAGACAGACATCTGGAGGTAGAATTCATCTGGTGGTTCCAGGTGGTACGAACTGCTATGTCACACACTTTCCAGGAGCGGTAGCTTGTTCTTTAGGAGTATGATTTCTATGCGCAGCCTAGGAATCAAGAAAAAACACCTATTTTGACGAGCTATTGGCCAAAAGCATTGATCATACAATAGCTGTAGTTCTCTTACGTCTGTTCTCCCACTCTTGTTTGCTGTGACGTAAATATCCCCTACGACCCTTGCCAAAATTACACACACGAGAAAGAATCAAAGGGCGCAGAGCAATAAATAGCGTTGCAGCCAATTTACCGTCTGGTTAATCAGTCGGCATAACTGTATACGAATGCGAATTGATAATAGATGATCTTGATTGATCTCTCTTGGTACCTCTAATTTCCAGGGTCCCTTTCATGTACGTTTCCTCTTCAAATGCCGATTGGCTGCAGTTGAAAACAAATTCCTTGCTCAACGACGGGGCAAATTTGCTTATCTCATCTACAAATATTTCGGTCGATCCTGTAGTTTGCTGTGCATCGTTCAGTTGACGCTTTCTTCGAAATTTCATTATCTCACGTCTCACCCTTCTGTAGCCCTGTTTGACGTCATGCAAGCATCCACTGCTTCTTTTGAAATCTCTGTAATGTATGTCGAGCATCCTTGAAACGCGCAAGCGAGCCTTGTCCTTCGTTGAATGTCTGTAGTTTTCTTTACACACTAACGGTCATATTTGTGCAGACTTGTTCAAAATATGTTCGTAATTGTTCTTTTGCTATGCTGTCTGCAATTTTCCAAGTACGTAATGATGTTTAGCATCCGCTCCTTGGACAACGACTGTCCTTCACGACGTGTGACTGGAAACGGGAGCTGCGGCCCTCTGTGCGACAGCGACGATGAAGTACAGCACACCTGTTTCAGTACAACTTTCCAGTGCCGTGCAGGTATCGCCATAACTGCACTCCTCTTGTACATTGTTCGCACGACACCACGCATTCCACTGACTCACGCGCCACTTCTTTCACACTCAGCGAAATTTCTTGAGTTCCTTTCTGATCAAATCTCGACTTTGGCTACTGTTTCTGAAGATATAACGCAATGTTTGCTTTGTTTATCGGCGCCATTGCTCTGCTTTGTATCAACAGCACTAGCACTGTAGCACTGTCGTGAGTTACTCGTCAACTAAGCAGTTCAGCCACGCTCCGTAGCCTCGTGCTGTCGACATCATTTGATAGCTCCAGTCCCTCCCCCTGTTGGCATCATCAGCCAGTGTTGTGTTAGCATCGTGGGCAATATGTGGGCCGCCGAACGCTGTCACATCTGATATGCAAGTGCATGTCCAGCTTGTGTCTTTACCCATAGCTTACAGCAAACATGGAAAATAAAATGGGTTATTGGTAGGAGTTGACCAGGAAATCCAAATGTTACTTTTACAAATATTTACATTAAAAGAGCTGCAGGATGCCTTACTTCGGCTTTTTCACCTTTGCTTTACCTCGAGCTGAGGCAGCGGCTTTTGTACTTCATAGTTCCCTTCGAAGCTATAAGGTGTGTCATCCAGAGCGATGTACGCCCGCAATCTTTCCTCTACAGTAATTTTTATTTTGTGCTGAGATTTTCTTTTCCGCCAGTGTATTTCTAGCACCTTTGCCCTCGCTCCTCTCTGCTCAAGGAACGATCATCAACTTCCGCACGGAGGTTCAGAAGAGAAAGTGAACGTTATCAGTCCCCGGGTAATGCTTTCAGACATACACTTGCTATATGAACAAGATAAAATATCACACGATAAAAACTAAAGATACAGAAAAAAATGATCTCATAGGAGGCAGAATCGAAAGACGATTGTTTCATTAGATACAACCAGCTGTTTTCTGGGGCTTAATGAGTTTCCAGACTTATACAGATTCCAGGCCATGGCTGGAGTGTGTTCCCACGGCCGGAGAACGCGAGCGGCCCGCGGCGCGAGTCGCCCAGTGCGGGGGTGGGGGCCGTGGCCCGCTGCGTGGGAGGCCGGCCTGCCTGCAGCCAGACACACAGGTCGGGGAGTCGTGGAGGAGGCGCGCCAGTCGGCCGTAGACACACTTTCGCTTAATCACAATAGGAGTAGTTTCCTATCGTTACAGTGATTGTCAGGGAAAGTCCCTGAGGCATTGGCCGTAACTGTGGCATTATTCCAGTGATGGAAGCTTCAAGTATCGCTACACAGTTGACGGGGACAGGCTCTCGCGAGGATATACGAGAAACACCGAGTCGTACAATTGTACATCGCAGGTTACGGAGAGCGCCAAGTGAGTCAGTCGGCCCTCAGACACGACGAGGCGGAGGTCTCCGTGTTGGGTCAGGAGCGTGGACTTCGCTCTGTACGAGTCAATTACGTTCATTGATATCAGGTGTGCAATACTCGAACGTTCGCAGTGGTTAATTACAATAGACATACCGCAATGGCATCCCGATTTTTCGATTAACAGTAGCAGCTGCCCCCTGTCCTATCAGAAGCGACTGTTTGTATGTTTACAGCCCGGTAGCCACACCGACGGCGAGAGACGTCATCAGAATTAGCAGTCTCACTGGGCGGGTACGGAACTTTCAGAATGTTTACCGGCGAGGTCAGCTCACGGCCGAGGTAGCCTCAGCTGGGCTGCCTTAGCGAAGCGGATCTGACGAGTGAAGCTGCGCGGGCTAACCGGCTGTTCCTTCACAGAGACATTACGCTTTCTTCTTTCCTTTTGCTTCATTTTGCAGTCTAACTCACTGCGGGTTTTATCACGCATTTGCTCAAAAAGACGTGAGTCCCTCGTGAGGGAATGAGCAGGCAGAATACCTTTTGTGTGTCCAGACACTCTGCCATAAACTTTCTGGCAGGTGAGAACAGATCAGCGCTTTTTACTGCAAAGCCACTCTCTGTCACTCAGTGCCTTCATTGCTGCTTTTTTTGCGGCGAGGAACCGTATGTCAACCGCACTCGCATATCGGTCGACAATTTAAGTACGATTATTTCTAAAATGATCTCAACATTTGATGAGTACTTAGCTATTACATTTGTTTTCTCCCTGCTCCGTAAGCGCTGAACGTTCCCACACAAGACAAAGGGACAGAAGTGCAACTACTGCCTCGGAAGTGTACAGAACAACGAATGGCAGCGCCTCTGCTACTTACCTAACGAGATACCCCGGGTAGACACGGCTACAGCTAAGAGGAAAATACAGCTCAGAGGCGGATCCCAGAGATTAAAGCGAGGGGAGAGTGGCATGCCGATTACATCATTGGGAATTCCAGCTCTTCTGGCTGCAGTTATTTGACTGTGACGCAGTACTTGGCGGGTAGACTGTGATGAGACAGGCTAAGTGTGCGGCGCTCCAGGAGATGAGAGTACAGAATGCCCGGGGTCGTCATTCACGGCCCAGCCTGGACTGGAGATCTGAAGTCACCAGGAGAGGCTCCCACCGGCTGCCGCTCCAGTCTGGAGCGCCCTGCCGCCTGCAGCTCAGCTGCCTCTCGGCCAGCCTGGAGTCTCCTCTCCAGCCCCGCACTGCCAGCTCTGACACCAACGTGAGACTGTATCTGCTCTGGCGTTCTGCAAAGGTTTATGAGCATGGGTCCATATGTCTTATTCCCAATGTCGCCAATCAAACCAGTTAACGATAAGTGTGATTTTCACTTAAATATTACTGTCTGCGCCTAGCCAGGTACATCGCACGTTCCTGTGGTAGCGGTGCTAACTCTGTCAAGCTGGGGCAGAACAGCATGGCTGACATGCGACATTAAATTATTTTGTTGAAAGGATGTCGAAAATATCGCAAGCGAGCTGTCTCAAGGACTCAGAAATGTAACAGCTGCGATCAGTGTAACCAGTTACGTATTGTATAGCGAGTGGCTCCCCGTGAGATGGGCGAGAGTGCAACGTGGCATTCTCCGCTCTGCTCAGGGCCTCGATGCACGGATCGTCCACACCGATGCTGCAGTCAGAACCTCGGCTCATACGGAATGACGGCACTGTGTCCAGTGTTGTACTGTCGGCGCAGCTCTTCCCGCTTCCTCGTCAAGGGGAGCCGCAGCAGTGGCCGCCGTGCTGACAGTCAGCTGACTTGTTGACCTTTTGCTTGTAAAAGTGTGCAGCACACCTCACGCCGTGTCGATTATCGTTGGCTGCAGCTCTCTTAGTGTTTCACTTTCAGTAGCTGCTACTACTGATGTGCATATGAGTAGCCCATGGAAGCTCGTGAGTCAGAGTGCAGACCTCGAGGTGACTGAAGAACGTTTTGCAGATTGGTTACGCGAGTTCGTAAAGTGCGGCAGCCTGGAGCAGCCGCCCCCCGCGTGGTCAGCTGCGCGGCGCCTGGCAGCCCGCCTCAGGGACTCCGGACTGCCTCCGCCGCCAGCAGGTGGAGCGGCGGCGGGAGGGGGGTGCGCCGGCGACCTGGCGCAGCTCCGCCGCCTCACGTTGGGCGAATCCTTGCAACTCCTCGTGGAGCTCGACTGCCGGATGGCTGACGACTGTATCGACTCCCGCTGTGTACCGAGGTATGTAGACCACTCGACGCCATTACTACTAACCGTTCAACTAATTCTTTCCTTAAATTTATTCTCAATGCTGTCACCTACTTTTCCTATTTTGCGATACTAACTATCTGTCAATAAGGGCACATTTGTGAGACCCAAAGAGGAAGCGCGCTAATACGTTCTGCCGCCGCCTCTTCTGTTGACACTTTCCACCGAGCAGCAATGGAATGTGCCTCGTGGCATACGTCTCTCTCCGCTCGCTGTCTCCGCATATCGCTACAGCAGACGGTAAATAATCTGGTGATGACAGTCAAAGACTGAAAGCGGCAACTAACAACAAAAGCTTTTGCGATCGAGACTGCTAGCCTTACTAAAATTGAATTTATATCCCTATTTCCCAACCGTATTATCAAAAATCAATAAAAGTACAGTGTCGTTTGAGATGACAACAGCAGTAGCTCGATGTCGTTGTTAGTTGTAAATCATTTCAAAAGTGAACAATAAACACTGCAAGTGGCTAAATTAATTACTTTTTTGAAAGAAGCAATTATAGAATCAACACCCTGCACCACCAGATTACAGTAATACTCCACAACATTTGCTGTACATACGTAATTAAAATCTCTAACACGGCAGCAGTCAGCAACAGTAAAATTATGGAAGCCATAGGTTCAAATGGTTCAAAGCACTATGGGACTTAACATCTATGGTCATCAGTCCCCTAGAACTTAGAACTACTTAAACCTAACTAACCTAAGGACATCACACAACACCCAGCCATCACGAGGCAGAGAAAATCCATGACCCCGCCGGGAATCGAACCCGGGAACCCGGGCGTGGGAAGCGAGAACGCTACCGCACGACCACGAGATGCGGGCGAAGCCGTAGGAATCGTACAGCCAACCAGTGGCACGTCAGATGTTTATTCACACTTTTATGTTGCTTTACTGTTCATTAAGCCATGTGGCTATACCTTAGCATTTATATGGGTCATTTTAGTCTTGACTGAGCCTTATGACCTGTTTTCTCTTTTCACACAATAAGTTTACACACGTTACTACTTCTTCCAAGGAAGAAAGGTTTATATCTGTTTAAACCTAGGTAAGGTTTCGAATAAACTTGTGAAGTACAACTAGCTGGTGCATGATTCCCATTCTTTCCATACATCATTAAGTTATAGTAAGACAGTCACAGTCAAGCCAACTTTTGCTTCAATGATCATGAAATGGCATCACGGTATTACCGCCTCTAGCCTCGAAGACTTCGTCAACTCGGCGGGGAAGAGAGTTCCGGAAGTTTCTTCAGATACGCAGCATCTGCCCGAGGCCTCCCACTGCTGCATCAGATCCCGCAGAGCTACCAGTGTGTGGGGATGTCGGCTGCCACGTCTCAGCTGCTGTTACAGACAGTACCGTACAACGCCTGCAGCTCTGAGACCGGGATGTCTAGTGGTCGCCTCGAGGTGCTGTAGGGCGCCTGCGTGTTCGTGAAACCGGGAGTGTATGCACGCAGCCCTGGGAACACGACTGTGTGTGTCATCTTCTACAACGCAAGTGTCCAGAGAATAGGGCAACACTTCGTCACCGACAATGTTGAAATAAACGTGCTGGTTCAGGTTCACATTGAC
The DNA here is from genome assembly GCF_021461385.2 of Schistocerca piceifrons. NCBI lineage: Eukaryota > Metazoa > Arthropoda > Insecta > Orthoptera > Acrididae > Schistocerca > Schistocerca piceifrons. Next base: position 2,682,468 of record NW_025727759.1, read on the forward strand.
CGTAGTGACTGAATCCAAGTCGCGGCGACACAAACACCCCTATGACACCATGGAACCACCAGTGGCTTGAACTACATCCTCTATAGGCCGTCAGTCCAATCGCCACCTCCATAATTTCAGAAGAGGCGAAATCGCGCGACTCGTGTGACGCACCTCCACCCAGCCACTGTCCGTCTCTGTGTGGTTTGGCCCACTCAAGACGCGCAGCTGTGTGTGTCTGTGTGAGCGGCGGCTGCTGTCTCCATATGTCGAGCCTGTGCAGCCGCCTTCCGAACGATTGCTAGGCACTGGTTCAGATGGAGCTGCTTTGCCAGGCATTGGCAATTTGCGTCTCGTTTGAAAACTTGGAGTGGCAGTCGTCAACAGCCCTGTCGGCTAGGATCTTCTTACGGCACTGCCTCACATCACTACGAGTGGTTCACCATTCGTTGCAGGTACTTGGACAGTCCACATTGATTGACCAACAGATCGTGTAACTTTACTAGTGGTGTGGTCGTGGACATGTCGAAACGCAAAAAAATCCTTTCTGCCACTTCTCGACATCTCCACGTCGACGCAGGTGACCGCCTGATCCCACGCGAGCGACTGGCACAGCGATTGTCACCTCACCGTCACCACTGACGTCAACGGTGGAGCGTCACGTGACCGCCTGGTTCCTCCCCTGCAGCACGGCATCCAGCCCTCCAAAGCGACCTCTGTGCTCGATTAAGTGGAGGCATAGCATTTCGTCTGATGAGATTAGTTCATGCTTTCTAGAAGGTCTGCGATTTGTACACTTTTAGCCAACATTTACGATCGCCACCCAAGTGTTGTTATTGCTGTTAGAGGCATATGTGTACTCTTCACTGAACATACGCAAATTTCAAATCTTCGTTCATTTGCATACGTATAAGGTTGTTATGTATGGAGCTGTTGCATCAGCATACTCTGAAGGAAACGTAATTGGTATGCAGTACGGACCGGAAGACTTGCTGTTATTAAGTGATTTAAGTTACCTCACAAATCGGAGGATATCTGCCTCTAGGTTACTCATGTGGAGAACTGTTCTTGATTCGGATTCTGGAATATGCAGAAAGAGTTTAAAGATTTGATTGACAATGAAACAGGATTAAATCACGAATGTCGACAGACGAGATTCCTTGTTTTGTACATCAAAAAGCACTTTGTGCTAAATTTGCAGGCCTTTGGCACATGGCAAAATTGGAAGAAAGCATAGTATAATTGCTGAACTCACACGCATCTTCCGTTTTCAGCTGCAACGGTTTTCAGTGAAACTGAACGATTCCTATGGAGACTTCGTATCGTACTGCAAAGTACGTAGGTTATGTCGAGACACATACCTGGAACGACTTAAAACTTGCTAGCGTTTAATTTTTTGACGGAAAAAGGAATGCACGAACGAAAATGAAAACATGTGTAATCTAGTGCAGATTTCACATTTTAACTGTTCTTGACTGTACACTGCCCACAGCAATGCACTGCAAGGTAACTTTTTCCTCATTTGATGGGGATGCATTTAAAATGAAAATCGCGTTTCTGGAACCGACACGTTCTGACAAAGACAGTGAAGTTCCCTAAGATCACTGCTGTTAAACAAAATATGAAGTTTGAAGAATACGCTGTGGCCTAGAAAGAATTACAAGGGTAGTTTTATGAAGTTTTTGAGATTTTTAAAAGTTTGTTTACATTAGCGCTTCATTGCGTATTAATACAGGTTACGTAATATCAGTGCTCTTGTACCAAGTTATCATCTTCCTTTGCGTAAATTTTTCTGTCAAAACATGTCTAGCAAATGTGATGTTTGCTGTAGAAATCTGAAGGCGGGGATGTGAAGACTGTGTAGGTTATGGTTTATTGGGGCGAATGTAGCGGCGAGGAAACTGGGTAGATAAAACGCTCTCCATGGCAACGTACGTTATGTAGAAAGGACAGAAAAGTCGCTGAAAAGGAGGCAAAAATTTGTGCCATTGAGGCTGAATTAGAAAATGAGGACTTGGAATTATGTAGGCTAAGGGAAGAAACAGGGACGGGAAAGGTAGAAGCAAAAAGAGAAACTTGAAAAAACTTCGAAATTCAGTTAGTAAATCAGTTTGGCTTGTTATCTGAAGTAGTGGAGGAAGGGCCTCATCCAGATGTAGTTGAATGTATTTTGAAGCAGAATATTAGCTTCAAGAAAAAAAGACACGTAGGGATCAAATCAGAATAGGAAAAGAAGAATATTGCTTCTAGTTAACAGTCAAGTCTAGGAGCGTCAGGAGGAATTAGGTGCAGCGTACCAGCTCACAAGTTTTGTGAAAACAATGCTAGGGAGACCAGGAAATTACAGTTGGGGCAGCAGGAAACAGCCTGTGGTATGAATCCAAGGTGTACTATTGCGAGAGACTTGGATGAAATAGGAACATGAACTGGCCACACAAATGTGGTGTTTGTGGAGGTCTTTCAGCGCCATGTTCGGTCCTGCGTAAACTCTGCTGTAAGGCGTGTTAACATTCTGGCTTGCTATCTGAAGTAGTGGAGGAACGTGATGTTCCAGATACCCCCAAAACTTCACACACGCGAAGTTCCTGTTGATACTACTGGTAGGTGAGGATACACTACACATGGCCTGCACCTAAATAGGAAGGAGAAAGATAAGTCAGCTTCTCTATTAGCAGACACTGTAAGGGGGAACCTCAGTCACACGAGGGTGACCCCTGTGGTTAATGGCACCAGGTAGACAGGTTTCTTATGTTAAGGTCAAAGTCCAAACAGATAACACTCAAGAAAAATAGAATAACAGAAGCTTCATGTACAGTAAATAGGGATGAAGCTAAGGGTAGTATCAACTTACTTCATCAGAATATCAGGGGAATAAAAAATAAAGTAGATGATCTGTTAACATCTACATTTATACTCCGCAAGCCACCCAACGGTGTGTGGTGGAGGGCACTTTACGTGCCACTGTCATTACCTCCCTTTTCTGTTCCAGTCGCGTATGGTTCGCGGGAAGAACGACTGTCTGAAAGCCTCCGTGCGCGCTTGAATCTCTCTAATTTTACATTCGTGATCTCCTCGGGAGGTATAAGTAGAGGGAAGCAATATATTCGATACCCCATCCAGAAACGCACCCTCTCGAAACCTGGCGAGCAAGCTACGCCGCGATGCAGAGCGCCTCTCTTGCAGAGTCTGCCACTTGAGTTTGCTAAACATCTCCGTAAAGCTATCACGGTTACCAAATAGCCATGTGACGAAACGCGCCGCTCTTCTTTGGATCTTCTCTACCTGCTCCGTCAACCCGATCTGGTACGGATCCCACACTGTTGAGCAATACTCAAGTATAGGTCGAACGAGTGTTTTGTAAGCCACCTCCCTTGTTGATGGACTACATTTTCTAAGGACTCTCCCAATGAATCTCAACCTGGTACCCGCCTTACCAACAATTAACTTTATATGATCATTCCACTTCAAATCGTTCCGCACGCATACTCCCAGATATTTTACAGAAGTAACTGCTACCAGTGTTTGTTCCGCAATCATATAATCATACAATAAAGGATCCTTCTTTCTATGTATTCGCAATACATTACATTTGTCTATGTTAAGTGTCAGTTGCCACTCCCAGCACCAAGTGCCTATCCGCTGCAGATCTTCCTGCATTTCGCTACAATTTTCTAATGCTGCAACTTCTCTGTATACTACAGCATCATCCGCGAAAAGCCGCATGGAACTTCCGACACTATCTACTAGGTCATTTATATATATTGTGAAAAGCAATGGTCCCATAACACTCCCCTGTGGCACGCCAGAGGTTACTTTAACGTCTGTAGACGTCTCTCCATTGATAACAACATGCTGTGTTCTGTTTGCTAAAAACTCTTCAATCCAGCCACACAGCTGGTCTGATATTCCGTAGGCTCTTACTTTGTTTATCAGGCGACAGTGCGGAACTGTATCGAACGCCTTCCGGAATTCAAGGAAAACAGCATCTACCTGGGAGCCTGTATCTAATATTTTCTGGGTCTCATGAACAAATAAAGCGAGTTGGGTCTCACACGATCGCTGTTTCCGGAATCCATGTTGATTCCTACAGACTACATTCTGGGTTTCCAAAAACGACATGATACTCGAGCAAAAAACATGTTCTAAAATTCTACAACAGATCAACGTCAGAGATATAGGTCTATAGTTTTGCGCATCTGCTCGACGACCCTTCTTGAAGACTGGGACTACCTGTGCTCTTTTCCAATCATTTGGAACATTTCGTTCCTCTAGAGACTTGCGGTACACGGCTGTCAGAAGGGGGGCAAGTTCTTTCGCGTGCTCTGTGTAGAAACGAACTGGTATCCCGTCAGGTCCAGTGGACTTTCCTCTGTTGAGTGATTCCAGTTGCTTTTCTATTCCTTGGACACTTATTTCGATGTCAGCCATTTTTTCCTTTGTGCGAGGATTTAGAGAAGGAACTGCAGTGCGGTCTTCCTCTGTGAAACAGCTTTGGAAAAAGGTGTTTAGTATTTCAGCTTTACGCGTGTCATCCTCTGTTTCAAAGCCATCATCATCCCAGAGAGTCTGGATATGCTGTTTCGAGCCACTTACTGATTTAACGTAAGACAAGAACTTCCTAGGATTTTCTGTCAAGTCGGTACATAGAATTTTACTTTCGAATTCACTTAACGCTTCACGCATAGCCCTCCTTACGCTAACTTTGACATCGTTTAGCTTCTGTTTGTCTGAGAGGTTTTCGCTGCGTTTAAACTTGGAGTGAAGCTCTCTTTGTAGATGACCTCACAAATAACAGTGGGATTGATATACTTTGTCTGAACACCATGTAACTGCGGTGATGGATAGTGTCAGCATAAATTAGTATAATTTAGCACCTTACACTTCCAGATATAGCATGGATAAAGGAGGGGTTGCCGTTTACAGAAAACAAGGATATAAGTACAAAACTGTAGAAGTACGCAAATTCTGCATTGATCAGCACTTTGAAGTTTGTGCATGTAAACTAGAGATAGATAATGTAGTGTTGATGTTAGCAACAGTGTACAGGTCCCCATTAGGAGATTGGGAGCTAGTCATAAAAAAGTTTGACTAACTATTACGCTGTCTGTCAGACAAAAACAGGATGTTATTAATCTGTGATGATTTCTACGTAAACTTTCTAACCAGTTCAGATCGGAAAAGTGTGAGTGTTATTAATTGCATATAACATAGAACCAGCTATCAATTTCCCTACACATATAGCTCAAGGCAGTAGCGCTCTAATAGATAATGTATTTGTACAGCAAGAGGGTGTAAAACTAACACATGCTTTTCAATTGATAAATGGATTATCAGCCCATGATGTACAATTGATTAAATTAGAAAACACAGCAAGGTGTACAGTTCAGAAACCATGAAATAAAACTGTAAGGTTGCTCAACCCCGTGTTTATTGAACACTTCAGGGAAAATTTAAGAAATGTTAATTGGGGAGATGTATATAATGAGCCAAATGCACTTGTGCCTGGCCATAGCCCGTGAGCCAATGTCTTGGCCACCCCATTTCAACACTCCTCGTTTCTTTTGTAATTCCTTCAAACACTAACACCTGTACTCGTACTGATAACTAATTTAAATACAACCTACTGGTGAATTTTGCTTAATGGCTATTAGGCCACTGTCCATGGCATATTTCTGCTCCTAAGACTTCGTCTCCTAAATGTGGAGGCACCACCAGAGGCAATAAACAATGACACAACACTAACTTGTGGAAAGACACCTATCCGAGATTTCAGTTCTGATGTATTCTAGAGCTTCCAGCAGATAAGGGCAACGCTACAATGCTCATGAAATAATGAACCTACTGCAGAAAAACTTGCGTTGTATTACAACCATGAAGGTACAGTGAGATTAAAAGCAATCTCCCAAGATCAGTTCTTAGGGTAACGCATCAGCTAGTAAAAGCCTCTTTGATTTCTCTCACCAACTAGAAATGTCTTACTAAATCAGAACTGGTCCCATCAAGATTGTGTGGTATACCAAAAATTCACAAACCCGTCATTCCATTAAGACCAGTTGTTAGCGCTATGGACTGTTCGACAAGCGTGACTGCCAAATACCTGGACAGTCTGCAACACACCTCTGTAGCAAAAAAAGACGTATAAAAGGTTCAGTTCATTATACAAAAAATAGAATCCTTCATGTCCATCAGATATTAGCCCATTTAGACGTTCTATTACTGTTTACTATAGTTGCTCTTAATAAAACGATGTCACATATGGAATTTACACTCTTAGACAAAAAAAAGAACACTCCGTGAAGGAAATATCCGGAAGGTACAGAAAGTAGAAGTTGTGCTGTACATGAGCACACAAACAAATGAATGACTTCTTCAAGAGGGAAGCTTAACAAGTTAAGTAAGTCAATAATGCGTCCTTATGTAAGCAATTTTTCATCTTGACATTGATTGACAGAGTTGTTGGATGTCTCCCTGAGGAACATCATGCCATATTTTGTCCAAATGCTGCGGTAGATCGTCAAAATCCCGACCTGGTAGGACGTCCCTGCCTATATTGCTCCAATTATTCTCAATTGGGAAGAAGTCTGGCAACCTTGCTGGCCAAGGTAGGGTTTGGCAAGTCTAAAAACAAATAGTAAAAACTCTTCCCATATGCGAGAGGGCATTATTTTGGAAAAAACGTTAGCCAAGAATGGCTTACCTTGAAGGCAGCAAAACGGGGTGTAGAACAGCATAGACAAACTGCTGTGCTGTAAGGGTACCACAGATTAAAACCAAAGAAATCCTGCTGTGAAAAAAATGACACCCCACAACATCACTCGAGGTTGTCAGACCATATGGCGGACGACAGTAAGATTGGTGTACCACGACCATCTGGGGCATCTCCAGATGCGACTTCGGCCAGGAATCTCATTGACTGGAACAGTCTTCTATGATGAGCCTCGCTTCTAATTGAGCCCCAATGTCCAGCAAAGATGTGTCTGGAAACGCCTTGGAAACTGGGGGGAGGGGGGGGTATCAACCTGACTGTCGCCCGCCATGAAGCCCAACAACCGAGAGTGATGGTCTGGGGTGCCGTTCACTTTCATAGCAGGACCACTTTAGTAGTCACCCACACAGCAGAGCGATACGTCGACGATATTCGATGTTCCACGTCCAGTTTTGTTGTCCTTCATGGCAAGCCATACTGACATTACATATCAGCAAGGTAATGCCCGCCGACACACACAACGAGTGTTTCTATTGCTCGCCAAACATACCTTGACTAGGAAGGGCACTAAACCTCTCCCCAACTGACAACGTTTGGGGCATACCGGGCAGGGCCCTCCCACCATCTCGGGGTTTTCATGACTTAACCTGCCAGCTGGACACGATTTCGAACGATGTCCCTCAGGAGGACATTCAACAGCTCTGCCAGTAGATGCGAAGCCGAATAACTGAGGCGGACCAAAGCGTTATTGACTTCTCTCAGTTTGTGAGGCTCTCGAATAAATCATCCAGTTTTCTGAAACTGTATTCATTACAACATTACAGGAAACACACTCAGCACAGTTACAACGGAGTTCTATATGTAAAACTGGAAGGAATAGCTCATCAGCCCAGCAAGAAATATTACTATCGTTGGTTTTGTTATATTGATGATACTCATACTTCGTTATATAGCCTCATGGACAAAAAGAATTTCTATACTTTCCGAATGATATTAGTTATAATATAAAATCCAGTATAGAAAAAGAGAAAGAAGTTGAAATATTTTAGAATGTATGGCTACTTAGAAAATCCACAGATGTTAGGCACAGAAGGTCTGCAAAAACCTCACTCACACATGTGGATACATTCACAAAAATTCCAGTCATTGTCACAAACTGAAAAGAGCAGTAATGAGAACATTGGTGGGCTTGGCTTAAATAATGTGTCACCAGAGTAGTTGGAGGAACGCTCCGACCATTTAAACACTACTTTCAGAATAAATGATTAATCTGAGAAAGAGATAAATAGGGCAGTAAGTCCATAAAGATATGGAGCTTCTCATGAAGAAGAAACAAAGATTTACTCTCATTCGTAAAAGCAGTCATGGTTCACATGATCAGAGTACGAGGAATACATAGTATTGATGCAGTGTTTATACCAATTACGAAGGAGCGTGAATGTCTCGAACACTGTAAAGAATGTACGGCCAGCACTTGCCACAGGAGGAATAAATAAATTGTCTTGCACACACAGTGAAGCACACATGTGTAGTACAAACAGACGTACTCATTTCTTGCTTAAGGAACAGAAGAGCAGTTGTCATTTGTGAAATAGCAATAAATCGGCAGTCGCAGAACATCCACTCGGACCAGGGAAACTAAAAATTCGTCTCTGCAACACAGAACCAATATAACTCTGCTTGAATTTACAGAGGGGGCATTCAAATTCCAAAGCACGAAAGCAACTTTAACGGAAAGAAGAATGAGTGAAATTAGACTAGTTGCTGGCCTCAGTGCTGAATACAGAAACCAGCGCCAAGTGTTCCCCAGCAGAAGCTCGACAACACACGCACTCGTGACTCTGCGCTCTTAAGCAGCCGTCTGATGACATCATAGGGATCCGAACAAACAGTTCAGCTTGTACAGTTTATAGAAGTTTCAAACTGCTGCCTGAGCCTTAATAGCCTCTGAAGATGTCTCCAGCATTTGGAGACGAAACGTTAGAGACCTTTCCATTTTTTTTTTTTTGAGTCATCTGTCTTCTCATTCGTTTGATGTGGTCCACTACAAATTCCTCTCCTATGCCAACCTCTTCACCTCAGAGCAGCACTTGCGACCTACGTCCTCAATTATTTGCTGGATGTATTCTCCAATTTCGTACCATGGAAGTCATTCCCTGATGTCTTAGCAGATGTCCTATCATCGTGTCCCTTCCACATATTCCTTTCCTCTTCCATTCTCCGCAGAACCTCCTCATTCCTTACTTTGTAAGTTGACCTAATTTTCAACATTCGTCGTTAGTACATCATCTCAAATGCTTTGATTCTCTCCTTTTCCGGTTTTCCCACATTCCATGTTTCACTACCATTTAAGGTTCTGCTCCAAACGTACATTCTCAGAAAATTCTTCCTAAAATTAAGGCCTATCTTTGATACTAATGGCCTTCTATTGGTCAGGAATGCCTTTTTCGCCGGTGCTAATCTGCTTTCGATGTCCTCCTTGCTCCATCTGTCATTGGTTATTTTGCTGCCTAGGTAGTAGAATTCCTTAATTTGATATACTTCGTGACAGTTAATCCTGATGTTATGTTTATCTCTGTTCACATTTCTGCTACTTCCAATTCCTTTCGTCTTTCTTCGATTTATTCTCAACCCATATTTTGTACTCATTAGACTGTCCATTCCATTCAGCCCATCATGTAATTCTTCTTCACTTTCACTTTCAGGATAGCAATGTCATCAGCGAATCGTATCATTCATGCCCTTTCAACTTGAATTGTAATCCCACTCCTGAACATTTCTTGTATTTCCATCATTGCTTCATCGATGTACATACTGAAAATACGGGCGAGACACTACATCCCCGCCTACATCCTATTTAATCCGAGCACTTCATTCTTGGTCATCCACTCTTATTGTTTCCCTCTTGGCTTTTGTACATATTGTGTATTACCCTTCTCTCCCTACAGCTTACCCCTGTTTGTCTCAGAATTTCTAACACTTTGCGCCATTTTACATTGCTCAACATCTTTTCCAGGTCGACAAATCCTATAAACGTAACTTTATTGTTCTTTAGTCTTGCTTCTATCACCGACAGCAACGTCGGAATTGCCTCTCTGTTGCATTTACCTTTCCTAAGGCCAAATTGATAGTCATTTAACTCATCCTCAATTTTCTTTTCCATTCTCCAATATATTATTCTTGTTAGCAATTTGGATGCATGAGCTATTAAGCAGACTCTTCGATAATTGTCGCACTTGCCAGCTCTTGCAGTCTTAGGAATTGTGTGGATGATATTTTTTCGAAAGCTAGATGGTATGTCGGCGGACTCATACAGTTTACACACCAACACGAATAGTCGCTTTGTCGCCAGTTCCCCCCAATGGTTTTAGACATCCTGATGGAAAGCTATCTACCCCTTCTGCCTTATTTGATCTTAAGTCCTCCAAAGCTCTTTTAAATTCTATTACTTGATCTCCTATCTCTTCCAAATCGACTTTTATTTCTTCTTCTATCACATCAGACAAATCTTCCCTCCTCATGGAGGCCTTCAATGTACTCATTCCATATATCCACTTCCTCCTCCTTTTTTGACGGTGAAATTCCCACTGCACTCTTAATATTACCACCCTTTGCTAACAATTTATCTCAAGGTTGCTTTGACTTTCTTATGCGCTGACTCAGTCCTTCCAACAATCATTTCATTTTCGATTTCTTCACATTTTTCACGCAGACATTTCGTCTTAGCTTTCCTACACATCCTGTCTATTTCATCCCTCAGTGACTAGCATTTCTGCATTCCTGAATTTCCCTGAACATTTTTGAACTTCCTTCTTTCATAATGGGTAATAAAAGAAATACTTCAGTTATTTATTTTATTCTCATGGTTTCTTTGCAGTTACTTTCTTTGTACCTATGTTTTTCTTTCCAACTTCTATTATTGTCCTTTTCAGAGATATCCATTCCTCTTCAAGTGAACTGCCTACTGGATTATTCCTTGTTGCTGTATCCATAGCCTTCAGATCTTCAAGAGTATCTCGTCATTCCTTAGTACTTCTGTATCTGACACATTTGCGTATCGATTCTTTCTGACTTATCTCTTAAACTTCAACGTACTGTTTATCATTACTACATTGTGATACGAGTCTATATCTGCTCCTGCGTATGCCTTACAATCCACTATATCATTTCGGAATCTCTGTCGGATCATGATGTAATCTAACTGTAGTTCCCCATATCACCCAGCCTTTTCCAATTATACATCCTCCTCTTGTGATTAAGAGTATTACGCTATTACTAGCCGAAATTTATTACAGAACTGAGTTAGTCTTTCTTCTCTCTCATTCCCTATCCCAACCCCACATTCTCCAGTAACCATTTCTTCCACGTTTTCCCCTCCAACTGCACTCCAGTCGCCCATGAGTATTGGAGTTTCGTCTCCCTTACCGTACTGTATTACCCTTTCAGTACCTTCATATACTTTTTCTGTCATCTTAAGCTTCCGACGTCGGCATGTAGTATCTGAACTATGGTTGTCGGTGTTGGTTTGCTGTCGATTGTGATAAGCGTAACTGTATCACTGAACTGTTCACTGTAACACACTCTCTGCTCTCCTTTCCTAAAGAATCCTACTCCCATTATACTGTTTTCTGCTACTGTTGATATTACCATAATAGCAGTCCAAAATACGACCGTCCCGCCCCACAGCAGAACCCATGGATAGAGAGCTGCACCGGTGCCTGGTCACCTACACAGCCTTGTACGACGATCCCCAGTCGACATTCGAAACCTGTGCTCGCCGGTGAACACAAGCCCAGTCCAGTGATCCAGATTCCGTTTCACGTGTCCCCTTAGGCAATTTCTTCGCACTCCAAGGTCCCAGGTAGTTGTTTATTGTTGTTCGTAGTGGTCGCCTAGTGACCAAATTCATCGAGTGAAACTGGCTACTTACTGATTGTGTCGACGAGCCTCCGGGTTGACACCAAACTGAGGGAGTACTTTTACGGATAGAGACTCCAGCAAAACACAAGCGGAACTGAGCCCACAGAGTTCTACCTCCATGATATAGAGGCACACAGGCAGTCATATGTGCCCCTGGATAGGACCAAAATTTCCTGCAGCTACTTCCTTAATTACCTTGGTGCCTCCCTCTTCCTGTCACTGTCATTTATGCAGCACTGCGCGGACCTGTGAAAGTCGTTTGGTTCTATCCTAAATCAACTGCACTACATTCCTGCAAAAAAACTGGGGAGGAAATGTAGACAAACAAAACAACGCTGCAATTTGTCTTGGTTATTGAGCTGTCGCATATTGTGCTAAAGCGTGGGAGAATGGCACTCACACAGTTAAGACGTAAGGAGCCATGTTGACTCTTAATGACATTGCTACAACAGCTCCCACTTAGGGGTTGCATGTTCTGTCAAATTTTGTCCCTGCTAATCTCACAATCAAGGATGCCAAGGTACTAATTCCTAAGACAGGGCGCAAAAAAGTATTCAGTCCAATTGAGTAAGGTAGCGCAGTATGGTCTTTCTTGTCACGAAAGACCAAGATTCAACCTCATCCAAATGGCACAAGAGAGACATGGCAACGTCTTGAAATCGTGGTATTATAGTGGAAGTGCTGCTCGTGATTATGGCGCCGAGGAGCAGACGGTGAGCCATGTTGTGGGGGAGCGCCCACTCCATGCCTTTGAAGGCGGTCTGCTGTGCTTGTCCATCATAGTTCTGGCTAATTGTTTGTATGTGAATTCTTGTATTTCATCAGAAATGATCAGTTCGCCAGAATATGTTAGCAGACTCGCATACCAGCCGTGATGTACGCAACAATTCCTGTCTGACACCTCGATTCGTCTCTAATGGGCTGGCGACCTCTATCAATGGGAAACGTAAAAGCTGGAGAAGGGCAAGTTCAGTTTAGTTTTCACTATTCTAGTCTACAAAATACAGTCAAGTTTCAGAATATCATCTGTCACATAAGCTGACTCCATTTTATTTTGAAAGGTTGAACAACATGGAATGGAACGTGACAACGCTGCAAACGGATGATCTGAGGCATCATATCCTGTCCCAGTCAGCGCATGCTGTTCGACGCATCACAAGAGCCACGGCCAGCAGGGTGAGATGTGAGTGGGAGCGTCATAATCAGTTTAAGTGGAGGAATAAACCTGGTGAGTATATTATTTGGAAGTTCGTTATTGTTAAATAAAGCGTAATGTGCACATTTAGGTTTTCTATAAAAACTCTCGTCGAAGTTAATCAACACATGGTGAAGGAGCTGCACCACATTTGAAAATTCTGTCCTAATTATAGTGCATAGAAATAAAAACATAAGAACTAAATAATAATCACTCTGAAGAAAAGAAACAGTTATCTAATGACAACCGACTGCATCTAACAAGAGAAGATGACCAACCTGGTCTCACATACAAAACGCACACTTGCAAGGTGTGAGCCCCAACTGTCTATGTCGCGCGGAGATTTGTGCCACGATTATGACTGTACGCAGTTAGACTTTCTGAACACATAGTTTTTCAACGCTCGTGTACCACTTGTTTCTGGCACGCTCCGCTGCGTTCGCCCATAGTCGGAGCTCGAACTACTGTACGGTACGGTGAGTAAGAGGTTCGCGTTTATAGTGCCGGTGAACCGACAAGCGACAGTGTGGCACGTCCAGGAGCAGTATACAGTGACGGTCAAATTGCCACGTTTAAACGTCAAAGCTCGCGACAGTTGCGACCGGTAAGCGTCTTTATATGTGGCTATTCGACTAACTCTTACACGAGGCAAAAGAAACTCTATGAGCGTTTCTTTGTGCTACTATTTGTACCTTGCGATTAGTTGCGGCAGTCATAAAGAAGACCCGTTAAATGGAGAGAAGAATAGTTGATTGACGTTAGACTATTCTTTAAGAGAGGATGGTGGTGACAATGATGACGATACCCCTTCACCACGATCATTTTCGTCAAACAACTTCATTGGCACAATGCGACAGAGACGTAAAATCACGAACTGATTGTTTAGGAAGCTTGCTTTGAAGAGGTAATATTGTCAGATTTTACTTTGCCTCTGTCCGTAACAGAGATCTGTGTGTGTGTGTGTGTGTGTGTGTGTGTGTGTGTGTGTGTGTGTGTGTGTGTGAAACACATGGGGCAGAAGTGACCGGCTCCACACTCGTCTTCCCACGTCTTCGACGTGAAGAGGGTATGAGGGCTCTGGACGTCACCCCGCTGCACAGTACTCTGCACTCGTGCATCAGGCAGCTGCAGTGGGGCGGAGCCAGTGGCAGGCAACCTGCATCTACAGAACTTTAAAAACTCTGCATTCAAGACGTCTAAAATGAGTATTATCATAAGTATGGCCATTTATTTTAAGAGGGGCGGGTGTTTGGTATCTAGGGTTGAGATCTTGCAAGTGTACGTTTTTCTCCTTACAACACAAGGACCAGTTAGTTATGTTTATGTGGAAGGTTACAAGTAATAAACATGAAGGTTGAGGACCGATTTCATTCGATGCCAGATAAAGAGAGATCATGGTGACACAGCAGTAGAGCACACCACCTCTAACCTCGACAAGGGCCTGAGTTGGCCGACAAGGAGAGTCCACGAGTCTCTCCAGTTGTGTCGTGTTCAGCTGACGTCACTCAACAGCTCCCGTAGAGCCGCCAGACCGCAGCGACGTTGAGACCGCCGCTGTCCACACGCTGGTGCCAGACATTTCCTGTGAGGCTGAGACCGGATGGCTTAGCGGGCATGTCGGGATGCGGCAGGATGGCTGAGTGTTCGGCCGTCCAGCCAGGAGCGTGTCCACGCGGTCTGTGAACACGGCTGCTGTCTTGGGAGCGTCCCCAGGGTACTCAGCATGAAGGTAGCGCACAGGTCCGGATTAAAAAATCACTATGCGATGTGATGCGATCTAGACTGCTCGCTCACTAAACTTCAGCACAGATTTCTGACACGTGACGTTTTAAGACTCCCGTTCATTGTCGTTGCGATAAAAGTGACAATGCAGGAACGTACAGCAACTTTTACGAAATTTTTAGACCTTTAATGCCATACGCTACAGAGCGTACGGGGATCCACTACACGATGCCAACCTCAGCAGAACAGACACTAAGAGTCGCAAGAAACGACAGAGCCCGTGTCCTTAGAAATAGTGTAATGTGCGTTATAAAAAGTGGCGGAATTTGGCACATTGTGTACATTTATTTACTTCTTTATGCGTTTATTCCACTTGATGAAATTAAGGCATTCGTGCACTCTCTTATATATAACCTGACATCTCAATGAGTCAACATTACGGCATGCGAAGTACACGGGCAACACACGATAGTGACAATTATACTACTTCTGCTAATAACAACAACAGCAACAGTGGAGACACATAAGAACACACGTTTCTGTTGATGGGACATGCACAACTGTTGATACACATCCCAGTGATCAAATCAACTGCTGATGTACAATTTTGCAACTGTAGCACGTTATGCTTTATATCAGAATACACATACTACAAAAATTGTAGCTCTGTATCTTTAAGTTGACTTAGATGTAAAACAGTGTAACTGTTTCAAACTGTGGATGCATTACTTTTACATGTTTGTTCGCCTTTCTTTTAACAAATTACATGATAAAAATATCAAAACTTCACGTACTGCAATTACATAACATTATGGCTTCAGTACAAACAGTCATGATTGCACACGAGGTTTGGCCTTGGAGCGGAGTGGAAGAGAGGGGAGTCCCTTTCTCTCTCCCTCTGTCGCTCTTTGTTTTAACTGGTAACCGTCGGTAGCTATCGAAAACGCTCGCTTCCCCACGGGATGTATGCTTCGAAAAGGATCGAGGCACAGGAAAGTTCCATCTGAGGTTACGTCCTGGCGAGGCTCTTCTTAATACACGTACATCTGTATTTATGGGAAGAATTGTCCGATTATCTATGTCTAGAAGTCGAAATCTATCGTTTTCTAAATCCTGCTCTTCGAATGTGTGGCACACCTAGGGCCAGACATAAGCTCAGATGTCAGTTGAATTGCGATGAAGAGTGGATTGAAGTTTAAGAGAATGGTCTGGAAGAACAAAATGCGGAAAGGAGTGGTACACTAAAGTGCAAAGCAATCACGAACTTCATTTGAATTTCTCTTGCGCTGTAGATATTACGTTGATGAATACCACACAGGCAGTTCATTTGAACAGAAATGGACACCTATGAAAAGGGCATCGTAGAAATTGGTCAAACAAAGATAGATATAAGGAGCTAACGGAAAAGAAACCTTGGGAAACAGAAAAAAACACAGCAATTGATCAGCAAATCATTGGCGAAAGTGTCAACCAAGAATTATTGAAGTTGGCGTCTAGAATATACGAGAATGGTGGTATACCATTAGACACAACCATGAAGAGCAGAAACTTGCAGGCCTATCGCACAACCAGCATAACACCTCATGTATGGAATTTGTCGACAGGAGTAATATATACAGAGGAATGGAAAAGATAATAGAGGATATGATAGATGACGATCATTTTGACTGTCAGAAGGCTAATAGCATGAGAGGGCGGTACCTCTGATATTGTGACTGATGAGGGAAGCAAAACTTGGAAAATAAAATGGCCACATTCATAGACCCTTTAGACCTAGAAAAAGCACCCGGAAATGTAAACTTCTGCAAGATGTTCGAAATATTGAGAAAAATGGGAGTAAGTTGCAAAGAAATACGGGTGATACGTACAAGAACCAAGAGGAAACAATAAGGTTACATGATCAAGAACAAAATACTGTCCCATCTTCCTACCAAAACGTTTGGTATGTTCCATTCTTCACCGATTCTGATGAGAACCTCATCATTTTTTCTTTTATCAGTCCATCTAATTTTCGACATTCTTCTCTAGCACCACATCTCAAACGCTTCGATTCTCTTCTGTCCCGGTTTTCCCACTGTCTATGTTTCACTTTCACAGAATACTGTGCTCAAAACTTAAGGGGTAGATTTTGGGAAAGTCACCCAGAACTGTGGGTCAGGGGAAACTTACTGTACGAGATGAGGAGGGAAGACTAATTGTTGAGGACTGCATTGGACGAGATTTGAAAACCTAAGAGCTTAAGACAAGGTGATATGCACGACAGAGATTACTGCTAAATCACTGATCACAAGTTATTAAGAGTGAGAAGGTAAGCACATTGTACATAACAGAGGTGGGATGGGGCGGTGAAAAATAGATGGGAATAACAATGAAAGATGCAGCAAACTGAAACGGAGTGAAGCAAAGAGTAGTTACAGTGATAAAAAGCTGGGTGGCGAGAACCAAGGACACGTTGTAGAGTTAGTTTTCACCTACGGAGTCCTGAGATACTGGTGCCTGGGGGAGGAATCCAGGTGGTGAAACAGGCGCTGGTGTCACGAATGTCACGTTGTAGACCGT
The DNA here is from genome assembly GCF_021461385.2 of Schistocerca piceifrons. Lineage (NCBI taxonomy): Eukaryota > Metazoa > Arthropoda > Insecta > Orthoptera > Acrididae > Schistocerca > Schistocerca piceifrons. The sequence goes on from NW_025727759.1 coordinate 2,699,549, forward strand.
GCTCTGCAACAGGATATTGTGAGTTACCAGTATATACCCTCAGCCTATGCCCATTCATCCTAATTGATAATGTGATGGTAGTCATGCCTATGTAGAAGGCTAAACAGTGTTTACGCAGTAGCTGGAATATGACTTGTATCTTTTCGCAGCTGGCTCTCCCTTTGATAGAATATGTTTTGCCAGTTACAGGGCTATTATAGGAGGACACACTCTTGTTAACTCGAGGTCAATGTTGTAGCAGTAATCTCTGTCTTGTATATTACCCTATCTTCCACCTTTAAGCTCCCTGGATGCGGTCCCCAACATTCCTTCTCATCTTGTACGGTAAGTCTCCTCTGACCCGCAGTTCTGGGTGACTTTCCCAAAATCTACCCTTTTTCCCCCTTTTCCTAGACCTGTCCAGTCCTTTTCCTTAACCCTTCTTCCTTCCGTTTCAACCCTTTTACCTGCAGAAAGAGCCACTGGTTCCGAAAGCTTGCCAATCACAACAGTTTCTATGTGTGTTCTGCCGCTGCTTCGTGAGTCGATTCTTTTATCTATCCTATTAAATAATTTTATCAATGATTGTTTGATTTCGTTGTTACATAACTGACAGTTGATGTTAGTTGACTTCATTTGGCCGTGAACATCCTCTTTCAATGTTCTTCTCTACTCTTTATGTTCTCTTTCATTTTCCATTATGAGTTAGTTTGTCCTTGGTTAAAATGGCTCTGAGCACTATGGGACTCAACTTCTGAGGTCATTAGTCCCCTAGAACTTAGAACTAGTTAAACCTAACTAACCAAAAGACATCACACACATCCATGCCCGAGGCAGGATTCGAACCTGCAACCGTAGCAGTCTCGCGGTTCCAGACTGCACCGGCTAGAACCGCACGGCCACTTCAGCTGGCTACTTTGTCCTCAAGGTAGCAGAATTCTTTCAGTTCGTCTTGATCCTCGTCTACAATTCTGACAAGTTGAACACTGATCTAATTTCTGCTAGACTTCATTAATTTAATCTTTCTTTGGTTTAGTCTTAATTCATAGAGTCTACCTATTAGATTGTACATTCTACTCAACATCTCCTACTGTTATCTCTGACATCCATTGAGAACAGCAATGACATCAGCTATTCCTGTCACTGATAACCTTTCAACATGAATTTCAATTCCATTTCTGAACCCCATTTTTAATTCCGTCATTGCTTCTTCGATGTACAGATTGAATCGTAGGGGCGATTAGATGTATGTCTTTTGCCTTTCCTAACCTAATCTGTTTGTTATTGGTCTTCCTACTTTATCCTCTTGTTTGATGTACAAATGGCACGTAACCCTTCTTTCCCTAGAGTTTACACCCATTTTCCTTAGAGTTTCGGAAATCCTGCAACATTTTAAATTATCGTACGAATTTTATCTAACTATAAATCCTACGGACATGTCTAGATTTTCCTTAAGTCTCGCTTTAATCATCAATCGCCAACTGAGAAGTCCTTCGCTGATGCCTTTATCTTTCCTAAAACCAAATTGATCGTCATCTAGCACTTCCTCAATCTACTTTTTCCTCTTATGTACATATTCTTGTCAGCAACTTGAGTGTGAGAGCGCTTTAGGTAATTGTGCTGATGTCCTCGCACTTATGTGTCCTTGAACATAAAGAACTATGTGAATGATATTTTCAAGAGATACTGATTGTTTATCTGGAGAACCAATTTGAATAATAATTTGGCTTCCAAATTTTCGAAATTCCGAAGAACTGTTCCATATGCCTTCCACATGATTTGATCGCGAGTCTTCCTAACCCCTGTTTGTTTCTGTGGGCTGCAGAGGTTGGCATCACGACGACCGCTGCTTCCCGTGACGTCTCACGAGGCCACCTGAGGACAGAGCAGCGTCGACCTGACCGCCACAGGCAAAGGCGACTCCCGCCGCTGAACACCACAGAACGCCCTACACTGTGCTGCTTGTGGCGTGGTGTCAGTGGTAGCCACAGATCTCAACCCAGGTTACACCGGTCTGTCTGTGATGGCTGGCGAACTTCTCCCAACCCGTGGCTATACATTCTGCAGTCGTTGCCCTACAGCCAGATGCCAGTGTAATGTGTCGGTACGATGCTCTCAAGTCCCTCATGCCGATGATTCGTTATTAAGATGCACGTTCTTTGGACTTTCTGTTTTGCGATTTGCGCTGAGTAATTCCAATAGCATTAGGAACAGAACAAACATCGTGTACAAACATCATTCTCCATCTGTAGCAATGTCTTTTTTGTACTGAAAATAGGCTCGCATAAGAACGAAATGCCAAAAATCTGGCACAGGCATAAAAATAGTGCAGTATTTTTCTTAAAGACGTTGTGTCTGCCATTAACTGTAACATTATATGTTTTCACGACTACATTTTCGATCCTATGCCCTTTATACGGGTATACAGCAATAACCGGAGAGGGAAGTGCAGATGGCATGTATAGAACGCCACTATCCTCCCATACATGAAGCAGTTATATTACAAAAAATGCTAAAAGCACGACATCACTTGCATCGGGCCACTGGAGGTGTCAAAATTTACAAATCTTCTGACGTGTGTATATCTCACTGTTGTCTCTGTATGTTGAGTCTCCTAACTGCGAGTGTACATCAACTTTAGATGAACGTAAGGATCATAGCAATGGCATGAGGTAAATTTATTGTTACTGATGTTAACTTCACTAACATGAATCTCCTCAAATCACTGTTCATGTTGTTTATACGACAACTGAGGCGGTTGGTGGGGAACATATTCACAAGTCGTTTCTTCTTTGCCCTTAGCAGTGATTGTAGATGCCACAGTAAACGTTTTATACCAGAGTATTTTAATATCGTGTTTACATTTGTTAACAAAATTTGGCATTCTGTTTACGATACAAGCATTTGGTGTAAAGAAAAAAGATAAGACATTTCTTTATTGTGATAGTGCATAATAGTACATATGGTATCCATCGTCAAAGACTTACAGCAGCTTGGCTGCTCATAAAAACATGGCAGTAATAATCATATATATATATATATATATATATATATATATATGAATATAATAGAGGGAAATATTCCACGTGGGAAAAATATATCTAAAAACAAAGATGATGAGACTTACCAAACAAAAGCGCTGGCAGGTCGATAGACACACAAACAAACACAAACATACACACACAATTCAAGCTTTCGCAACAAACGGTTGCTTCGTCAGGAAAGAGGGAAGGAGAGGGAAAGACGAAAGGATGTGGGTTTTAGGGAGAGGGCAAGGAGTCATTCCAATCCCGGGAGCGGAAAAACCCACATCCTTTCGTCTTTCCCTCTCCTTCCCTCTTTCCTGACGAAGCAACCGTTTGTTGCGAAAGCTTGAATTGTGTGTGTATGTTTGTGTTTGTTTGTGTGTCTATCGACCTGTCAGCGCTTTTGTTTGGTAAGTCTCATCATCTTTGTTTATATATATATATATATATATATATATATATATATATATATATATATAATTTTACATGTGTATTCTTTGTACCACATTAACATCACAAAGGTATAAATCGCATTCACAACAACTTTCGTACATGAATTGATCCACTGGACAAATAAAAAGAAAAAGGAGTACAAAAAGTGAGATAAAAACATGTGATGGGATACATGTCACACATTACAGAACATTATGTGTATCATCATGTAATTGTAAAATGTACTGTTAATATGCAAGGTACTGTACCAGAACAAATGTAGTCATACATTTCCATGATCCTTAGAAAGTTTAGGCCGAGAATGGCTTTTTCAGCTACACTTGCAAAACACCTTATTCCATTTTTTACTGAATTACTAAAATATATTTCTTATGTTAAAATAAATACATCCTAAATATAAAAACGTAATTCTTCCTCATTTCCATACATATCATACAACTCACGGGAAACGTTGTAAAGAGTACTCATACTATAAAACCAGCATAGACACGATCCTGTGCAAATCGTTACGTCCTATGATTGTCAGTAAGTCAAAGTCAAATAGCCAAACTATACATTCTCATTTATGTTACTTTCTATTATTAGCACGTAAAACTGACTGGAATTTATCTTGAGGTCTCTTATTTCTTAAATCTGTCTTATTGTTGGGCAAGCTGTGTGGGTGATTTTTGAAATAGTTGTATATTTCCACTTCTTCAGGTATTTTGATACTTCTACCATTAGGTTAATTTTTATTACTGGATCTACGTTAGGTGATGGTACTCCTCTCTCTTTGCTTGATGTGCTCTTTACATTTGTCGCTGGAATATGAGCTTTGTAACGTCTGGTCAAGATGTCCGTGCTGTAACTCATACGATTACTGACATTGTATATTGATCTAGTTTCAAAAGGTAAATGCTACCTGCATACACTTTGTGGGGGCAGAAAGTGAAAGCTGTGCTTCTACAGAAGTCTGATCCACTGGCTTGCTCACCAGTCCGTCGTCTCCCGTCTTGTGCAGAACTGCAGGTCCAGGCGGCTGTTTTCCGGGAGCGACTCTCCAGCTACTGGCGGGACTTGGCGCAGCTGCTCTCACACGGTGCGACGCACGCCTCGCAGCTGTTGGTTCCCCTCGCATTCGAATGTATGGTAAGTGGAGTTTTTACCTCCTCTTATAAACTGTATTATACGTACAGGGTGTGAGAAAATGACACACACCACCTGGTCAGTTCTTGGGGAGTGTTTCCCAGTATACCTTTTTCATCCTGTAGCTGTCTTTGGCTCTCCAGTTCTAATACTAACCATCTGGAAGAATTCTGAACCAACCTCTACTTCTGTGAGCCTTTTGGGGCCATGATACAGGGAGGCTAAGCTCGGAATGGTTAGAGATCGAAGAAAATCGTCTGTATCTTTCTTTTCTCGTATTTGCTAGCTACTTCTTTAACAGATTCACATAACTTTGCATCCTGCTTTACAAGCTGAAGCATGTTAGCTTCATATTTAGTGGGGAGTGGTCTAGAGTCTCAGTGTGGCAATTCAAGTCTCCATCAGCATCTTCTCTTCCTAAGAATCTCTACTCCATATTGAAGGCCTATAAACTTACTTCTCTCAACATGGAGGTTCGTCAACTTCAAATCTCCTTATTAACCTGTATACGTACCACATAATTCATACATTTCGAGACAACTGCTCAAACTCTTCCACCTTAACATTCACGTGACCATTTCCCACGACTCCATGACAAGACGATAGCGCAGCTGACACTTGTGGCGCGACGCCATTGGCGGCCCCCTGTGCTCACCACTGCCAGCCAGCACTGTCCGTGTGACACGGCAATGCCCCAGCCGCCGCAGCCACAGAGGACGCGCGTCAATAACGAAAACCTGCAGTTGAGGTCCACCAGTTGGAGCGTGTTGCGTCTGCGAGTGGCTTTGTTAAAGGCACTGTGCTACTACAGCCACAAGCGGAATATCTGGTGAATGCGTCAAGGCCAATGAAAATCTGTGCCAGACTAACGGGAAACCGGATGCTGCTTTCTGAGAGCATTCATCTCAGTCGTTAGCATTTCTGCACGTGTCTCGTGTCCTAACTCGAACCATTATCGAGTCTGAATTCTCTGTCTATGATTTATGAACACCACCACCAGTGATTTTCCCACTACCGAGAGTAAAAGCTATGTGCTCTTAACACATACACTGGACTCGCATTCAGGAGGACGACGGTTCAATCCCGTGTCCGGCCATTCTGATTTAGGGCACGGCCGACTTCCTTCCCCATCCTTTCCTAATCCGATGAGACCGATGACCTCGCTGTCTGGTCTCCTTCCCCAAACAACCCAACCTTAACACATAGAATGGCCACTGTGCATTATGACTATTTGGATTCTGACAGTAGTATACATGGAAAGCAAAAAGACGCAGTATGATCTGTGTCTTTGTGTAACTTTTTGTGGCGTATGTAGCAACGTGCCAGTCCATAAAGTATCGTGTGAGCCTCATTTTGGATCCTTTGGGAAGAGAATTACGCGATACCTGTTTTAGTGAACTGAAAAGGTTCTGGGTAGATTAAATGTTTTTCCTATAAATATTACGGATGTTTGCTGGATGGTAATTTCAACGATTGACAGTAGCGGGTTCCGTATTTAAGAATGGTTTCTGCTGACATCGTATTATGTCCTATCATTGCATCTTGTTTTCGTTACCATCACCCAAGCATTTCACTGCAGCAAAGGCAATTTACCTGATACGCATCCAATATTTTGTAGAGTTAGTACCTCACAGCTTGCGAGAATGTTTAAAGGACGACTTCTTTATTACATTTGCGGTGCAGCTACGCTTCGTTGATCATACACTGCACCTGCTTAGGAAAAGTGTAATTGCTAAAAGTTATTCCGTGAAACCAATGTTGTACAGATAGTTTCGATTTAAAGACACACTTTGCTCTCTGAATGAAACTTAAGTCTTCAGACAGCTGCAGCAGTCTTGAGGTATTCGTATTCGAGATAATTCCTCTCGTGGTTCTTCACTGCAGCCCTGCAGAGTAGTACGGCAGGGCGTGCTGTGGCCCAGGTAACGAGGCAGCTTACGATTTTGACCCTGTGCCCCTGGTAACTGGGCTCTCACATAATACTGTGTACAAATATGTATGTATGTATATATGTTCAGAATAGTTCAAATGGCTCTGAGCACTATGGGACTTAACTTCTGAGGTCATCAGTCCCCTAGAACTTAGAACTACTTAAACCTAACTAACCTAAGGACATCACACACATCCATGTCAGAGGCAGGATTCCAACCTGCGACTGTAGCAGTCGCGCGGTTCCAGACTGAAACGTTTAGAACCGCTCGGCCACACCGGCCGGCATAGATTAGGTCTAGATGGCAGAAAGCGCAGTGGCGCCATGGCAAGGACGACGGATTCAACGTATTGGAAGGTGCCGATTCAAAAGTGTGCACCACCTTCCAATTCACTGCTCCTGGACAACGAGGGAAATTCTGAATTTTATTTTTCGTTTTCTATGCTGCTTATCGACGTATCGGTAAGAGTCGACTGCAGCCACGTGTCACCACTACAGTGCTTTTGGGTTTGTCCGTACGCCGGGCCCCCTACTGTGTGGACTCGGCCCGTGTCGCTCGCTGGCCTCTCTCGCCCTGTGTTGTTGTGACGCCCACAGCCGGGTTGTCGGAAGTGGGAAGCGGCTCAGACCGCAAACGGGATGTTGGCTGCACGCTGACCGCTAACCGCACGCTGTCACAGCGAGGACGTGATGCACGTCCCACACACACACACACACACACACACACACACACACACACACACGTATACGCGTGCAGTATTCCTGGCGCACATCCGCAAAGCTCCACTTACGCAAATACGACTTGGAGGCGATAAATCGCGATCCCGCCTAGAACCGGTCGGCCATGTATGTATGTACGTAAATTTAAAAAATATTGTATTCGAAAAGGATTTCTTTTTTCTCTGGCTCCTGCCATCAATATAAAACTGATAAAGGAGGTATTTCATTCAAAAAATATGAAAAAGAAGAACAACTGTATTGTGAAAACAACTGAAAGCTTTTTAATTTCCATTTTTTCTCGTATTTGTTATATACGTAACAGTTTTGTTATTTCGTATTTGATTCATTACAATATACACGTTCTTTTGTGAATAAGGTAATTTTTTCATTTCCAACGTCTATTAAACACTTATTAGTAACTCAGAGAGAGAGAGAGAAGTTTTCAGTGTGTACATACTTAGAACAGCAAAAGCAATGGCAGCTCAAAAACAATACACACACACACACACACACATACACACACACACACACACACACACACACACACACACACACACACACGCACTCACACACACACGAACCATAAACATATAAAATACTTTCTTTACACGGATGCATATTGTACATGTTCCACAGGAAATATATACTCTGTCTCTCTCTCTCTCTCTCTCTCTCTCTCTCTCTCTCTCACTCTCACACACACACACACACACACACACACACACATGGACGCACGCAGTGTGCAATGAAACATTCATAATCTCAAACATGCAGTCAGAACTGTGACAAACAGTTCATCAAACTATTCCACACACACCCAGTCAAGTGGAACACTCTTTTACCTTTTTACTAACAAATAAACCCACCCAGACGCATCAGTAAATAGTCTGAGTGCAGCAATTTCCACACCTATGCCCCCCAGTGAACCACTTGTGATCGTGGTAGGACACCCCTGCTTCCAGCTGGAATTGCAGTATATACCTCAGTATATAACCTCGGTCGAAAGGTCTCCTGATAAGCATTTGTGGTGCAGCGCCAATGCCCTAGAGGAGGCACCTGTTGAAGTCCCTGAACGTGAAAGTCTTTCAGGCTGTGCAAATCACCATGTTTGTCATGCAGACTTGTGGGATAGTCCAGCTCTACCTCTAGGACATATCCCTCAACAGCATCAGCAGCCACATATTTGATCTCTTTCCTCAGTATGGTGATTTCCCCTTTGGACATCCATCAGAACCCTCCAAATGGTAGACGTTGTTGCATGGTTTGCCTGTAGAGACAGTTTACATCCAGGTAAAGGATGATACTGAAATCGTCAGACAACGTGTACTCCCCCTCGATTATTTGGAAGTTATTTGCCTTGGCATACCTGCGCACACGTTGGCAAAGTAACTCGTGAATCGCATGTTCCAGGAAGACAAGCATGTCAACGTTGGTCAAGAATTCGCTGCCGGCTTGTGTCTTTCTTAACATGGCATCCCACGAAATCTCAGCCATATGCTACAGAACTTCTCGATGTTGGCGGTCAGATGTACATTGGTGTTCACCATTTTACATGTTGTGATAAATCAGAGATGCCGAAGTCCTGCTGTTCATTCACCAAGTGCCCGTTCTTTCCATTCATTATGGAAATGCCTCTTAGTTTACTAGAGAATCCAGATATTCCTATGGAAAGACCCCTTCTCCGTCACAAGTTGAAACTCTTGAAACTCTACATCATCGAGATAAGTGGCTCCCTTTGCTAAGAATATCTTCAGGACGCGTTGGTTCAGCAAATTTCTAAAGAGACGTGAGCATGAAGCGTTGTGAATCCAGGAAGTGGTGTGATCCTCTGTGAAGCGGCATGTATCTGTCAACGGTGTCAGCAATGACACTGATCTTATCATCCTACTACCCAGACTCGTCAAAGTGCTGAACTATAAAGTGGGCATCATCCTCACTTAAATTGTGGAAAAGATGGCTGTGTGCTGTGGCAGTTGGTACTTAAAGTTACATGGGTTGTCAGCTGCACTCTGGGACTTCCCCGTTACGTGGCAACAGTCTCTACAGGGAGCTTCCTCACCTCTGTCCAGTCACAGTCCCCAGATATAACGATCAGCTGCCTGCTTGCACAGTGCATCATTCTCCTTCACGTTGGTCATGAGGACGTTTTCACTATAAATGTTATAAACATCCCGGACAAGACTTTCAAGCTAAGTGAGCAGCCATCTCGCACTATTCCCTTGACATAAGATTTTAATTTTAGTGCACAGAACTTGATGGGTAGCCACATATCGTATGCATCATTTTGTGACAGTGATACGGGAGGCAGAGGCACCACGTTCACACTGTACCACTGGAGCTAGGAGGCGCTCTAAATCGACGTAGACAACGAAGGGACAGAAGTGTTGGTGAGAGACATTCTTAAACTTCTAGAACCGTTTATCCTTGATAAGCATTTCCACACATATTGTTTCCTGGCTCTAGCAGTCAATCAGGTCTTTCAAGATACATGCTCTTGGTAAACGAGACATCCACAGCAAAAATGTCTTGCACCTTTTCTGTTTTCATTTCAGAGGAACGTAGGTGGGACATGCAATTTATCCAAACGCTGTGTTGCCTATCGCCTTCAGAGATTAGCAGCAGGTCTACGCGTTTTGGATGTTTCTCAGCTAATATAGACAAGAAGAAGGGATCACCTAATTTACGCTTGACTTCTTTGTCGATGGGCCACACAGTGTGTTAATGTTCGTCTTCTCCTTATGGCTTTCCAACATCCGGCCATATACGAGAAATTTGATCGTCAGTGGATATCTGGTGTTTGTTGTGTATCTGTATGCCCTGTATTTTTAGGGTAATTTCTATCGCTAGCGAGAAGCAACCATGGAAATCAATTTAAATTCCTCTCATCATGATTCTGGGCATTAGGACATTCTTTTTTTAGCAATGTATACTTTTGAAGAGAGATGTAACTGGACCCCACACTAAGTTGATCAAAATCTTATGAACATAAATCAAGGTAGAGCATACAGCTGAGTGTCTTACAGGACTCCCTTTCCTGCACCTCAGAAAAGTGACTCAGTATGACCGCTCTGGTATCGACTCACCCCATGACGTCACGACAGCTCTCCCCCTAACTTGGACAATGCTCTTCCCCTCAACAACACGTCCAACTCCTAATAGCTCTGCACACCAGAAGGAGAATGAGACGCAGTTGATAAGTATCTAAGCAAGGAGAAATAAAAATCCGTATTCGTATAATAATAATAATAATAAATTCTGAGTACTTACACGTAAAATGTTGTTATGTTCATTACTGGAATACACTTCCACAACTCATCATCAGTGGGCATGTTTGTCTTTAAGGTCATATCCAGCATGGGTACTAGAGGAGGTGTATGACGTCGGCAGGGGAATGTGTCTGAAAGAATACGGACAAACCCAAACGAAAACACAGGTGCAAAATAACTAGTAGCTGGTGGTCGTGTCAAAACACCGATATTCGCATTGAGAACATCTACAAACTAGAGCATCTCAAAAATAACAAACAAAGCGATATCTGCCTCTGAACAATCGATGTCGTTCCCCAGAGATCATCATCATCGTCATCATCATTATCAGCTGCTGGGTTCAGATCCCACAGCGAGTAACGCCTGTTCACACCTAGAAAAGAAGAAGTAGAACCCATAACAATCACTTACGCTACTAGCCATTAAAATTGCTACACCAAGAAGAAATGCAGATGATAAACGGGTATTCATTGGACAAATATATTATTCTAGAACTGACAGTGATTACATTTTCATGGAATTTCGGTGAGTAGATCCTGAGAAATCAGTACCCAGAACAACCACCTCTGGCCGTAATAACGGCCTTGATACGTCTGGGCATTGAGTCAAACAGAGCTTTGATGACGTGTACATGTACAGCTGCCCATTCAGCCTCAACACGATACCACAGTTCATCAAGAGTAGTGGCTGGCGTATTGCCACGAGCCAGTTGCTCGGCCACCATTGACCAGACGTTTTCAATTGGTGAGAGATCTGGAGAATGTGCTGGCCAGGGCAGCAGTCGAACATTTTCTGTATCCAGAAAGGCCCGTACAGGACCTGCAACATGCGGTCAGGAATTGTCCTGCTGAAATGTAGGATTTTGCAGGGATCGAATGAAGGTAAAGGCACGGGTCGTAAGACATCTGCAATGTAACGTCCACTGTTCAAAGTGCCGTCATTGCGAACAAGAGGTGACCGAGCGTGTAACCAATGGCACCCCATACCATCACGCCGGATGATACGCCAGTATGGCGATGACGAATACGCGCTTCCAATGTGCGTTCACCGCGACGTCGCCAAACATGGATGCGACCATCATGATGCTGTAAACAGAACCTGGATTCATCCGAAAAAATGACGTTTTGCCATTCGAGCACCCAGGTTCGTCGTTGACTACACCATAGCAGGCACTCCTGTCTGTGATGGAGCGTCAAGGGTAACCGCAGCCACAGTCTCCAAGCTGATAGACCATGCTGCTGCAAGCGTCGTCGAACTGTTCGTGCAGATGATTGTTGTCTTGCAAACGTCCGCATCTGGACATGGCTGCACGATCCATTACAGCCATGCGGATAAGATGCCTGTCATCTCGACTGCTAGTGATACGAGGCCATTGGGATCCAGCACGGCGTTCCGTAGTACCTTCCTGAACCCACCGTTTCAATAGTCTGCTAACAGTCATTGGATCTCGACCAAAGCGAGCAGCAATGTCGCGATACGATAAACTGCAATCGCGATAGGCAACAATCCGACCTTTATCAAAGTCGGAGACGTGATGGTACGCATTTCTCCTCCTTACACGAGGCATCACAACAACGTTTCACGAGGCAACGCTGGTCAACTGCTGTTTGTGTTTGAGAAATCGGTTGGAAACTTTCCTCATGTCAGCACGTTGTAGGTGTCGCCACTGGCGCCAACCTTGTGTGAATGCTCTGAAAAGCTAATCATTTGCATATCACAGCGTCTTCTTCCTGTCGGTTAAATTTCGCGTCTGTAGCACATCATCTTCGTGGTGTAGCAATTTTAATGGCCAGTAGTGTATAAACAAAAACAGTATAGAAAATATGTATACTTGCTTTCATCCTCAGCCAAGGTAACCATGATGAATGACATCACACCGTCGTCGGTAAACAGTGACAACAACGCGGCGTCATCATTGTTATCCAACGTGCGTGGCCATGACTGCAGTCACCATCGTCGTCACGGATACCGCACGAGCGCTTGACTCCGATATCAGGGCTGGCTGGCAGTCGGAGAGAGAGAAAGACTCGGGTCGCCCTCCGCAGGGCTGTTTACAAAACCCTTCAGCCACGCAGCGTGCGCTGATCAGCAATTCAAGTGGCAATCCATCACGCTTCTTCTCTCCCCACTAACATTACTTACACATAGCGCATTGCGACAGTGCCCAGCGTGTTGGTACACATTTGAACATGCCTCTCTCAACTTTCAACTGCTCTCATTACTTACCAAGCGGGGACGCAAGGCAGCACAAACGGGTTTATTTCTCGTAAGAAAAGAACTTCCACATATTAAACGAGTGGGATTGTGCTGTGACAGAAATGCGCGAAATGGAATATGCTGGCTGCAAGTAGCTGCTGATCGGCTACGTTTTGAGCGACACATTGCAGAAACTTGGGAAATCATCTCGACAGTTCTCCAAAAAGAGTGTAGATGTCACCTGGTAAATAAACGTAGCTGACAAAAGAACTGTAAAAAATGATCTCGGAGTAGCTAAATAAGTACAAAAATTTTATTAAGAAAATAATATTTGCACATATCTGCAACACAAGTAAATCCGTTTTTCTCTCCACCACCGTACACTTGCCTAAGGTGTCTGACTGACATACAGTTGAATGATTCCAAATTCAGGATGGCAGTGTTCTTGAAAATTTCCCACATTCATACCACCATCTCACGACCTTTGACTGCATGACGCTCTCTCTGTGATCACAGTTTCGGAGTGATGTCAGCATATCCTCATAGGTCATTCCTGTATCGTGGCGGCTACTGTGATAGTGGAATCGAGTCAATCACGCTACTGTCTTCCAAGACATGTCACACTTTATTGTTCTGAGCAGCTGGGCAGAAGTGACAACTGCGTAGAAACTTGCCGAAACACAGACTGAGTCGATGCGTGTGACAACAGCTACATCTTTAATCATCTTTAAACATGAAGCGGCCGCACTCGTCGTGGAGGCCTCGCCCGTGAGCAACAATGTTGTACCAGGAGGCGGGCAGCTTGGACCCTGGCAAGCAAGTCTTCAGCTGTATCTACAGGTGTTTTGTACATCTACATCTTGGCATAACCTCAGAGAATGATGTCGAGGGTTGTAAGACCCAGCGATCGCAATGGCCATCAGAGAGGACCCCCCCTTTCCAGTCCTACAATGAGAGTGAGTATTCTTCAGGTGCTTGCAAACTTTAACATCAAAGTGGAACGATCTTGGATAATGCCCTAAAATACCTTGACTGAGAATCTTTGCTGTTGGCCTCCCATATGGGTGGCGTGGGTGTTGTCCTCATTCTAGATCTGCCTGTTTGGCTTTTGAAAACAACATCACGGATGAATGAGGCCTCATCCACAAACAATACAAACCGTATGAAGTTGGACAGTACAGCGCTGTGAACGATACTGGATTGACAGAAGCAGACATAGGGCTCAAAATCCGTTTGTCCCCGTGCTTGCACATTTCATCTTTGATTACTCATTGTGCACTGTACACAGCAACACACCTCACCATGAACACGACACAAGCTATCTGATGCAATGGACAGCTGACAGCAGGGTCAGTGGTGTGCTTGCGGCACAGGTTAATGCGCCACTGCGATGCTTGAGTGCTGTGAGACCAACTGTGTACAGTATGTCTGTCTGGTGGTCAGGTGTGTACACTGTTTATCAGCTGCTACTGTTCGAGTGCACAACGGACACCCGAGATCTTTGCCAGAGTGTGAAGAACTGCAGGCATCATTGCAATTCATGCATTCAGACTGACAGTCGTTGCTTTGAAGAATTGCTATGAGCTACATTGTTGTTGGGTGGTGTATGCTGTGCATGTCCTTAACACAGCAAATATGCACTTTCGAGTATTGGTTCCCTATCTCAATATAATCTATTGTGGAACCACTGTCACCTGTTTCAGTGTGACACAAAAGGATTGGGGACTCCACGTACAGAGAACAAGAGCAGTTCTGTCCCACTTCCCTCAGACACTCCCGACGGCACCCATGTCTGTGGTGAGCACTCACCTTCCAGAACAACATACTGGGTGATGCTAGGGTAGATAGAAGAAAGGAAAACAGAATGGGCAAGTGCGAGAGGGACTCACGCACTAAGGGTTCTGTACAAACTCCCCGTCCTGGGAATCGAGATTCCCAATGATTTTTGCCTGTTATCGAGACTCTGTAACTTTACTGGCAAGATACTGCTCCCAGCAATACCAAGATCGGTCCAGAAATTCTACGTTATTTCCTCAGCCCAGCCCAAACAAACAAGAACAAGCAAGCAAAGGACTTTAGTTTATGTATGTAGGGAGAGAAGATTTAATAACACATTTCTTTTTACGCACTAAATCATGAATACAACATACAATTTATTTTTGGATGCAGTAATGTTCGTATGTTATACTTTCAACAGCTGATGAATACAATGTATGTCAAAATCGAAAACGACATTTTTATGTGATATAATTACAAGTTGACAAGTTTCAGATTTTTTGCTTTACTAGACCCGGAAAACTTAGTTGTTGCCAAATCTCACGATTCCAAGTCAATGGAGAGCACCCTATAGGTTTCGATGACTGAGTTTTCGATTATCAAAACACGAGACATAAACGGCCGTATCTGTTGACTGGAGTCAGTTATAAGGTTACAGTTTTTACGCCGCCAAGGGTTCGTATACCTTTGTATGTGACATAATTTGAACATGATACCCAGAACGTATCCAGAGAAAAAGATTCCTAACAGATGGACAGACAAATAGGCAGACTGATAAAAAATAATACGAAAAGTATTTTCTAGAGTTATATAGTTACCAATTATAGATTTTAAGATTTTTTTCATTTATTTGCACTGTGAAATCTGGCTTCTTTCAAAATGTCATGATTCTAAATCAACAGGGAGCACCATATTGATTTTATGAGTGATGTTTCGAGTATCAAAATATATAATTTAAATGGCCGTATCTTTATTGCATTGACTTAGAAGCTTACGATTTGTACAACGCCAAAGTAACATAGACCTTAATATGTGACACAAATGTGAACTTCGTACCCGAAAATGGTCCAGAAAAAATGATCTTAACGCTCGGACAGTCAATACATTCCTTCAAATCTGGAATATTGAGACGTGTTCAGATACAGACGACATCGTGTTAGATGACGAGCAACAAATGCAAATTTTCGGCAAAAGCGATCAGCCAGGCAACAGACAAACGCTACAAAATTTTGAGTCAAACTGACATTTCGTGTGTGCAGACAATGTTTCAGATATGGAGCGGCTGATGTCTATCGTTGCGTTTGTAGAAGGTCATAACATGTGTTCAGGTTTCTCACAGCAATGGTAACGAGTAGGTTTTTTACGGATTTGTCAACAGTCTGGCCATTCTATTTTCGAAAATCGTTCAAAAGTTTGAATAGAATCTCGTCAGAGTTCCAGCCACGCCATGTGGCTTTACACGTAGGAACTCGACGCTGCTGGCAGCTCCAGAACATTTCAGTTGGATACATCGTCACGGGAGTATACATTCATACATTCAGGCGTCTGTAATGTCAACTACCAACAAATATCTGCACCTCTCTTATCTGATGTCACAGTTTGAGAAATGTATTTATTTTTAAAAAAACCACCAGGCATCTGCTGTGCATTAATGTTTTTATGCATGTACAAAACTGAATGTACTGCACTCATGCGCTGGCAGTAATTTCAGTGTCATGTAATAGTGCTACATGTAACTGTATACTAAGACAGCCTGCTGCTTGTGGATGTTATGAAAGTAATTTGAACTATTTTCTGTGTGTCTCAGGGTAACCACGCAAGTGATCAGCAACTCCACGGTTGGATTAAGGACATGGAACGTGTGAAAGACATGCTGCGCACGAAATTAACCGGATGGGTACATGACATGCAATTAGCCAGCAAACAGGTGGAGCACTACGAGGTGGAAGAAGACAAGGACGGGCCAGGGAACTTGATAATCAGGTATAAACCAGTGTACACTCAAATGTCTGTCGTACTCACTATGGTTTATTGGAGTTTATCTCACTTTTACCCATGGAAGTATTCATTAAAGTTATAGAAAACACAGGGATCATTTAATTCAAAATGGATCAAAGAACTAGCACTAATAGACAGTAGTGAAGGACATGGTTAAAGAAACTCGTGATTTACAAAGGATTTTGACTGTGTTTGACCTTTGATTTTTTGATTCGTATTGTGTCTTAAAATGTGCCACGTATTACGTAACAGGCCAGCGGAGAAAACTGACACAATAAACGATGTTACTGCATTTACTAGAGAAAGTACTGATAGTTACAGATACTTCCGAATTTTTCATAATTTGTGGAAACAATGATGTGGAACCTGGCACGAAAAGTGAGCGTATCCTCGTCTTATTCGGGACAAAAAAAACAAAAACACTTCGGGAGTAATTACGGTAATACCGTGTAGTTGCGACTCTAGTCCAGATACTGGCATCCAGTCGGTGAGGAAAAGAGGCCACTTGTCATGTTCATCTCAATAGATGGAGGAAAAATCTAAGCAGCGATGAGGGCAGGAAGCGGATAGCCGTCATTCTTATATTTTGTCCTGTGATTGGTGTGTTTAAATCAGTCCGTAGCATAGAGAGTAAATAGTGGAGGTTGCGAGCGGGAGGAAAGCGGAATAGTCTCTCGAGTGGTTGACATATGGAGCCGTGGAATGGAGTAGTGTAGGAGATATGTTGGCACTATGGAGGGTGACCAGGTGGCTTCCTGTGTGGGAATGGGCAAGCTCCCAGCAGACACCCCAGGTCTTGTGGCGGTGTTGTTGGATTCTTTCAGGTGGCTTATTGTGAGGTAGCTATGGAGGTGGAGAACATGGATTAGGATGGACAATTAGACTCAGTCGTGATTACTATCAATTAGATGAAAGACTTCTGCAGTTATATCTGAAGATGTCGGTAGGGGAGCTACTTTGGGATGAGTGTGTCTGGGAAATGGACTAGGTCTTTTGAAACGAAGGTGATCATCCGACATCTACAGTTAAGTTCATCATGGGAACTGTTGTGGGTAAACAGCTGTGGAGAGGCAGTGGTCAGCGTGAGGAACGAAATAATGTGCTATAGGATTTCTCGGACAGAGACAGGCAGTAGGACAGATCACAGCCAGGATGGTAAAATACACACTCACGATAAAGTATTATGCAGGATGATTGAACATGATTTGTAGCCAACTGGAGCTGTTTTCGAGGAACGGTATTGTTACTCCACAATGTTTATCGTGTGGGGTTTTTTGGTTTGCTACTCCACATCTGTCATCAGAACTGTGAGTGGGTTACCGGTTCACTGTCCACGGACACAGGCAGATAGTGTGACGGGATAACACTATCGATATTGTGTCAGGCAGTGGGAATGAAGGTAACAGTGGTTGGGAAGGTGAACTGAAAATCGGAGATGGGTAGATTTCAAGACAGGGGTGCACTACACAAAGGAAGCAGCTAATCGGATAGCAGAGTACTTGTGGAGTGCACGTGGGGGGTTTCAGGCTGGCCAGTAGTTTGAGGTACTCTCATGAACACTCGCCAGTTGGTACACATTTAGGGAAATCAGATAGCTTTCAGAGTAAAGTGAGTTCGACTCTGAAACTTTTATCAGTCAACTGTCGAAGTATTTGTAACATAGTTCCCAAATTTACTCTCCTCCATGAACGTTCTCAGCCTCAAATTATTCTTGAATTGAGAGCTGGTTAAGACCCAAAGTGAAAAAACTCTGAGATATTTAGCGAGTCTTGGAATGTTTATCGGAAAGACATATTCGACGCCGTAGGAGGGGAAGTGTTCATTGCAGTTGACAAAAAATATTCTCTTTACTGACGTTGAATTTGAGTGCAATAGTGAAGTTACGTGGTCGCACATAACAGGACTAGGTGAAACCATATCAGTTGTTGGATGTTTTTACCACCCACCCGACTCCGCTGGGACAGATGTGGAGCCATTCAAAGAAGGTAAATAGTCAGCATTGCATAAATATCCAGATCACGCGACACTAGCTGGCGGTGACCTTAACCTACCGAGTATAGACTGGGACGTCTATGGATTCACTGCAGGTCGTGCAGACAGACAGTCTTGTGAAGGACTTTTGAGCACATTTTCCGAAAACTGTGTTGAGCAGCTAGTTCTCAGCCAGCACAAACAGGCAGGACCTTATCGATGGCGTTAGCATAGAGATGGGGATTAGTGATCATTATGTTATCATAGCGACTATGGTTACGAAAGTCAGTAAATCAGTCGAGAACGCTAGGAGAGTTGATATGCAGTTCAAAAATGGTTCAAATGGCTCTGAGCACTATGGGACTCAACTGCTGATGTCATTAGTCCCCTAGAACTTAGAACTAGTTAAACCTAACTAACCTAAGGACATCACAAACATCCATGCCCGAGGCAGGATTCGAACCTGCGACCGTAGCGGTCTTGCGGTTCCAGACTGCCGCGCCTTTAACCGCACGGCCACTTCGGCCGGCTAGATATGCAGTTGTCAGCGTCTCACTTAGACAATAAAATACAATCATTTAATTCCTGAATTATGGCCATAGAGGTATTATGGCTACAGTTTAAAGAGATTGTAAATCGTGATCCGGAAAAGTATGCGCCTACTCAGTGGATCAAGGGCGGAAAAGACTCATCGTGCTTTAATAACGAAATTCGGAAAATGCTGAGGAACGAAAGGCTGTTACATTCTCGGTTCAAAAGAGAACGCGCAAATGAGGACAGCAATTTTTGTAGAGATTCGTGCGTCTGTGAAAAGATCTGTGCGCGAAGCATACAACAGCTACCACCGGAGAACCGGAAAAAGTTTTGCTCCTCTGCAAAATCGTTAAGCGGATCCAACGCTTCTATTCAGTCACACGTTGACCAGTCTGCTTTGGCGCTAGAATATTCCAAAAGGAAGGCCGAAGTTAAGAATTCCTCGTTTAAGAAATCGCTCACGCAGGTGAATGGTACAAACGTGCCGTCGTTTGACCATCGCACAGAGTCCCGTGTGGAAACCATAGTAATGAGTACCGCTGGCGTAGAGAAACAGCTGAAACAGCTGAAAATAAATAAGTGGCAATGCCTAGGTGGAATGCCAGTTTGGTTTTATAAAGAGTAGTGTACGGCATTGGCCCCTTACTTAGCTTGCATTTACCGCGAATCTTGCGATCAGCGCTAAGAACCAAGCGAATGGAAAAAAGTGCAAGTGACTCTAGTGTATACGAAAGGTAAAAGAACGGACCCACAAAATTACAGACCAATATCCCTAACACCTGTTTCCTGCAGAATCCTTGAACGTATTCTCAGTTCGAACATTATCAACTTTCTTCAGACTAAGGAGCTTATGTGCACAAATCAACACGGTTTTGGTAAGCATCGCTTCTGTGAATCTCACCTTTTCCTTTTCTCGCATGATGCACTGAGAGCTATGGATGAAGGGCAACAGGCAGATTCCATATTTCTAGATTTCTCGAAAGCATTTGACACGGTGTCCCATTGCGGGGTGCTAACGGAAGAACGAGCATATGGAATAAGTTGAGTGACTGCAGGTTGACACTAGATGACGTCGACAAAATTTCTAGTTGGTGTGATGTAGAAGAAAGCGGATGAGTAGCAAAAACGAACCCGTAATATCCGCATACGGCATTCGAAGTGTCCTGCTTACCACAGTCAGTTCGTTTAAATATCTGGGCGTAATGTTGCGAAGCGAGATGAAATGGAATAAACATGTGAGGATTCTGGTAGGGAAGGCCAACGGTCGGCTTCGGTGTATTCGGAGAGTTTTGTGAAAGTGTGGTTCGTGTGTGAGGGAGACCCCGTATAGGACGCCAGAGCGACTTCTTTTTCAGCATTGCTCGAGTGCTTCGGATCTGCTCGGAGAGCTGAGGTGCTGGCGAAGTGTAGTGGGGCGTGTCAGTAAAACGGAGGATATACTTCGTACTGGAAATTTTGGGAGGACATTTTGATGTTCACATGAGTAAAGCGAGTCAGAGAATATACTCCAGCCGAGAATGTGCTCATCGCGAGTAAAAGGATGAGGGATGTTGCTCAAAACAAATAACGTTCTCCGATTTCGTGTTAACAAAACTAGAGGAGCTTCTCACAACCGGAAAATATTGAAACGAGATCTGTAGCACTCTTCGGGCTGAGGGGCCACAGCGGCAGTGGTGCAGCTTAGGTACCGCCCTCCTAGTCCAGGCAGCGCGCCATTTCGTGTCTCTTCTGTAGTTCACGTATCGCCATTTACAGTCGGTCATTTCTAAATTCCGTCAATCCACTTCATTAGTGGACTCGCATTATAGCCTTAGTAATCAGCACTACAAACCAAAGACGCCTATATCACACTGACCCTGCCTCTGCACCCTAATTGACGACGATTGCCTTCCGTGGCAGCGGTCTGCCCCGCTTGTCGACACTCCAGCTCCATGTGGCGAGTATTTATTGCGACCTCTGCTGATTTTCCACTTCGTGTTGCAACGCACTTGCCCCTAAACTGAATATGGTATCATTATGGCTGTGTAGTACATTCCCAACTGTCCAGAAGTTTCGAGATTTTCTTTAGAGCTTGTTTCACTGGATATTGTTTGTTCACCTCCTTGTTGCATTTAAATCCGTTCTTTCGTTGCCTTATGGAATGAACGGCTCCATTATGTTAAAAACAGCCCTTTCCCGAAATTCTTCCCCAACCAAATCTCCGTATAATGTTTATTCAGATCATTGTCAGTATGCACGTACATCCTCCATCTGTGGCGTAGAAATGATGATTTCCATCACGGCACGGGTTCTGAGTCCCAGCTTGTCAGTGGAGTAGGTGTGGTACTGTAGCTCCAAGCAGAACAGCGTGCTGGTGTACGTGGCGTGGAAATGATTTGCGAGCCTTAGCACCATGGCATCACATGTCTTATGGGAGGGACAGCTTTCCGGTCAAACTGGGGACCCAGACATCACACGGAACTCATTATGATGCAGCTTTATGCTTTAATTGGCAACGTCGTTGTCAAGTAACAGTGATAACCAAGGACCATACTACAAGGAGTAGAGGGAGTACTGATTGTTCTGCATTGTATCTGGCAGTATGGAAACTTTCCATCGTTGATGGGCTATAGGGAATGCAGTCGTAGATTAATCAGGAAAAAATTGTCTCATACCCGATTCTGAGGGCTCCATTCTCATCATAAGATGTACCTGACACAGATGCATCGAATCTATGTACGGAACACTGACCTTAGGCCAACAATTTCTGTATGATAATTTCCACTGCCAGACGAGAGACCCGCACCAACCACTCACGAAACGAGACGGAGCGAATGCTTCAGAGCCAAGTAAACAAACATTTGTATGCAATAGTGAAGCGTCATTTTGTCAAGTTTTACGTCGGCAGACATGTACTTCTGCACGTCAAGTATACAAGTGTGAGATCCTGGGATGCGCACTGCCGGGCGTAAGCGGAAACATTATAAAAATGCCAAAGCTGATAGGGGTATAATGAGTAAAGCAAAACACGTATTGCGAAATAAAAACAGATGTTTGGTATTTGCAAAGACGGATTTGAAGTAGCTTAAGTCATCGTATCGCGCTGTCCTTAGCCGTTGGATCAGGTGAAAGGGACTGAATAAGTGGACCTGCTTGACGGTACACTCACGTTTGTCCACTGAACTCCTGTGTCATACGGAAAATTATGGCAGATGTCACATCACCTAAAGCGGATAGGAAACTCCCTGACAGGTCAGAGCCGTGTGTCGGATCCCCGACGTTTCAAGTGACTGCACTATCCACTGCAGAGTGAGGATTCGCCCAGGAAGCAACTCCCGAGGCCTCTGGTCACTGCAGTGCCCATCCTTCCGGGAGCGCTGGTCCCGCCAGCCGTGCAGGGGAGCTTCTGTGACGGCTGGAAGGCAGCGGCTGAGGTACTGGCGGAAGTAAGGCTGTGACGGCGGCTCTCGGTTTCTGCCAGCCCAGCTCGATGTCTATTTCTATAAGGACGTCTTATTCGCCATTGAATTTAAAAATTATTTGTTTTACTATTGCAGTTTCGACCTTTTGAGCCATTTTCAAGTGGTAATGTGGAATATTTTGCTTCAGCTCATAACAGACGTGTGTACATGTCAGCGTCTAAAATCATCTATAACAAATTTGAACAAGTCATTCATATCCTTAACATAAATATCACATGTTCACTCTCCTGCAATGCATACGAAATTCTTCTTTAAAGGAAAGAGGTATTCTGCGGGAAGCGCTGCAGTTCTGCTGTTTGGTGTGCCTGAAACAAGTTAAAACGATATAGCAGCACAGAACGGAGTGGATGATCTGCAAGAAATAATTACAATCGGTATAGCACTCAAGTATTCTGAAATCTAAAGTTGAAATCTCGATGCGCTAAAATGCTAAAAAGACCAATGGGTTTGCGATTGTTTGCTGTGTTTCTATGCATCCTTTAAAGAATGAAAAAGTTCCAGGTTTGTGTCCCAGTCTCGAACACAGTACTGATCTGCCAGGAAGTTTCTAATCCACTGCTGAGTGGAAATCCGTTCTGAATACTTGTACGTTCTTGCATAAACTATACATGCTAGGTTTTCAACTTTTAACCTGGCACCTTGTGTGCTACAGGCGGCCGCTGTTGAGTGAACGCCTGCTGCGCTATCAGCCGTGGAGCCTCTCCTTTGACGACGACTTCAGTGCGCTGTGCAAGGAGCGGCAGCCAGAGGCGTCGCAAATGTTCAGCCTCGCTGACGAACTGTACGCCTTCCATCGTGTCTCCTGGTACAATGCAGCTGACTACATCTATTCATTCTACGAAGATGACTTCAAGATTGTAGGTAAGTTTAATACTGGGACCCGGCCACTTCACGGTTATGCGCTGACAACTGAGATTCAAATATCCTTCTGAACATGTAGTTTTAGATCTTGCGTGATTTTGCACGCCACGCATGATCTCTGGTGCTCTTTCCAAAGTCAGTTTTTAGATTCCTCGGCAACTCTCCGTCTGGATCTATGACAACCTAACTACTTCATTTCGATGTATTATTGTCTTCTTCATTATGCAGGGACTAAAAAAAGACTACGTACACAAAATTTTGGAGTGTTTAGAGAAGATTAAAAAGAACAAATTTTATGTGACAGAAATGTCACAGGTGTGATGTTTTAGAGACGTTACTCAAGTGCCAGCTGGGTGCTAACGATTGTGTAACACACTCGAAACAAGTGGGTGTCTCACAAATAATGTTTGCATCCTCAGCCTAACAGGCAACCACCTCACCTGGGGTGTCTGCCAGTGTCTGGTACACTGAACAACTCTCTCCCTCCCGTAGGAGGCACGCAACACCTCTAAAACAGTGCCCATCCCAAAGCACTTTGAACTCCGTCTCTGAACGCCAGTGCAGATAAGACCTTCATATATATGCGACACGTGCCTCATATAAAAAACTGTTCCTCTTTATCTTCTATAAACACTCTAAAATTCTGTACATGTAGTTTTTTTCAGACCTAGTCTAAGGCTTTTTAAAAATGGCGAATGGCCTCTGCAACATAACGGCTACAGACAAGCTAATTTTCTGTCAATACTGTAACTTGTGTAGTGTTCTAGATTTCTCATCTGTGATCCTGGCATGATACTGTTCGTATTTACTAATTTTATTTGACGAACAATATTTAGATTTGTAACAGAAGAGATAATTGTATGAGATACACTGTTAATATTATCCTTAGAAATGTTACTACTATGAACTGTAGTAGGAATGAGGAAACACTGTATTTTCAGCTATCGCACCTGTTTCCTAAAGAACTCTATTTGTTCGAATCACTATATTCTTTAAATTTATTATTTTACCCTCGTTGCTGGGCTTTATCACTTACTCGGTCATCTATCTATCGTTGCACCAGACATGAAACAAGCTGTAATCGTTCTTTTCTTTGTAAATGTATGATAGCTTCTTGTTCGGTAGAGGGTAACTCCATTTAAATGAGAGGAAGGGGGGACACTGAGCTTGTGCTCCCTCAGCGGAAAAATTATTTATGCCTGCCGTTGTCACTCTTGACCGCTTCAGGCAATCGAACTTGCAGGGTTTTCATTAGTAGTAAACCGACTAATTAAGAAACTAAGGTGGTCGAAAAGGGCTACAACACATAAAGAATATGCGTATATTAGAACCAGGGACTGTAATACTGCGAAGAACGGTCTTTACAAAATTTCGGCTGCAGCCGATAATTTACGGCAGACACTCACATGAATAATAGTGGCACATAAACGGAAATACGCATTGTTAGCAAGTTACTAAACAAGCAGACTCTTACCCCATCTGTTTCTAGACTCAGCTGCACTCGGCAGCAAGTCTGTAAGTATGACTGAAACTGTATTGGACACCGAGAACAAACGTGTGAGCTGAAGTTGATGTTTCTATTCCACGCGAGTAGCGACAAGATATTAAAGAATGAGCAGCGACAAGAGCTTACAGAGTTGTGAACCACTAGCCGTTTGTCTGGAAGCTAACTTTAAACCCGACATTGAAGATATCTTCAGGGAAAAGTTGTCATGATAATTCAGAGAGACTGTGGCAGTTCGGTCGAGATAGGGAGTGGGGGGGGGGGGGGGGGGAAGAAGAAACGGGTGCGAATCTCTTCTGAGCACGTGGCGATGTTGGAGATGGCTTGCGACATCCAGCAGGCTGCTACAACGGCCCTGTCTGGAAGAGTTGCCCTCGTCACTATTAAAACCGTGGTGCTTTACTGTCGGCTGTTTTACGCATCACTGTCCAGCAGAACTAGATGCTTGCCCACAACAGACCAACGTATCAAGAACTAAGCCCTGATCTGTTGTCGCTGCCATTGTGTAAAATCACCTAAATCGCAAATCCAAGCCTACATATCTCACAAATACTTCCAGTGTGACGACTATCTGACCCAGTATCGCAGAAGCACCTGACCTATCCCGGTTACAAACAAGACCACCCACCAGTAGGACGAAAAACCCGTCCTAGTTTCGGACCGAGACCCATTTTCAAATCACCATAACATAGTCGAAAATGGCATTTCCGAAGATGTCAATAACGTGCAATGAAAATTTACAGCGCATACAGATAACTCATCGAATGAACAAAAACTTGGAACGTTTTTTCGTTCACTGATTACCAGGAGTTGCTGACCCAAACTACTGCATCATACTGGAAGTTCGTAAAACCATCCATTTTAACTGTGCCCAAATGTACAATCCTTGCACAACTGCATCATTTACACAGCCTTAACTCGAATGATCTCATAAGTATAAAGTAAACGCATTATTCACGACACTAAACTTACATTCCGCATCCCAACAACTACATGCATTCCATCCTCACCATCAAAGACATTGAGTTCAGATCCACAGTTTTCTACACCGTCAGTCGAGCTCACCGTCATCATCTCAACAGTTTTTTGTGTCGCATCCCTAACATGAAAGACATCCAGTTTAGGACCACTGTTTCCCACAACATTCACTCTCTTTCAACGTCCACATATCGTCCAACAGATGACGATAACAGCCACAGTCACCTTCCACTTTTAACATCCAAGTCACCTGTTCCAAAAAGGAATCCAACTTTATCTTCAGCCACACCAAAACATCAGCTTAAAACCTATACATAACCTTGTTTCACCACATAAAACATCAAGACAAAGCAGCAGCATAACATTCCATCCATATGTCTGTTCCCTCAGCTCCAACGAGATCTTCATCACTCACATGTTATCTCAGTGCTACAACTATACTTTAATGAAAATTGTTACAGTCACGTAACACAGTCCCAGTCACTATACACTCTACAAGGCACAGATAATTGCTACAACATACAATCAGATGGTACTGCCAATGGGTGCTTGTGAGATATCTTGATACCAGCACCTCATTCTGCAGATAAGAAACCCTGGGATTGGTGGTACACATGAACAAAACACTGCCACATTTTCCATTAACTGAACAATCTTTTGAAAAAGCATTCATTCTCCTCTCATGCATAACAACCACACGTTACCAAACAACCTCAACAAGCCAGACTCAGTGCTTCATATGTTAAAGCTATACTCACTGTATCTAATGACTGCTCGACAATTCGGTACGTACAATGTCACACAAATACGACCACCATATCTCTTGGTCCCAGTTTAAAATACCTGTCTATAACGCCACAAAACGAATTAAATATAGCACTTACAACACAAGACTATAAAGTCACACATTTTGTGAGTGTGTGGGTTGGTGCTATTCTGTCATTCTGCGCAACAGATTAATCTGAGATGTACCCTTTACCCTTTGGCCCCTGCAAGATGCAATTTCCACCCCCACACTACTACAGAAGTCAGATGGACACTCCTAAAGTTCTAAAGAGAAATGCCTGAAAAACTTTCAGCAATAAATACCTTCTGGAGTCGTCCACTGTAAGGAAATGACACAAAAATTCACAAAATGTCTTACGTAACTAGTGGGATACTTGGGTACTGGAGTAGTGCTAGTTAGTGTAAGATAAACATGAAAGTAACGAAAATTATTATTTATTTTGCAAAAATTCTGAGAAATCACAATAGCACTTTTAGTCATGAATTGAACAAGTTATTTGCGGGCTCTTTTCAGAATGTGAAGTTACCTCTTAAGGATAGGATTCGCTAATGAAATTTCTATACAAAGTTTAAGATTGTTATTGACTTGGCGGAATGGCTGAGAGCCGCACCTACTCGAATAATTACCAGTTAGAATGTTGCTAGGTACAGTCGAGGCTGTCACGTGTGATATGCAGTGAAGGGTACTGTTGTGGAGGAAATGTGGGGGTCGCAAGAGCTGTAGCTGTGATGACTGCTGTCTGCGCCGCTCGCTGCCGACAAATAAGATAACTCTCGTTCTATCTGGATTGATCTTCGCCAATCAAACTCTCCCTACGCCTTGATGAATTCAAAGACTCCTATTCGCCCCTAGTCTATTGGCGTGGTACACCAGTCAGATAACCAGTCCACCACAATGCCACTCAAAAATTCGCTCGCAGGCGTTTAACTATTACTCAGTCCATTCACACCGCACAATAAGTGTGGCGGCCAACACAGTGAACAACGCTTAATCGCAAGGACTCAATATACAGTTGCACTTCGATTCGCTCTCGACAGAGGTGCTCTCCCAGTGAAGTACTGAGGAGAGACTTGTACCTTGCTCTTTGAGTACATGTATGAGCGCGCACGCTCTCGTTACGTGTTCTCGCTCCAAGAGCGACAACGGAACGGCCCCTCTGCACGCCAGACGTGAAGGGGTATATCTTTCGATTTCTTCCATTACTCCTTCAGCTCAAGGCGTCAGAAATATCGTCTGCCAATCAGCATTGCTCTTCTAAAACGGGAGAATGACATTTTGTTTAAGGTGACCAATCCGGAAATCTGTAGTATCGGTGTTTGGCGTTTGCTGTCTTCCTGTGAAAATCTCTGAAACTGCGTTCTATGTGTAAAGAATGCGTAGGCTAACCGCTCCCACACAATGTAGCGGAATTTGCTTTTAAGCCGAACACGGGGTCTTCCTTTCACTCGGGCTAACGCTGTCTGCTCTACAGGCGGTCACTGGCCGTCGTAGATAGCTTGGGACCGGCCTCCTGGGGTGCAGTTGCCTCTCTCGAGCTAAAAGCTCCTGTGACCGTCGTGTCCGGAATGTATGTGTGTACGCCAGCCTTGAGTATTTAAACCACAGTGCGCACTTGCGATTTATTAGTTATTTGCATATCGTTTACATGAATTCATACAATACTGACTTTATCTTATCGAGTTTGGGCTCGAATGAAGCGTCTTGATGTGCAGAATATGATTGTGAGGGCGGAATATGTAACCAATGAAGGAGACCACGACGTCTTACAATTTCAGGAAATTCTTATGAGGCTGCTCATGACTCCATTACTTTCGACCTTCTTAAAAAACTCTTATTTCCTACTAGCTCTAGTCAAGTTGTGTGATATCATACTGTATGCAAGTTTATATCCCACGGCTCACTTATGATTTGAGGGTAGTGTCTTTGTATACTAATCAAAACGCCATGGGACCCAGTCTCAAACCTCGCTACTGCTTAAATTTAGAATAAAAATCATCAGTAATGATGGATGGGCGGATAGAGCTTCAAGGAACTTTCTTCCCCTGCTCCTAAAACCCTGAAGAGTCAGCAGTGCTCAAAGGCATGAGAATGCAGAAGGTAATGGGAACCACTGGTGTCTGTCCACAGGACATTTGGCCTATAATTGAAAAGTGGTATGATGACTGCTCCATTGGCGAAATATTCCGCAATAGTCGCACATTCGGATCTCTGGGAGGAAACTGGCAAGTGCCAGGTGTCCCAATGAATTATGTTTACTGTATAGCTCCTTGTCTGGCACACCATGCTTCTTCTGTTACTGTAAATCTTACTCAACAACGTATCTCCATCTGCCTCGATAACTTCACCTCTTGGTGTAGCCTCTGCTACATCAAAATCACTTACGTTAAAAACCCAAGGAATTATTACAATAAATACCACCAATCATTTCTCTCTCCCTAACTTCCACCATGGCACACATAAACATGACTGTGTGGTGGTACTCTCTTCAAAGGTAAGCTGGTTCGAATCCAGGTGATGGAAGAAATTTGCATTGCTGGTATTTCCCCAGTAATGGGAGGGGGAATTGAAGCATAAAGTTTCTCATCACCAGACCTCGTGTCAGTGTTCTACATTACATTACCTCTCCTCAGTGTATCATGATACACTGATGCCTGTGACACTTTTGAAGGTGACACATGTGGTGTCGACGATACTCGCCTGC
The DNA here is from genome assembly GCF_021461385.2 of Schistocerca piceifrons. Lineage (NCBI taxonomy): Eukaryota > Metazoa > Arthropoda > Insecta > Orthoptera > Acrididae > Schistocerca > Schistocerca piceifrons. The sequence continues at coordinate 2,728,815 of NW_025727759.1, forward strand.
AGCAAATCGTCAATCGACCGCCGGAGAGATGCTGTACACCTAAGCAGCATCGCCACCGCCTATGAGAAAGAAGTAGTAAGCCACTCCTCCTGTAGCTTCGAGGCGCCACACACGACAAGTATTTCCAGCTCTGCCAGTGCCTGGTACGAGTTCTGCCAGAGTCCAGCCTGACTTCTGTTCCGTCTACGAGGGTATCAACAGTTCCATGACGACTGCAAAGAAGCGACGAATTTCTGCCTTCAGAGTGCAGTGTTGGCGTAACGTCACTCAGTCAAGCCTAGGCCAAGCATGCACGTACAAAGAGTCGAGGGCCAACAACAGACACATTTTTGGCACAGTTGTAGTAAACGTTCAGTGCTCATCATCTGCAGACTTGCGCTGTAATGCCGCTCAGTGTTTTCAGCAACTCCTGTGTATTTGGACCCCAATTAATACCACACGTGCTCACACAGCCACAGCCACGAGGAGCTAAAGATAAGTGTATTGCTTTCCAAACAATAAGGCGTTCTGATCATTGACTGTTTCATCTATCTACTTGTAAATTTATTAAAAGCATGACACAACAACATGTGTGTCAGATGTGGATGTTAAGCTCTTAACACATCCATTACAGTCATGTACACTCAACAGATAACTCCGAGTCACAGTTCTCTCATAATGCAAGGACAGTGCCCAATTACGTGGAGGAAGATAAGCGCTTGCAGTAAGGCGGTGGACCTGCTGCTCCATTCCTCTCTGCTGACATGGGCAGAGGACTCTCACTTTCTCATATCTTGGAATAATCACGCATCCCCAGCTTACAACAAACAGGAAAGACAGAAAACTCGACAATGTGGGGATTCCATCATTCAGCCATCCTCTGTACTTGGGTAAAACCCACTAAACGAGGCGATGCTGTGATACGCTGTTGGCTCCAAACTTGATTTTCGACCATATTTAGTTTCTCTGCGATGTCCCTACACAGCTTAAGGTGAATGACACGACGGTTCCTATGGATGGACGCCGCTGTCCTGCTTCCCCGTTCTTCCCAATTCTCCGTTATCCTCTAATAGCTGTTTCACCAACAGGACGTTAACCCCTGATCTTGTTTCTTCCTTCGTCTTTCCAAAAGCCTTAGTGGCCCCAGTGTTACTTTCGCCAATATAGCTTGGATCTCAGCACTCTCAAAAATTTACCATTCCTTACAGTCTTAGAACACCTTGCATTCTGTATCATATCTGCAGTCTCAGACGCAACCTCTACCAGCTGGTTAGATTGCCCTCTCTTCTGAAGTTCATCAGACTTTGTCACAAATTGTAAACGTCCCATAAACTTGGGGAACAAAAGCACTTTTTCTCGCCTATCCTCTGGATACCTAGGCTTCTGGTGCGCCTATACCAACATGTCATATCCACCCTCCACTTGCCACCCTTCTGTATCCTATTCGAGTGGAACTTCAGCTGGCTAGTTCTTCCTGTTCCAGAATAGTATGTAGACACTTACTCCTCCAACCAGCTATAATCCTAGCGTCTACGCCTCTTCAATATGTAGATGATCCCGCTTCCAGCCTCCTGACCACTGTCATCCCTCCCTCACACTTCCCTCTACCCACATCAACTTGTCAATCATACTTCCCAGCCCACTCCAACACCTTGAAACCATACACCCTTTCTGGCCGGCACCTGCATCATACTGTATTACCCTCGTAGTAGTTATTGGGAACTGACTGCCAGTGACTTGCCAGAAGCAAGAGCCTTATCTTCACCATAGCACCATCATCAACTTCAATGTACATGTGTTTATGTAGAAACGCTATGTCTTTTATTTTTTTGAAACCTATCATTTTATTCATTCTCCCATAAAAACTATACTGGCCTAACTTCGATAGGCTGAAGAGCAGCAAAGTGTCCGAAGCTTGCGCACCACGCGATAATGTGGTGGGAGAGGAATGAATAACAAAGAAAATGGAGTGTTTACGACAAAGTCGTGCATTCGGCCTTTCACAGAACGTGCCGGTGTATAAGAATCTTTCAGAACTTATTCGTCTTACTGGGTATACATTTGCGCTCAACACGCCAATGAACTATACAGGGTGAGTCACCTAACATTACCGCTGGATATATTTCGTAAACCAGATCAAATACTGACGAATCGATTCCACAGACCGAACGTGAGGAGAGGGGCTAGTGTAATTGGTTAATACAAACCATAAAAAAATGCACAAACATACGTTTTTTTAAATGGAGCCACGTTAGTTTTGTTAGCACATCTGAACATATAAACAAATACGTAATCAGTGCCGTTTGTTGCATTGTAAAATGTTAATTACATCCGGAGATATTGTAACCTAAAGTTGACGCTTGAGTACCATTCCTCCGCTTTTCGATCGTGTGTATCGGAGAACACCGAATTACGTAGGGATCCAAAGGGAACGGTGATGGACCTTAGGTACAGAAGAGACTGGAACAGCACATTACGTCCACATGCTAAAACCTTTTTATTGGTCTTTTTCACTGACGCATATGTACATTACCATGAGGGGTGAAGTACACGTACACACGTGGTTTCCGTTTTCAATTACGGAGTGGAATAGAGTGCGTCCCGACATGTCAGGCCAATAGATGTTCAATGTGGTGGCCACCATTTGCTGCACACAATTGCAATCTCTGGCGTAATGAATGTCGTACACACCGAAGTACATCTGGTGTAATGCCGCCGCAGGCGGCCACAATACGTTGTTTCATATCCTCTGGGGTTGCAAGCACATCACGGTACACATTATCCTTTAACGTACCCCACAGAAAGAAGTCCGGAGGTGTAAGATCAGGAGAACGGGCTGGCCAATTTATGCGTCCTCCACGTCCTATGAAACGCCCGTCGAACATCCTGTCAAGGGTCAGCCTAGAGTTAATTGCGGAATGTGCAGGTGCACCATCGTGTTGATACCACATACGTCGACGCGTTTCCAGTGGGACATTTTCGAGCAACGTTGGCAGATCATTCTGTAGAAACGCGATGTATGTTGCAGCTGTTTGGCCCCTGCAGTGAGGTGAGGACCAATGAGGTGGTCGCCAATGATTCCGCACCATACATTTACAGTCCACGGTCGCTGTCGCTCTACCTGTCTGAGCCAGCGAGGACTGTCCACGGACCAGTAATGCATCTTCCGTAGATTCACTGCTCCGTGGTTTGTGAAACCTGCTTCATCGGTAAACAGGTAGAACTTCAACGCATTCTCTGTTAATGCCCATTAACAGAATTGCACTCGATGATTACAGTCATCACCATGTAATTGCTGATGTAGCGACACATGAAACGAGTGAAAGCGGTGACGATGCAGTATGCGCATGACACTACTTTGACTCAGTCCACCGGCTCTCGCAATGTCCCGTGTACTCATGGCAACAGCAGCTAACACACCGACTGCACCCGCTTCTCCTGTGATGGGCCTGTTACCGACCCGTTTGCGTGCTACTACCATACCTGTTGCATACAGTTGGCAGTAGATGTTTTGCAATGTGCGGCACGTTCGATGCTCTCTGTCCTGGTACCGTTCTGCATACACCCTGCAGGCTTCAGCTGCGTTTCGTCGACACTCGCCATAGATGAGTATCATCTCCGCCTTTTCAGAGTTCGAATACACCATGGTCACAGTTCCTACAACACTACACTATCACAGACGTCTGGTAACACGGTGTACTACAGTTGGTCTGCGTGCGGAGACGAATGCAGAATAACAATAGCAGCAAGCGCTACATGCGGACATTGCGACAGCTAGACCAAACCACAACAGTGCACTACAGCCACACCCGTAAACACGGTCGTCATCGTAAACATGTCCCTGCAGATGCTGCTCGCCGACCGTGGCCCGTGTTTGTTACAAGACGCAACTGAACGTCGGAGATTTCAAGCGTCAACTTTAGGTTACAATATCTCCGGATGTAATTAACATTTTACAATGCAACAAACGGCACTGATTACGTATTTGTTTATATGTTCAGATGTGGTAACAAAACTAACGTGGCTCCATTTAAAAAAACGTATGTTTGTGTAAAAAAACATACTTCCGTGCATTTTTGTATGGTTTGTGTTAAACAGTTAGACTAGCCCCTCTCCTCACGTTCGGTCTGTTTAATCGGTTCGTCAGTATTTGATGTGGTTTACGAAATATATCCAGCGCTAACGTTAGATGACTCACCCTGTATACATTGGATGATGTGTAGCACATCAGTATCATTCTCCTTTGATTTGTACTCTGAACAGGAATAGTGCTCGAGGAAAACGACCATCAGGACTTCTCAGAATGCAGTAGGTAAAGCCGTCATCAAGCTGAAGCCTGGTTTGGTCACCACAGTGCTTCGCGAGCCACTGTCCTACTGCAGGTTGTGGTCACTCGCCGTCTTCCTACTTCTGAACTAACTTACCCAGTTAATAATTGTGGGACACAGTTAATTATTGGGTCTCCGAACAATTCTACAGTTCCAACATTTTCGATTTCCATAAATCAATGTCAGAGGTGAAAGAAGAGATAAGTGACATAAGGAATCTCGGGAGCAATGCCTGAATCCCAAATCTCTGGAGTTGTAATCCCACATTCATCCACTCAGCAGCTGAGGCATCTATGTCCCAATTGCATTTATTGCTGCATCATTATCATTACCCAAGGTACAAGTGAGACGAAGTAATTACATTTTTCTGCGTGTTTTTGAATTCATGCAAACAGACTATTAACAGTAAATCGTTCATTGTGGTAAAGGTACTTTACTTCCAAAATCGTCAGTTACTGTATTTTGTTGTGCTTTTTCTCGACAATCTCGTGCTAACGAAACAAACTGGTGACAAATATGCTCCATCACTTTTTTTTACGCTGCGTGATGGGGTCACTAAGTTCACGGAGGAAAGTGAAATATCATACAGACGAGAATTCAGCCTGCATCATATTTCTTTGTACAGCACGCCTATGGAGTTATGTCAAAAGAGTATATTCTATACGGACGTAGTTAGATATAAAAAAAATACGTATCCAACGGATCAGTGTATGGACGATCACAGCTTCCTCAGATATCTACGTGTCTCGCTGTCCCCCTTGCTTTATTGCGGATGGTTCTAGTAATTCTGCTTAGAAAGACTTCCTCAACACTTGTGTCAATTTTCCATTAATCTTTCAACGTTGAGCCACATGCGGCTTTATTATTCTTCATATTCAGTTATTTGCGTGGTAAGATCAAAGGTTTGTCATGACGATTTCAAAAGGTTGTTGAGGTGGTAATGTTGGGATTTCGTGATAACCATTTTAATGAGGCTTTAAATGCTGCAGAACCAAATACAATCCGAGAATAAGTTGTTCATTAAGAAACCCACACATCTGAACAACAAAACGAGACTCAAGCTCCTTTCTTCTATAACCACACAAGATCCGTGATTGCCTTGTCATGGAGCTGAGATACTGAAAACTTCTGTTGTACAGAGAATTGGAAGTTCCCATTCATGCAAGCTTCAAAAGAATGTGGTCCTAACACGTATTCTGATCACACAATGACCCACATAATGTGAGGTAGGTTCCTTTCCAACTCTTGCTGATAATGGGTACTTTCCTTAGACAAGAAAACAATTTTTTCCTGAGCAAACAGTGGTATATGGCACATTTATAAGTAACCAACACTCTTGAGCGAGACATGGCACAAGTCGCCACAACGAAGTACGGTAGGTTACAAATCGTTGCTCCACACCATTGTCAGATAATTCAGTAACAAACATGGGCCTAAATCCTTTCGTATTCATATTTTTTCAGTGTGGTCGTGCATTGTTGAAGAAGATGCTTGAAGTCCAACTGCTCTCTTGCAAATGATTTTCATTGGAGACTGCTCATCTGATTAAGAGTGGGTGACACACGTTTCCTCTCACTTTTTATTGCTTCCAATATGTGGTCTGTCTTTGAGACAGCCTAAAAATACAGGACATTTATCTCAATCAGGCATGGCTACTTTACGAGGGGGACTGAGGCAAATGGTCTCATCATACCTTACATAGTTTTTCCTATCTGCGGATGTTCATGCACCCACGAATCCTCCACTAATCTCTCCTTTATAAGATAACTGTTGGTCCATGGATTCGGAACTCAAAGACTGCAGTGCTGAAACAAAAATATAATTCTGATAACATTGTTTTTTTTAACATCTTCAGTGCAGGACTATCAATAAAACCTATTAACTTCCTTATTTTTACTATGTCAAGAGTGATGCAGGGACTTCTTGGACTTGATGAAATAGACGTGAATATTAACAATGATACCTGTCTTTGTTAATACTCTTACTTTGTGTTGACATGCCGCCTTACATACGCCCAGGCTCGTCATCCAGAGAAGACTTTGGATTCAGCTGCCTGCAGTGTACGGCCACCACCTACTTGCTGTCGTTTTCTTGCAGACGAGGAGTGGCAGCTGGAGGACAGAAGCCACGATACGCTCTCCGTGGACACTGACTGCGTGCAGCTGTTGGTGAACGCCCTGGACCACCCCACGTGTCCGCTGGAAGACCTGCCACTGGAAGCCGTGAAGCAGCGCGAGCAGTGCCGCGAGCAGCTGTGGGACGACGTGGTGCAGAGGTCGCCCCACATACCCGTCACCAGCTACCTGGCCTACACGCAGAGGATAAACGTCAACCTCTGTCTGCTGGCCTGGATGGCGGTCAACTCGTACGGCATTTGTCAGGACGTCCCGTTTGGTTTGATACAGGACGTGCACGATGCTCGCTGCTATTTCGATAGTCCTGACGATCAATCATGTCTGCAGTCAAACGCTACAGACGCCATCTGCTCTGTTTCCAGAGCTATTCTGTTGCTAAAGTGTCGCGAGTTTTCCTCCATTAGGACTTCCTATAATTGTAAGTTCACTAGTTACGCATTTCCATTATTCCATAGTAGTAGCAGTGTACTGTATCAGAAGCTAACAGAAGAAACACTGAACTACAGAAACAGTTTAAACAACGCCACCTTGAAATACAAGGATTTCAAAATAGACAGCTTGAAGCCTTTAGAAATCTCATTTATACTGATAAATATCATTTTCCGTTTTTCGACTGCCGGAGTATACATGTACCTTCCCCAGTTACGCAACTTGCCTGGAAAGATACTCTTGTCCTTTCAGATCACGTGCATAGTCCAGATCCTGTGTTCTGAGGTCGTGTATCGTATGGCAGGCGTCCCTGACTTACCAACAGCAGTGCTGATAGATAGCGCCCTCACACTTCTCAGCTGTATCTGGCTGAACTCATTCTGCTACCAGATGTATTCTTGTGTTCGCCATCTCAGGCTTCCTAACCAGCTACTACCTGCTGAAGTAAGCCAGTTATTCCGTCGTGAGGTGCTGTGTGTGTTTATACCGTGGAGTATAGTATGTGTGGCAGCTGTTGCTTTGGAAAAGACGAGTAAATATTACCTGATCCACAGTCGCATAGTAGTCCTTGCAGGGATTTCAGTGTCTGTGGCATTCAACTTGGTTTGTCTCGGACTGCTTGGATACATGTACCTACGTAATCGGTGCTCCATGCGCCAACTCGAAATTGTTGATAACAAGAAATTTGCCTCAAAGAAGGAATGTCTTTTTATGTCAGTTAAGGCCATTATATTAAGTGGAACAGGAATTATTATTAGAATTGGGTTCCACCAGGCTCAGGGAATAGCGCAGTTAGTGTACTATATGCATCTAGTTACGATGGTGCAAGGACCAGTGCTCTTCGTCTGTTTCGTTTGCAATGGAACGACGCTCCCCATACTCAAGAACAGGATACTTCTTTGGTGGAACCCAACTGACATCCATGCAGGTGTAGAGCTGTGTTCGGCAGCCGAGAGGAATCTGGCCAGGAGAAACAATGAACAGTCTCCCTTTTCAGAATCCTCGCTGTAGCCTCCTTCAGTATTTTTCGCAAATAACAGTCTCCACACTACACTGCATTAAACCCAGCAATAAAATGGACTCTACCTGGTATGACAATATTAAATGTCATTAAATCTGATATCGTACAGCCAGTACTTCTCTTTCCTAACGTCTCCTTCATTTATAGCTGTGTGCTTATTTGTGAGTGGTAGCCTCTGTCTACCTATTCTAATGCACTACTTACTAAAATTGTTGGGAAATGCTTCGTGTATACAATAGGCTGCGTCAATCACACGGCGTGTTATATACAAGGAAAACGCAGCACGTTGTCGGAGGAATTCCCGTTCGTCAGTGTCATCTACCGTGGCGATGGTGAATTTCTGGACACATATTCGTAGGACGTTTTTTCTCCGTTTTCCGTCGAGGATCTCTCTTTGCAGTTTGTCGATTTTATTAATGTATAATGTATGATATTAGTATATATCATATTATGTCTGAAAGAAAGAAATTTTCCATGTGTGTGTGTGAAAGATGTACTTTTACATGATTTGTAATTCAAGTACCATGACAAGAGACATTCAGATACTTATAAAATCAAAAGAGAGGGGTGAATGACTGAAGTGGTGTGTGCATGAAAGTGTAAATGGGTTTGTTGAGCTTATTAGTGGTTCGATTACATAGAGTGGCTCAAACAGGTATAGTAAGAAAGTAACACATGACTTGTTGTGCGAAATGTGGCTTGAAGTGAACGCAAAATGTCGAATGGCAGAGTTATATGAGATTAGCATTATTGGGTTTGTGAGACAAGATGGTGATTTGTTAAGCTAGAGGTCTGTAAGGGTACTATGGCAGATGTTAAAAGTTAATGTTCCATGTGCCACTCTTGGGCAAGGAAGAACAGTACTTAAAGGCGTATTTACAGGAACAGTACTGTGGAAGGATAAACTTGTGCCAGTACTGTGAGTCCTGGAAAACATGTGCCATAGTAGCTTCACTAGAAGCACACAGTACGCCGAAATTGTTGTGATTCGTAATCAATAGACGATCTCCCATTTGTTCAAATAAAACCTGAGTGAGCAAAGTAAAGGAGTGTCTGTGTGAATTTAGTATCAAGCCCAACTGAAAGTCCTGTGATAAATAGTACTACGTGGAGTGATTTTCGTGAATTGTGAAAGTACAGCCATCATCGCGCACTTAGCAGGCACCCGCAGAGTTAACCGCGGTTTCCGTCTGGACGCAGTGGAACCAGAGGCCGCAGCGCCACGAGGGAGGTAGGTGCCGGGTGCAGCCCTCCTGGCCGCAGGGGGGCGCCGGCAGCTCAACACATTCTGTAAAACCGTTTGACGAAGATTTGCAGGCCGTGCGCCTCGATTCTGTCAGCGCAGCGCCAAGCCAACCCTGGCCCGCTCTGCGTGACGTCACAAGAGCGCGCCGCGGCCTTCTCTTTAGGTGGTGGTGGCCAGAGCCGACACGGGGCCCACCCAGACAAGCGTCCTGCACCACCGGGACACGCGTAAAGTCGGTCCGACAGGGGTCGCCAGCCGAGCCTCGACCCGCTGGAAAGTATCGAACCTCATCGCTCGAAAGCCAGTAGTTAACGGCCCTCATGCTACCTACTTACCCCCAGGCAGGATCCCGAGTCCCGACCGGAGTACTGGGAACATTCACAGCCAAGTCCAGGAAATTACTTTCGACTGGCTGTACGAAATACACAGTTCAAACTCATCGGGAAGACGGTCACTCAAAAAACATTACTCCCAGATTTCGATAACAAACTGAGATTATCGCTATCCAATTACGCCAGCCAAGTCAGTCATTTGAGTCGGAGGACCACTACCACTTAGTTAACATCACCGAGTTTTCCCTGAGCTACAATTCGCCGTAAACGCCCACACTAATTACCATGCAACATTCACAGATAACGACAGGAAAGTTCTTAAGCGGTGATGGATGCGCACAAACGAGAACGCGTTTGGAAACTCGAGAACACTGTGCGTCGCGACACAGATCTCCGCTCCAGAGCGCCAGCGACCCGCCACGTCGGCCACACGGGCGCCGACGGCCAGCTTTCGATTCCCCGAGCTCCGAGCCTCTCCACGAAATCCTTCTACACGTGGGCCTTACAGCCAATCAGGAGCAGCAGAGGACTGGAAGCCCCACCACTGGCCACTCCCTGCTGCTGCTTACAGCCGCTGCTGTCACGTTCTGGTCTTCAAGAAGGCGAACCAGCGAGCAGATATGGGTGGTCAGGGAATCACCTGTTACAACCCTTTCACTCGTGGGGTATCAAGCATTAACTTCTGCAACCGATATACCTATTAAGAGCTTTCCTCTGATATATCTGGAGACAAGCATTCTCGCAGCGGAAACTGCTTGAACTGTTGTTACATGTACGTAGTTGTTCGACAGCACACGTGTTACTCAGACGATGTCCCCTGCAAAGTGCATCATGCGTAACTCGCGCCACTGTCGTCAAATGCAGCATTGTCAGAGTGATTCAGACTTGGGATCCGCAGTCTGCACAACTGCCACACTTTGAGACAAGGACGACCAACTCGCATCTGCCGAGGCTAAAGGCACAGGAATCAACGCTGACTGGGAGCGTTCTCAAGCAGGGCGAGGGGACTATGGATCGTCCTGTTTCCGATATGCAACAACAGTTTTCAGCGCACCAGACTGAAGTAGAGACCTCTGTCTCTAGCAGATCTCCAGAAACGCAACGCTACGCGAACTAGCCGAAAACCCGGACAAGAAACCCGAAGTAAACAGGCAAAGCCGCCACAAACACGGTACTCCAATTACAAAAAGTTTACACTCATGCAAATACATCTCACGAAGAACCAGGTTTACAACTGGTTGGATGCAGATGGAATTAAAGCACATCTAACACAACTTATGGCACATTAGCAAACCCTACAATAAACTATAAACTAAGAAGGTGGCAAAGAAACCGCCAAATCGTTGTAACCTGCACTAAAACAGTTGCCTGGGCCACCAAAACGTTCACAAAAAAAATCCGAAAAAATCTGCCAACATCTCAACACACCCATCAGATATCGAAACCCGAGAGAACAGTTTGAGTTACTTACCGATCTGAAGCAACAGTAACAGAAATCACACCGCACGCCAAACACTAAGCAAAAGAGAAACCACGCAGACTCACGCTCGCCTTTGTGATAACCAATTTTGACCGTGATACAACAAACGAAAAAACTGAAGGCGACCTAAAGGTACCGGGAAACTAAATCAAAATTCCCCGCTATTCCTTCCAGTCATCTATAGTTACAAAGAACCAACTAACAAGCTACTTGTTCACCATATCAGAATGCACTGTGTACCTTACAAGGTTGGACTATTTAAACACTACCTCCTCAATAACAGCTACGTCCATATTGCAACACTTTCCAATAAGACACGAAAAGCTGCGATATAAAGAGAAATGTGAAGAACGGAGTCGAGCACATCGAATTTTTAATTGCAAAATAGACCCGAAACAAGAAGCACCAAAATGCAGGAGCTGCAACACTCATAACATTAATAGTAATGAGAGTTGCAAAGAAAGACCAAAACAGCCTATCTCAGCAAACAAAACTGAAAACATTAAGCACATTGATGAAACTATCACGGTCTTCGTCCAAGAATGTCACGAAAACAATCAAATGGAAAACATACTCTGAGTCTTCACTACAGCCCTTCCCAACATGATATTTGAAAGAAGAGAAATAATAACAGCAGTTTCTAAAAACCTCTTACTACGTTCTTTGGCGAACACGGATCCACGTCTCTATCGCCATATTGATAGACAAGGAGGCCAATGCCCAACCTGGCCTGAGACACCAGGAACCAAGAATTAACCTTCACATTCAAGCCTAAGAAAGATATTGCCACTATCTGCATTGTCAACACACTTGGTTTCTGCTCTAAAAACAAACTCCCTAAAGGCATAGTAAGAGAAAAAGAAGTTGGTATTATAGTCGCAGCACGTACCTCATCAGCAGGTAGAGAAATCAATCTAGGTAACTGTATCTGTCACGCAAACCAGACCGTAGTAGAAGCTGAGATAGATGCTTCATAGTCTTTCATATAAACCACCACAACGATGTATCCTGCCGAGGAACCGCCAACTGATCTCGTTAATTATATACCCTCATTGTGCCCAGCTAAAGGAACAGGAGACTCAGTGTTAGATCTGCGATATTTGCTGAAAAATTGAACAAGAAAGATATTAAACTTGTTGTAGCCATTTTGAATCACGCAAGACTCAGAAATGACTCGCCGCCTTTTATCAATCACTATGGCACTTCTATCTTAGAACATATACTACGTACAACATAGCTACCCAGATTCTGAATGTTCGAATGTGTGTGAAATCTTATGGGACTTAACTGCTAAGGTCATCAGTCCCTAAGCTTACACACTACTTAACCTAAATTATCCTAAGGACAAACAAACACACCCATGCCCGAGGGAGGACTGGAACCTCCGCCGGGACCAGCCGCACAGTCTATGGCTGCAGCGCATTAGGCCGCTCGGCTAATTCCGCGCGGCCCAGATTCTGAAGCTACACTGAATTTGGCGACTGCATAGCTAACGAATACCTATCATTTATTATGCTGTGAATCACAAAAACTAGGAAAAAACTTAAAACGATCATAAACTCACGAAATCGGATAGTCGAAAAAATCAGATTGATACGTTTTAACACAAAACCTAACCAATCAACTATTCAAACCACTCCTTAAGACTCCTGACGTACATAAGAAACAAAATTAAACAGTAGGGAAATTCTGTAGACCATACGGCACTAACCAAATGGATATCCTACGATCGGCTTGAACGTTTTCAATGACGTAATAAGACAAACCCACCAAATGATGTGCGAGGTAATCACAAGAATTAGGTCCCACAATAGAAGTAGTTTTTGGAAAAAAGTTCCAACAGGTCATAGCACACCATTTGCGAACAGCCATCCTTAATAGCAGATGAGAATGTCATTGGTTACTGACGACCTCAAAAAAGTTCCTCAAAGTGCTACAAAAACATTCACGGTCATCCGTGGTATCCAAAATTCGATGAAACCGACGAGGAAATAATATTCGAAAATCCGAATGCAACCGCTTAACATCCACTACTTTATAAGATTGACGAATATGAAATGGAAAGAAAGCAGCTCAGAGACTGGAAGCACTGGAAGATAACAAAATAAATCACTCCTTTCACAAGACACCTGCCTCAAACACATCAGACGTTTCTTCATCGCGGCCATGAAACTGAAAATAGTCTCTCTAAAATAGAAGCAAGCTAAAATCAAGATGATTTCCCACCCCGAAAGACCAAAAAACAACACCAAATCATAGGTTACCGTGCTCCCAGTGACAGGGAAAGCTTTCGAGACAGACCAAAATTGTTCAAGGAATAGAGCAACATAATGGCACAAGAACAAGCCGGGTTCAGCGGCAACCACAGCACAGGTGACCCGGTCCCAGGACTGAGCAGCAGAGCGACGCAGGCTGAACGCAACACGGCAGGCGCGACGCCGGCACGCTTTCTAGTGAACTTCGCATGCCAAAGTGTGCAGTTTACTAAAAATGTTGCTGGAAATAGGTAAGTACAAGCGCTGCTTGGTGACCACCATTGGACAGGTATTAAGCCAGCTGCAGCGACGTCACGTGGGACAGTCACGTCTCCAGTGCTACACACCTACAACATGGCTGACATCGCTAAGGGTCGAGCATCGAAAGAAGAGCCCTGTACCCAGACGATACTGCCTACTGTTGTCAGGGCCCGACATGCGGCAGAATTGACGAGCAGGTCAGCCCCTTCACAAACAAGCAGGAAGCATCGCTAAGCAAGTCGAGTAGATTAAAATACAGTGGATCCACGAAATCTATCCTTCAGCACCAACCTGTGATCTTCAACTACTCCTACTTTAAATAAATATGTAATCCTCGCGTCATCTTCAGAGGTACTCTGACAGTCAGTTATAAACAATGAAGAAATACACCAACTGGAAAATAAGATGTTATAACACAGAGAGAGGTTGTTGCGCCCCTCAGTGTCAGGACTGGTTTCAAAAATTGCTCTCCATTCTACTGTATAAGTTGCAGGCCTCTTCATCTCCAAGTACATACTGCAAATATTGCACTGGAAATGGCTGGCTCTGAGCACTATGGGACTTAACATCTGTGGTCATCAGTCCCCTAGAACTTAGAACTACTTAAACCTAACTAACCTAAGGACATCACACACATCCATGCCCGAGGCAGGATTCGAACCTGCGACCATAGCGGTCGCGCGGTTCCAGACTGTAGCGCCTAGAAACGCTCGGCCACCCCAGCCGGCTTGCACTGGAAATGGCACAAATTAAATCTAGATTCTGCCGTCGTTATAGGTCGCACATAAAAATTTACACTGCACTTTAATCGTGTCATTTGAACGTCAGATAAAGAAGTTGGCAAGTGACGGTCGATCACCATCATTCATTCTTTGGTCACGTAAGATACGACTAATGCGCAAGCACGATTGCGACAACTTTTCTGCACAACAAGCCACAGGGAACACGGCGCGTCTCAAAGACCTTGCGTAGCTTCGTCGACACACGAGTCTCTCTTACCCAACAAATAGTAACACGAGAACAAAGCGCTGCAGAGTTCTATAGAGCAAAAAAATTGTGGTGTGTGATCGCTTCTCTTTTATCAGCAAATCACAAACGAAACATGACGTCACAGAACGATAAAAGAGAATGAGAAAGTTTTATTTCATGAAACGCAAACATTACGATAAATTCTCAAGAATTCGCCAACAACCAAGCAAATCTTCGCCTCAGTCTAACCTAGGTTGGGGAAAAGAACAGATCCCTCGTGCATCACAACCTAAATTCCAGAAAACTGTAAAAATACTGAAATAAACGCAAGTGCTGCGTTTCATCGCCAGAAGCACGTCGGCATGACGCCACGAGTGGAGTGCAGGATTCAGAATGCCTATGCACTAAACAACTTCGGACGTCTGATTAGTTTGCAGACGAGTTAATGTCTGTAATATTTGATGTTAAGCGTGTAAGCGAGAAAAAGTTTTGGAACTCTTTAAAATTATTCTCAACGTGTGTTCGAAGTCGCGAAGTGCTCAAATACTGGGTGAATAATGTTCGCGTATTTCAGCGCCGTGCGTTCCGTTACCTCGCGACACGCCAAATTTACAACTGTGATACTTTTCTTATTGTGTAAAAGCCGTAACGGCAGGTTATACCTTAGAATGAGTACCTTACAACATTTTAGATGTTCAAATTCGGCCAAATTAAGCGAAATGTTGAAAAATAAACTTCTGTCAGCACTGCAAGGCGCAACAGAGGCAACCTGCTGTCACTCTCGGCTGGCGGTCCAGAACTACAGACAACCACGGCTGCTGGAGTCAGTGGCAGAAGACGCTGTGTCGCACTGAAACTCACTCAGTCCGAAGTGCTGTTTGGTGGTTTTTGCATACTTGCGTCCTCTACGAACATTGGTTATTTCGTTGCAGTGACGTAGCCAGGAACGCGTGGTTTTCGTTTCCAACAACTGTGGTACGAGAAATCTGCAGGAATCGGCAATGGTACATCGAAACACTGCCCGACTGAATGTGGCGCTATTTTCCGTTCGTTGCACGCTATTCTCGCTCAAGGAATCAGCGATTAAACGACTCTAACAAGGCGATAAATAACGAGTAATAAATTATTAAACACTCGACGCGCTAATTTAACAAACTATTCGGCATCCCTTTGTTCGTATCGATCCTAATTTTTAAAGTAAGACAATGTATTAAACAAGAGCATTTTCGTCGTGAGTTACGCGACAAGCCACACAAAAGCGAGCAGAACGACAGCCGCAGCTTCCAAGTAACCCAGTGGAGGCCGGCTGCCCGCCTCACCTGTCTCTGGTGTTCTGGCCGAGAGGCTGGACTGCGTCGCACGCCGCCACACGCCTGACCGCTCCGCCACAGCTGGGCCGCACAGACAGCCGGGGCGCGCGGCTGCCCCATTTCTCCCTCCTCCCTCCCCCTCGACAAACAACACGATGACGTCATGAGGCTGAGTTGCTAGCTCGGCCCGCGGCATGCGAGGGAACGGCTGCAGCAGCTAGGCGTCTACGTCCGCGTCGGCACTGCCGGACCGACTGGGTCCATCCACGCCACAGTCCGTTCATCTCGTTCCGTGCTATACAGTTGGTAACAACCCCCCCCCTTCCTACATGGGGCTCCAAAAACCGGATTTCGTAAACCGATTTCCCAATACCACTTCTGGTGAACGCAACAATGGAACCAAGACGCTGTATTTTCGTCACGGGACCCCAGGAGAGGTGTGAACAGAAGATTGTATTCGTACTTACGCATTTGCTAT
This sequence comes from Schistocerca piceifrons, assembly GCF_021461385.2. Classification (NCBI taxonomy): domain Eukaryota; kingdom Metazoa; phylum Arthropoda; class Insecta; order Orthoptera; family Acrididae; genus Schistocerca; species Schistocerca piceifrons. The sequence goes on from NW_025727759.1 coordinate 2,745,038, forward strand.
TCATGGTCATATGACACATTTGTAGTCGATGCAACCAACGTGGTGGTGTTGGGTCCCTATGGGACTAAACTGCTGACGTCATCGGTCCCTAGGATTGCACACTACTTAATCCAAGTTAAACTAACTTACACTAAGGACAGTACACACACCCATGCCCTAGGGAGGACTCGAACCTCCGAAGGGTTGAGCCGTGCAGATGCCACCGACGCGATGTCTTCGGACTGTTACTGACAACAGTGAGAGGCAGGCGGCAGATGCAACACAGATTTCGGCGAGCTCGCTTTAGCGCGCCCCACTGTCTGTTGGCTGCCGTGTGTAAAACTAACTCTCGTCCCTTAATACGAGGAGAAGAAAAACGATGAAAGAAGAGTTCCCTTTCTTGAAGTACACCACGACTATACAACCATACGCTGTGTCGTTCGGTGTTTCTCATTGAACAATGGCGGACGTGTCGATAAAACACAACTCACAAAGAAAAACAAGCAGCTGTTGCCAGTTTTTGCAAGAATTTCTAGCAGCGTAACTTTCTTTTCAAGTACGAATAAACTACAAACAGAGGAAGACTTTGGCGTATCAGGATCACATGGAGAAACAAACAAGGTGGACTTGTAACAATGTGAGCATGCTTGCTGCTGAGTGATTCAGTATTGATAAGGGCCTACAATGCTGGAGCCGCACAATGCTGTACCGGTACTGAAATCTGCAGCACGCCGTCGGCAGGCAGCGTCCTGGTGATGCAGGGGCCGACTTGTGCCGTGCAGCAACTCTGTGTCAACCCCTGGCAGCGAAGGCTGTCTGAGAATTCTAAGCAAGAGCGGAGCCAGCTCTCTACTCTCCTCGGAAACCGCTGATTCCAAAATTCCCGCACACTGTCTCGGAACATCATTCGCGCCAATAACGGCCGTTCCCTGCAATTCCGAGCAGGGCTTTATGACGTCAACCAGCCTCAGTTTAAGTTGACCAGTCGTGCCTCTGCTGTTCAGCTGAGGGCACTGAACTTGCCGTTTCACTGGCTACGAAAACAACCTGCCTAGACCGCGGGCCATCTGGCGCCAGACAGTCGCACCCAGACTTGTGGACACAAGTATTGTCAGAATCAAGAGGAGAATGCAGTCAGTCGGTGCCAGGAATCTCCGTTCTGGACGCGCCGGAATGGTAAACACATAAACTGCGGCGACACTCAGACGTCTCGCAGGTCGTTCCACCAGGGGCTTAAGCCTATTGTACGAACCCCTCAGATTCAGGGAAGTGCAGCCCCCAACCGGAAATGCCATGTGCCACGTCCTCCGATGGTTGCCTCGCACAAGCCACCCAGGGAAGTAACCCAACACGTATAGGAATCAAGTGAACATTATTTTTTGAGCACTCAGTACAAATACTCTCTCTACAATAACCTTATTCGGTCTGTTACTACCGTGCAGTGACATAGAACACTAATAAAATTGATTAAAATGAGAGGAGACACGCAAAAGAGGACACAGAATCTCTCATTCCCCACCCCCAGTCAATTTAGATTATTTTTGGTAGTGGATGACTCATTTGACAAATGTATTGTGTCAATCACTCAGAAAGAATCGCTCCAAACAGTTTCCAAAATGTCACAACGAACTGGCACATTAAATTGGAAATTGATGATAAAATAAAAGGTGGAATTTTTCTTATAGCTTCGCCAACATCTTACTCACATTGACGAATAAGTCACACGCAACACAGATTCACCCTCAGGGAGCCCACTGTCATACATGGACATACTCACACAGTCATACAAATGTTGAACACATGCCAGAAGGCTAAGTTCGAAGCTGCAGTAAAATGTTGACCTAATGGACCTGCAAGCTTCTCATTAAAGTAACATTTGAGAATTAGCTACTGGTGCCCAACTCAAACACACACATACTTCTGCATGAAGCCAAAAAGACAAACAATATCTCTATGCTTCATGGTTGAGACGTTTAACCACTCTAACGCCGTTTCCCTGAACAGAAAGGATGATAAATATTTTACAGTGATCGATTGGCTGATGGTCCATTCACCATTAACGAGAATTGTAACCACAGATATTCCGCTCACATAGACAAACAAAAATACTCTCGTGTAACAGTAGCATATTATTGTGTATAACATTTTGTAACTATTGAAATTTGTACACATAGTGACAATTGACAGGCATCAACATAAGTGAGATAGAGAGATATAGTGTACATGAAAAGACAGAAATTTCGTAAGTGTAGCTGTGTGATCGAAGATCATGTAACATAGTGTGCATCACCAAAAAAAATTGTTCCAGACATGATGATAGGGAACCAGGATATCTTTAACATGAACATGTACATATAAAAAAATAAGACTGAAAGCTATAAAGCAAAAAAATATACATGTATTTGACATTGAATTCCCAATCTCTAGTGTCCGAAGTAAAGTTTGGGGGGGGGGGGGGGGGCGAATAAAAACAATGTTTTCACTAAAAGCACAAATGTTACTGTGTTCACGCAGATGTCTGAGCAAGAAAAGAAAAAAAAACAGTTGACCGTAACGTCCTTCGCATGCTGACGTCACACAACGAATCACTCAACACACGAATATTGCGACACTCGTCTGTGGAGCGGGATGGTGGTTCCTGGCGTGGAGAAAGCGGCGCCAGCTGGAAGCAGTGCGACTGGTGGTGTGGGCCACCAATCTAATGTTTCTGGGAACCAGGCGCGGCATCCGGAAGTTGCTCCAGTCATCGTTCACTCTCTGTAGTGGCACTGTCCATCGACAAGAATCTCGTGGGGTGGTACGACAGCCTATTGTTGATGTGCAGTACAGTGCGGTACGGTGGCAAGCACACGTACGGGCTCTGATTGTATTGAGGACCGCAAGAATCGGGACAGAGCCGTAGCACAGGTAGTTGGCCGTCCTGAGACAGTAACACTCGGTCTTATCTAGACCGAAAAATTGCAATACGGGATTCTACTCCTAGAGTGACTGCAACACTCGTGGATTCATCTGATGGAGGCTGAAACCAGGACAGCAGATCGACCAACGTGGCCGATTGCTCGGAACTGCTCTCTGTAGGAGAGAACATAATCACGACAAACTGCAGTCCAGCAATACCCAGCACAGAACTGTTTTGGGCGTGCAGTCCGACCTATTATAGTGATTTATGCGAATTCGTGCAGGAACTGTAAACGGCGTCCGTCAGAAGCGCGCCTCAAGAGATCTCTCCGACTCTCCGTGCTGCCACTGTCAGAGTACGCCCTCGTCGTCTCGCACCTCTCCTGCAGTGGAATCCCCATTTCTGCGTCACCGCTGAGCGGTGCCGTGCTGTCTCCTCGGCCAGCCGCCAACGGGGTCGCCAGTCCCGGTGGGATCCCGGGGTTGTGTCCGCCTTCAGCTGACCGGAGGCTGTCGGCCAGGTGGGCCGCCGCCTCGCTCAGCAGGTGGGCGGCACGCGCCTCTGAGCCGTCGCGGAGGGGCGGGGCGGGGCGTGTCGTGACTGACAGCCGCCTCGCTCAGGCGTCGCCCAGCCGCTCGGCCTCCATTTACTCCGCACCGACCACCGTGTAGCGTCACTTCTCGTCCAGCAGTCACTCGCTGTTCGCAGTACCTGCGCAATACTTACGACCTTTCATAAAGACTGCCTCCTCAAAACTTTTTACTAAAACAGCATTCACAATCTGTAAAGATCGTATTTTGTACATTCCATAAAACAAATTAATAGAGACGAATATTTACATGAATATAACTGTTACACTAATACAACACAAAATTCTTATACTCTGCTCAGAGACTTTATAATTAATGCTTATTGTAAAGAATAGTGACTTCACCTATGGGCCCATTGTTAATACCAGGGTACGACTCATTGAGATACAGAGAGGCTCAAGTACTCCACCCGTAACTCTAAAATACTGTACGTAATCCCACCTATGACATACCCGTCACTGGAGCATGCTCACAACTACTGCCGACTCTTTAACTTCACTAACTACGCTATCTACAGGCGCCACTGCACGTCCCTCGCCGTCTCGGATCCCAGAGGCCTCGATGGATCCCTGAAACTGCTCAAGACATGGCGGACGCACGCAAATAAACAATGAACACATATTAGACGAGATATAATTAGCTGCAATCGCCTTAGTAATGGAAATTAATAAAAATACTGTATGCAACTTATCGGCTACACCCGTTTACCATACATACTCCCCCGTCCTGCCCCGCTGAGACAACTCGGTGGATGTTGCTGTCTCTGGCGCGGCCGATCGCTGAGTCGGTCGCTACTCATCTGAGATGGAACTGGATGTACACAAACTTACGGTGGAAAATTTACACACACACAAAAAAAAAAAAACACGGCAGACTTCGCAAGTTACAATGCAAGGGCTCTACCTCTGTACACAATTTCTTGTAAATATCATACTTATAGACTTGTCGTGTGTGCTAGGTCTCACACCGAGACACCAGTTACCGGACTTGTTGAGGAATTCCATACCTTCGGCATTACACCGCTCACACGATAAATCCCGACGACCGCACACGTTCAGAGACGTGACGTACCACCGTACGAGAAACTCGCCACACTCCAGGAAGGTGCAACGCGCTGTGGCGTGCCCAACACGCCAACGAAGAGAAAACCCTCACTGAAAGTAGGTGCAGCACCGCAGCTGTGTGCCCACGACAGCAGTGACAAATACCGCGCAAACAAACAAGTGGTGCAGCGCTGTGAGGCGTGCCCGGAACACTGTCGATATGCACCCAGTAGCTCTTCCTCAACAAACACTCAGTAATTGGTACGGTGTAAAGACAAAACACACAGGAAGGTGCACTCTGTGTTACCAATGACTCGGAAGAGTGGTGGCTCCCGCATGACATGGAAAGTACAGAAAAGTGAGTTAGACCGACCCTTCGTTTTCGGAGTTAACAAAGAATGCGGAAGGTCCACATGTCGCCTCGTAGCCCCTACAAGTTACACATGTACATGTTAAAGAATATAAATAAAAACAAAGTACCACACTTAATGTCTAATACGTACACAACAGAAAGATGTCTATTTTACAAATGTTTCCCTTTTGTTTCACACACAGGCAACACTTTTTTTCTGTACAAAAACTACGTTCTTGCGCTCCTCACATTTCAACATATGTAAACGGCTCTGTCCGAGTATTTGTGCGGTTTTTCCACCCCGAGCCCAAACCGCACGGTCCTGGCTTCAAGCTCGCCCTCCATTTCTGTTTCGGTGATTGGAACTCGGGTTAGGACCACGTATTTCGATTCACTCGTCCCGCTCTTCATGTGAATCTCTGCGCCTCCAGCTCGTGTCGTACTGGCGGGTATCGTTTTTTCTCTGCAAGTTACTCTGCCGTCCTAGTTTTGTCTCTTATAATGGTTCAAATTGCTCTGAGCACTATGGGACTTAACATCTGTGGTCATCAGTCCCCTAGAACATAGAACTACTTAAACCTAACCTAAGGACATCACACACACATCCATGCCCGAGGCAGGATTCGAACCTGCGACGGTAGCAGTCGCGCGGCTCCGCACTGAGCGCCTAGAACCGCGAGACCACCGCGGCCGGCTGTCTCTTATAGTCCTGCCTCCACGCTCATGGATATTGTTATAGTTATTTTGCCCTTTCCTTCCATCATGCGCTGCTTCTTTTTCGAAAATTAACTCCAATTCGCGCAGAAGGCTTTTCAATGTTTCCACATTCGCTCCGTACTTTCCTACAAGCGCTAGCTGGTAGTTGCTCGGCAGTTTCGCGAAACAGAACTTCATTATTTTACCATCATAATGTGGCACATCAAGAAACTGATTCTACCTGATTAAAGCCTCAAAGAGCTTCGTGGGGCTCTTGTATCCTGACGCCTCCGGATATGGACACAAAATGATTTCTTCTTTTATTCGGTCTTGCACTTGGCGCGAGCAATACTTTCCCAGTAACGCGTCGGTGAATTCTGGGTACGTTCGGCATGTACCTGCAACACTACGCATTTTCTCAGCTGCCGTGCCCTCGGTGTGCCCGCAGATAAATTCTAATTTTGCTGTCAATGGCCAAGATATTAGTAGCGTGTTAGAAAATTGTGACAGCAAAATTTTTGGGTGAAGTGAGCCTCCATTTACCTGGAAATTTTGGAATTTGAGGAACGATAAAATGTGTTTGTAATCAAAGTCTGGTACCTCTTGCACATTTCTACTGGGTGTGACACGCGCCCGTCTCTTTGACGCGAACTGACACCTCCTGGTTCTGCCCCACAATGATACTGGAACTGAGCGTCAGTTATGGCGGTCGGGCTGCAGTTTTGCAGCCGTGCGCTCCCTGGGCTGCAGAGCGCGATTCGTACTCGACTGCGTCGCGTCGAGCCGGCCGTCGCCTCTGGACGCTGTGTACCAATTTGTACTCGGCGTTCCCGGCGTGCCACACCTTTTTCTACGCTTCCACACCTTTGGGTGGTACCCGCAACGCGTTCTTCAACGCTTTCCATTCTTTGCGTTGTGCTCGTGGGCTTTCATTGCATCGATTCCTATTGCATTCATGTGTCCAATTCGCCTAGCGATTCTTGCACGGTTATTTGCGGTTTTGGCCAATGTTTTGGCGCCAGCTGCCTCTACCCTTACTAATTCAGCATGTCTCCTGGCTTCGGTGGCCCTTTTCTTGGCTTCGACACTCGTCTTACCGACCTCCGCTATTTCATATCACATAATCGGTACTGTTTAGTTATGCGGCTCTGATGCAGCTGTCGCGATTTTGTATGTCGCGTGCTGGCGTTCCAGTGACGTGGCGGAATATAGGCGGATGATCGGGCTTGGGACTCATTCAATGACATACGTGTAGCGTACGTAAAAAGAGTACAATTTAAGCAGTGCTGGTTGAGCAAGGTTTCCCACCCAGCAACGTTATATCGGGTGCGGAACAACAATTTGACCAAAAGTGCAGGGCGGAAAGACAGTATGAAACGTAAGAATGTAAGGGTCGCACATGCGTATTTTCGGCGCTATAGGAACGTAATTAAAATCTGACATAGGGACGTCTTTACTCAAAATGTAAGGTAATCCACAGAAAATGTACGCGTGAACATAGTCTTTCGACTAATCAGTCTTCAGGACGAGAAAAAGCAAAACGTAGATCATCACATACACGTTTATCACACTTAGCCGACGTACGAGACAGTACTTCTTTAGAAATGAAGACAATCACATGTCCATGTTTCATGTAGTAGTAAATGTATAAATGTCGTGACACAAGCGTCTGTTACGTTATTATGGGGCAACATACGAGACCCTACACCATCGATATTAATGAAAAGAGAGACAGTGCGCCGTTGCTCAATTCCCAATGCACGGAAAATGAAACACAACTTTTAATGGCGTCGGTCGCACTGCGCCTATCATCGTCAGTAGAGGCGAAATAATTTTACAACGTCTGTGATGTGGAAGTGATGACTCAGAGACCGATCAATAGTGTGATATCAAGTTGTCTCTGTATCTCCACATACACCTGTCACACACTAACCTATGGAGCCAAGTTGCCCTCATTTGTCCCCCTCTCAGAGGCAACCCGTATTCTATTAATTTACCGTTTTCACTCTACTGAAATGTGGTGAATTTTGCCTCTAGTCCTCCATCAAGGTATGTAATACCCGCTGCGGGTTTGCATGTTTGTATTGAGCAATCAAGAAGGACGGTGCGACAGAGACGAGGACAACACGGAACACAACGTTCAGATGAGGAAAATTTCGGAAACCGTTTTCCTCTAATGATGTGGTTGCATGTTAAACGTTATTCGACTTTGCTACGGCGAACAAACGTCAATGTCCCGAGTTTCATAACTTTTACACTCATGGTCTGTGCAATGCAGCTATCCTTTGACGAAGTGAACTTATCAGTCGTTTTGTAATATGAAGAGCAGACATTAACAGATGGTGGAGAGCACGGATTCCTGGCAGACGCCAGTGGGGTCATGATGTGGGGGAGGGGGAGGAGGAGACCGCACGTAGAGGGATGTTCAAAAGCCTCGTGCACGGCCACTGAAGCGTACGCAGCTGATTGATTAAGCGATCAGGATTACGCTCGTTGCGGGAAGATGTGTGAGATGGGCACTGCTGCAAACATATTTCACCAAAAAGTATTATGCGTTTAGGCACGGCGACAAAACTTCTCAAACGCTACAGACCCATCCACACGGCTGTGCAAAAAGTTAGGGGCTGTCTTGTCTCCGGCCACTGTTTGCCGTAGCCCTCGCCACTAAGCGAGAGGCTGGCTCTGGCTATAAGCACATTTCCAGGATCCATATGGCAATGTTACGTGATAAGACAGAACTGGTATTGGCAGATCGATTTGCAAATACTGCCCTACGTACTGTGTAGTAGCAGTCCTACTATTAGACGTTCACAGATACGCTCCCCTACGTAAGTATATTACTGAGAAATCAGAGATTCGAATACTAGAGAACAATTCTATCATCACAAATGTCCCACAGATATGTTTGTCCCATATTGGGCAATGACTTCCAGAGAGTATGTAGACGTACAATTCGCACCGATCTGTGGTACAGCGTTGCGATGTCGACTGTTGAAACACGACGAATGGCACGTTTAATAAGAGGAATTAAAAATTACAACTTTTGTTTTCGTGGCCATTCAAAAAAATTTCGGAATTGTTTTAATATATACCAAGAATGTGAAACAGACTACGGTGGAATTTCGAGATGTAAGACGCTGCAGGAATATTATTAGCATGTTGCCAACAGAGAGCACGTGATCCGTTTGACGAGGCGAACTCAAAACCACAAGGAGTATAAGGTCCGCGCTCATAGCCCAGACAGATATCCGCCATCGGCCAGATATCGGCCATTTGCACGCTTTCATAGAGGTTTAATACCTACACTAGAAATAAAAGTGTCTTATTAAACGCAAAGAATCACCTCTTCAGAAAATCATGGATCTTTTTATACTTAATATATTATTCTAGTGAGAAGCAAAAAGGCCATGCTCACTCGATTTCAGGGCTAGCACATGTGGCAGTGCAGAGCCGTTCATAATGAATGAGGCAAGTGTGTGGGTGTTACGACGTCACCTTAGGGTATGAGCAACATACGCCTGCCGTGGCCTTTAGATAATCAAGTGCTGTCCCCCCCCCCCCCACCCCCCCCCCCCCCCACCCAAAAGAAAAAATGCAGAGACACTCACTAACCTCTTGATAGTACGAGATAAAATAATAATAACAACTATTTCTTTTCGCGTCGCAATGGAAAACTCCATAATAACGAAAACATGTCAAGCAGTCAACTCTTACAACACAAGTAAGGCCTGAATAAATTCGTCTCCGATGCTGATTTGACGGCGGTGAGTTTCCTGCTCTGCTAATGGTGCATTTGCTTGCCGACGGCCACCAACACGTGGGAAAACAGAGAGGGTATTACGAAACCTGAATATGCTTAGGACGATAATGCGGGAAAACAGTTAGCAATAAGTATAAATATTCGCTGTAGTATTTTAGGCAAAATTAGTTACGTTATTTAGATTCAGGTAAAATTAAGGTACATCAGTTCCGTGGAAAGACAGGCCGCAGAGGTGGTAATGTACAGCAGAAACTTGCACCGTCATCATGGCTACCGTCTTTCCTTGAGAAGCTGCACAGGATCTCCAAGACTCGGAAACGTTTCAGGCATGGTGGAAGCAGCGTCGCAGACATCGACGCCTTCTTTGGCAGTACGGCTGCAACCGGCTAGTCCAGAAAGAGACGATGGAGACATTCGTCCGAATCTTGATTTCTTATTCAAATCTAACGCGGCAAACACGCCGAAAGCATTTGTGTCCAGAATGCCGCTGCGAGGCATTCCGTTCCCAGTTGTAACAGTACTGCTTTGGCGACATTTCAAAAATTCACGTCTTTGTAATTGATCGTTTATGTATTGCTGAAGAAACGAAAACCTCTGAACTAATCATGATGATGGGTCTACGAAATGTTTAGCTTTGGAAAGAGAACGATTATGGAAATTATTGTGGCTTATATCAGGTAGTATCATTTTCTGGTGACGAATACGACAGGTTGTTACTATTTCAACGAACGACGACTTTCCACGTCTGCGTACGAGTTTTACCCTCTGTTTCACAGCAATATATCATTGTCACTCCTTGTTAACAAACCGGTGGTCGAAGCTCACTTAACGTTTCTGAATAAAACTTGATAGTTAGGAAGAAAGAAGACGATAAATATTTATAGCTCGTCCATTACTATTGCGAAAATATTGAAATGCTTTGAAATGCAAACAGAGTGCGTAATATAGCATACGATCGTTTGCTATACAGAGGTGGAAGTGTTATGAAAGCATGTCTCCACAAATGATTAGTGGATGTCGGTAGCATATTATTCCGATTGGACAGATCGTTAACTTTGGCGAGTTTGTGTGTGGAAGGCCAAAGTCTAAATGTGGGTTTATATAGATTGAACACATGCATGTGTGCTCCACCAACGTTATTTATCGTTTAATGGTATACTCCCTTCTAACTTCGATAAATGTAAAGTTTGACTGATGGTTGTGCATTCACTATCCTTTTTCCGTTTTGATTTTCTCCATAAAACCGTTATTATTCGCAAGAAAGTTAAAACGGCCGACATTGTGGAGCGCCAGCAGCAACAATAGGTCGCTGAGGCAGCGACAAACCTCTGTGGGCTGCAGGAGACGCAGAATTGACGGAAAAATAAACTCAGCCTCTAGCTTTCTACGATCTGCAAGCGCGATCAAAAGTGCTCAACGTCAGTACCGTGTCACTATGCGAATCCGACGCCGGTTTTACGATTTTGTGTGACCCGTGCCGGCGTTCGGGTGGCGTCCCTTTTGGAAGTCAATCTGTGACGTGTGTGAAAAAACGCAAACGTAAGCAGTGGCGGTTGGGCGGGGTTTTGTCATCCTGCACTGTTACACATTATCAGACATGACATGACAACGGTGCTGATCGCAGTCTCAATTCTTCGATAAAATGAAAGTGCTTAAAACCGTAACATGATGGAATGCTGTGGTAGTGTTTTTTTCCTTCAAAATACAATACGAAATCCGGCATCAGTGACCATGTTTCGGGAGTCGATATGATAGTGTTTACCTGACGAACCAGAAGCGGTAGCGGCAGATCGGTTTATAAAAAGCACATTCGTTGTTTGTAGAACTGTTAAGTAACGTTTATATTTTGTTTGACAGAATGAAAGCGATTATTAACATACTGTTACTCTTTAAGCGGAAACACAGAGAATCAAATATCTTATTTTTACACTTAACATTTCTCCTCCATTCGACATTTATAATTTTCTGCAAAAAGATATCAGAATTTCCGTGTCCATTACTATACACAAGGTCCTTGAACGTTGTGTGACAGAATGGCGCCCATACACATCTTTTTCGCGCTGTTTATTCCGTGTCAACGTCTTACTCCTTAATCAAAGGTTAATACGGTAAGTCGCATGCTGCCATCTGTCGGCCAGCGACTACACTGCGTCCTCTGTAACTCCTTCCGCAGTTAACTTCCTCTGCAACACGGGGCGCCATCAGAACGTCTTTCGGTACCGCTGGTTGGGGTACGAATCATGCACTTCCAAGAAATAAAAACAGAACATTCGTACACAATAATCTATTATAGTGGTCAACGAGGGAGGGCTGTAGCCTATTTGTGTGAAAGAAGGTAAAATGAGGCAACTGTGAGCCGACAAGACTGCCACATCAGAGAAACGGGCGGCTGCGATTTTAAATCCGCCTCCACACAGCACCAGAGAATGTCGTATAACGCAGTCAGGAGCCGTAGAATAAATTTCAGACTGTTTTCGTTCTCGAGCGAGGCGTTGCTCAGCGCTTACAAATAAATAGTACCATATTGAAACATGAAATTAGTTTATGTTTTTTATTTCTTGTGAAAATAATGGAAATAAGTACATTCTTTTTTTCGTCACATTCCAACATTACCTGGAACATCATTTCTTTTTTTTTTTTTTTTTGAGAGGAAAAAATTGATTTCAATGTCAGATAAGACTATGTTTCCTGCGATGTGCACTTTTCAACTACTTAAATATAACGCGGTATTATTTTTTGTTTAGTTCTTCAGTAAAAAGGCACCAATCGTGGCATGGAGTAACAAGAGGCATAAGCAGTTAGGTGCGAAGATGGAAGATTATCTGAATGGAGGAAAAGCCAAATTAACAACCGGCGGCAATCTTCAGAGAAAGCGGTCGCGGATCACGTGTTGCGAGCGATCGACTGTCTGGCGAATCTTGGAAAATCTGAACTACATCGACAGCAGCAGCGGGAGGCAACGACCGGACAAGTTCTGTTAAATAGCAGAGTATCCAGGAATCTGTGGGCGGCGGTATGGCACCGTGTGACACATTAAAATCGGCGTAACTGGTCAGTGAGTGGGACACATTACTGGAATGCGTCTTACAACTGGCAGCAGACGCGAAATGACGTCTGCCTTTTGCGTAGAAGATCAAGTTTTGCACGTAAATCATACAGACATCTTAAGCACCTAATACTACTAGAGATGTAGGTTGTAAAGGCGTGCCAAGTTTCAAAGATGCAGGTAATTTGCTTGACGCTAACTGAGTGTAGAATGAGGATTTACGGTAATCAACGAATAACAACCCGACAAAAATTTAATGTAAAATTGTTAATAATCGTGCCGTTCGTATAAAAGTATTATAGAGACCGTTTAAATTGTTTATATTGATATCGAGTAGTATCGTGGAGTTCAAAGGTGAGAAGATATGGAAATGCTCGTTAAAGAGAAATAAGTGATTAGATACAGCGAAACACGTCTCGCATTGTGTACGGAGACAGGGGTGACGTGTGACGACACACGTCAGTGTGGGCCGCCCCTCAGCCTTAGTATTTCGTGCCCGTTGTTCTTTGTTGCCGCCAAAATTGCAGCATTCATTCACACTATGCAGTACTTAACTCGGTTCGCCCTTTTACTAAATATTCAGTTTATACAGTAACGTATGAATTACACGCAAAGGTAATTGTAAAATCATTCCTGTGTCGGAAAAAGAAATGCTCTGGCTAGAGGAATTGTTTTCAGGATGACTGCATGATAGGCGCTAGACTGCTGTCTCGTGTGAGCATTGTGCTAATTCTTTACCTAAAAAAAAATACGAGAGTGGTAGTAGAAATAGTCAACTTCGTCATGAATTACAGGCTCAGTTGTGTGTAGTTCATTGGAAATAGTACAATTCCGTTGTGTTTAAAATGAAACTTGGCACGCACGATAACTATAGTGAGTTTGTCTGTGGAGGGCCCAACTTAAAACCTGGGTTTCTTTAATTGCTGGTAACTTAAACACATCACGAAAGTTATCATTCAAAATTGTCATCGCATTAAACTACCAGAAACGTAGTGTTTGATTCCGAGTTCCCTCATTCGTTACCTCTTTCTGTTTTCATTCCTTTAACAGAATCCCAGTTACTCCGGAGAAAGTCTGGATGTAACTGCCATCATTGCGTGGCGCCAACAGCAACAATCGACCGCTGATGCAGCGACAGAGCTCTGTGGTCTGCAGGAGACGCAGAATTTACGGAAAGATTTAGTCGGCTATGATCTGCAATTGCGATTAACGTCTGAATGTGCTTATGATCAATCAGTACAGTGTCACTGTGCGAATCTGGTGCTGGTTCCGTGATTTTGTGCATCGCGTGCTGGCTTTCCAGTGACGTGGCGGGATATAGACGGACAACCTGGCTGGGTGTCAATCAGTGACGTATGTGTAACGAACGTGTGAAGCGAATAATTTAAACAGAGCTATTTGAGCGAGGTTTGCCATCCAGCACCGATATACAGGGCGTGGAGAAACAGTATGACCAAAATTGCAGGGCGAAAGGACAGCATGTAACATAGGAATTTGTGTATGGCAACTAAAAGTCGTAAATGTATATTTACAGTGGTGCAGGAACGTAATTGAAATCTGACATACGGAGGTCCTTGTTCAAAATGATAGGTAATTTACAGAAAATGTATACGTAAACAGAACGTTCGGACTAACCAGTCGTCACGATGGGAACAAGATAAATTTTAAACATCACTAACGCGTCTAGTACTTCTTCAGGAATGAGGACAACCACATGTCCATGTTTCTTGTTTGGATATATCTCAAAAAGGTCAAAACTAGTGAAAAATGAGGCACCACTTAGTTAACATGAGTATGTATAGAAAATGTTCAAACTGACCACCGTTTTCATGCTGGCATAATGGTTCAAAGATTTAATTGCGACCTGTATTTTCTATACTCAGATTCCTTCATCTGATACTGTCTTCGTCAGACTGGTTTTCCGCGCCCTGTGTATGCCATACGATGCATTACACTCTGTTGTTCGAATTCTCACGAGTCCAGTGCACTTAATCTTTGCTAGAAAATGCTAAGAACGGCAAAATGGCGGGAATACGTTGGTAGCGACTTGTAACTTTAATATTCAGTAGACAGTAACTACGTAAAAGGAAATGTGACACCTATAACGAAGCACTACTGAATTAGACGTGAAATACGTTTCTTGATTACAAAAAGTCCTCTAGTAGAGTGGTGGACGCAGAAATGTCGGACAAGAGTGTCTGTCACGCTATTGTAGGGCAACGTATGAGGCCCCACAGAACAGGTTGGTCCCTTTCCAAAGCGCTTAAAATTATAGACGAAATAGATTTATACCGTCTATGATGTTGAACTAATGTTTCGGAGCAGCATAAATACGGTGAAATTGATTACTCTTTCTTAGTTCGATATATATCTACGACACAAGAACGATACTCTATGGAACCAAGTAGCCCCTACTCCTTCTCCTGACCAGAGGCAAACACTATTCTACTTATTAACTGTTTTGATTATACTGAAATGCGGTGAATATTGCTTCTAGCCCTGCATCAAGGTGGGCTAACAGAATCGGATACCTGCTGCGAGTTTCCATGTTTGTACTGAGCAGTCAAGACGAACGGCGCGACACAGACGGCGACCACACGGGACACTACATTGGGATGACCAAAATTTCGGAAACCACTTCTCTGTAGTCCTGTTTACATGTTAAACCTTAATCGATTCTACTAGCCGGAACGAACGTCTGCAGTACGTTCCAAGATTCATACGTTTCAGACCCATGGTCTCCGCTGAGCAAACTATCGACAATGAAACGAACTTGGTGGTGTTGACGTATTGCTAAACGAAGAGGTCAACAAGTAATGTAGAGTACGAATCCCTTACGGACGCCAGTGAAAATATAAGTTGGAAGAGTATGATGAGGTCAGACGTAAGGGGATGTTCAAAAGTCTTATCCACGCCCACTACATCGCTAGTGGCTCCTCTGTTAACCGAGCAGGATTACGCTCGTTGTCGACAGAAATGCGAGGCGGGCACTGGTGGAAGGGTTTTGCACCTGAAAGGATTAGGCGTTTGGGGATGGCCAGAAAACTTGTGATAGAGTAATCAATCAGTGTTGTGTGATGGAGCCTATGCCCCTAAGCGAGAGGTTGGCTGTGGTTATAAGGACATTTGCAGCATCGATATTACAGTGTTTCCGTGATAAGACAGAACTGCTGTTGGCAGATCGATTTGCAATGACGGCCCTATGTGGAATGTATTAACAGTCCTACTATTTTACTGTCAAAGAGACGATTTGAAGACCTCACGCTTGTCCCTAAATATGTATATTACCAACAAATCAGAGATTCAAACAGTAGATAATAACTGTATGATAACAAATTTCCCGCAGATGTGCTTGTCCCACACTGGGGAATGATTTAGAAAGAGTACATAGATACACAAATCGCACTGACTTGTGGGACAACTCTGCGATGCGACACGAGCGACAGCTCATTCAATAAGAGGAAATCAAAATGATAACTTTTGTTTCACGTGATAATAAAAAAAATTGTCAGAGTGTTTTAATAAATGGCAGGAATATGAAGGACACTACGGCAGAATTTCGAGGTCGGCCGAAGGTACGGAAAATGGTGCGAGTCCGAAGTTTTACACTGGCCAACGAGCGGCAAATAACGCATTCAGGCACCGTGAATGAAGCTTAGGTGGCGTTCGATCACGCGACCGGCTCTGCCCAGCAACAGGACAAAAGAATATCGATGACACAAAGTTTTATTCTAATTTTCTACCACCGTTTGTCTCGAATGTGATCTTTGTTCTCATAGATGCAGTGTGTCAAGGTCCTGGATAGATCTTTTTTTTCAGCTGCCAGTTACTAGTGGAACATGTATAAGCAGAGAAGCAACTGCTGGACACATTGACCCAAGGAAGGAAACAGTTTCTCACACGGCGTTTAAATTCCGCATCGGTACAAAACAGATGATATTGTCGACTGTTTTTATTACTTTTTCACAATCGATGCCTGTTGACAAAATACACGTTGATAATACATATATGATTAAGATTTCGCCTTGACTCAAGACGAATCTTTCTAGCCGTTAAAAGTCTTCATAACCTTGGAGCCTAAATACGTTACACCTCTTACCACGCATTGTGTGTCATCCAGGTGAGCATAGTAGAATCACATGCGTTACCTGGCACGGATAAAAATGTTTTGACGGTATTTTTTGACGATTTCCATCCGTTTTCTTGTAGATTTTCTCACAAAAGCTCCTCCCCCTCCTCCTCAGAAGTTTAGGATACCATCAGCTGGAGGCAGCTGTGACAGAAGGCCAACCATGAAATGTGCGGACTGCGAAATAGCAGTGTCCGGATGCATTAAAACAGTGCAACTGGCCAGCGACTAGGAGTGTGATTATGACATGTGGGAATGGTTAAGCATCTCGTAAATGGTAGGCGACGCGACGTTCTTCTGTGGGCATATTCGAAAAACTTTTCCCGCTTTCCTTTAGGCCAGGAAACCGCCGTCACTCGCGAGGGAGTGGACCTGCCGACCTTTCGGAGCGCCAGCAGCGACAGTCAGCAGCTGAGGCATTGGCAAAGCTCTGTCGGCCGCAGGAGACGGAGAACTGGCTGAAAAATGTATTCGGCTTAACTGTGTATAGAAGAGTGGCAGGGGTAAAATACAGGGAGCGAAAGGCTATTTACAATTTGTACAGAAACCAGATGGCAGTTATAACAGTCGAGGGGCATGAAAGGGAAGCAGTGGTTGGGAAGGGAATGGGAAAGGGTTGTAGCCTCTCCCCCATGATATTCAATCTGTATGTTGAGCAAGCAGTGAAGGAAACAAAAGAAAAATACAGATTCCTAGTAGTATGAACTTTTCGGACACGTCGAAGAGCGGAAACTAAACATCGTACCAGAACCTTGAAATGATAAATTTCTTCTCTATTGTCATCAAGGCTACTTTCATACTGAGCTGATACGTGGCTGGAATGTGTAAGAAATCACAGTACTACTTCGCAGAGGAAGAAGCAAACTGCAACGAAAACTCTTTGGCAACAAAGGCTGTGCGATTAGATTGTCGATGCAGAAAACAAAGCGTCGGAAATTTTTTCGCCATTCGTAGCGTTTTAGACCTGACGACCGACACGCGTCCCTGCGTTCAACCCATGTTTGGACACACTCTTTAAAAAGGGAGAATTTTAACCCAACTGACTCCACAAGCTACGCACCAAACCTGCTTCAGAATCCTTTTTCATAGCGATCGATTAGATGTACGCCATTTATATGTTTTGATAGTATATTAAAGCAGTAGCAGTACACCATTTAGATGCTAAAACTTCATAATAGGCAAATCTTTTGCAATACTAAACGCATCGTCTTAGTGAGAAGACTGTAAGGCCGAGCTCTGTGGAAGGCAGGGGCTGCACGTGTGGCGCTGCAGAGTCGGCCGCAATAAACAGGGCGAGTGTGTCCGTGTTGTGACGTCACGGTTGTGTACCGCGTAACGAGGCCTGCCGCGATGGGTACAGAACGTGCGTACACTTTCCAAAGTAGGTGTCTACATCTGCGTATTGTGCGTTTCCCAGGCTGGGTGGACGGCAGTGAATTACCAGCACTGCTTACTATGCAAGTGCTTGCAGTCCGGCACAAACGCACGTGAAACAAAAGTCGTTACAGTCTGCCCAGTGACGGAGCACTGAGGAATGTTTGGACACACTCTTTAAAAAGGGAGAATTTTAACCCAACTGACTCCACAAGCTACGCACCAAACCTGCTTCAGAATCCTTGCATGGGTTGAACGCAGGGATGCGTGTCGGTCGTCAGGTCTAAAACGCTACGAATGGCGAAAATTTTGAGACGACAGGATGTTAATCTCTAACTCGGTATATTAATGTCTTCCATCAGTGACGTATTCGGTACATCACGCTTCATATCTCGATACTGTGTCGCTACCTGTACTGGATTATGCAGGGATCATAGACTCGTATTCTGTGTAAATTTGGACATCACGGATGTTAGTTCTTAAGGCATAACAACACACCTCACACGTACTCCCGATGAAACGGCCACAAAACTATATGCTTCCCGCCAAACCGATTCTGTGGAAGCGGTCAGCTAAATGAGCCACATTCCAACAAGAACAGGAATTCGTCGTATTACTGTATTCTGTCGTTTGTGAAAATAAAGCATTGTCAGGGCAGTGTTTGGAACGTTTGATGTTGTTTCACGTGGCCAACTGCAATAAGGACAGTTATCGGATTAACACTGCGAATCTTGGGGAAATTAGCTCAACTTCATTACTACGTGTGTGATACTAATACAACAAGGAGATCAGTTGTTGAAATCAGTCCTTGATTCTACCTATAAATGCTGCAGAATGAAATTTTTATAAATACTGCAACTGCCTTGGTTTCGAACCACAACACAGCAAGGATAGATGCACGTGCCTTATATATGTGTATCTCTATGGCCTAAGGTATGAAACGTGGTGTGTGTCCGCATGCGCCAAAGAGCAGCGTATAACGCAGTCAGGCGCCGTAAAATGAAGCCTTGGTGGCTTTCGTTCTCGTGATCATTGCTCTCCGGCGACATGACAGAGATATATCGTGGACAGAAGATTTTTTTATTTTTTGTTTTTATCGCCTTTCCAGTAAATTAGTTGTGACCTTCACTGCGGTTCTCGTCTTCACATATGCAGTGTGTAAAAGCCGACGATAGCTCTTTTTTCTTATCCGTTACCAGATACGAACGCAATCTGTAGAAACGGAAGGACAACAGCTGGACACATTGTTCGAAGTAAAACACGTTCTGACACCGCGATTATAATCCGCATGGATAGGAAACACACGACGCTGTCAACTTCTTTATTATGTCTTGACAATCGATGGGTGGTGACTACATATCTGCTAATCCTATGTACGTGCTCAAGGTTTCGCCTTGAGAGGAATTTTTCTAGCCATCATACGTCTTCAAAACCGTGGAGCTCCATCCCTTATCGCTACGCATACTCCGCACAACGTACGTCATGCAAGTGAGCATAATAAAAGTATCACATGCGGTAATTGGCTTGGATAAAAACGTTTCGACGGTATTTTTTGACGATTAGTATACGTGTTTTCGGGAAGATTTACTCACAGAATCTCCTCCTTCTCAGGAGTGTAGGGTAAGATCAGCTGAGACAGAAGGCTACCCATGTAGGTGCGGAGTGCGAAACAGCACACTTTGAATGCATTACAATGGTACAACTACCAGCGACTAGGAGTGTGATTCACGTGTGGGAATGGACACGCATCTCGCAATTCGCGGGCAACGCAAGATTCTGCTGTTCCTAAATATTAAAAATTAAGTCGCTGTGCCAATTAGGGATTCACTATCGTTTCGATGACGAACACTTGCGTATATATTTTCCTCCCGTTTTCGTTTATCTCAGAAAACCGCCACTACTCGCGGGAGAGCTAAAATTTACACCGATCCTCGTGGTAGCAGCAACAATCAGTCACTGAGGCCGGTATTACACTATCAAATTTCTTTGTCCAAGATCTTTGTCCAATATCTTTGTCAAAGATTTTTGATAGTGTAATAGGGATCTTTGACAAATGTCGTCCAATATTTGATCAAATCTAGGCCGAGGCCGTATATTTGATCAAAGAAATCGCTTGTCTTCTGTTCACTGCAATGCGATATGTTACCACGCCGAGCGCCAGCATCGCTGGAGCGTTCTGTCATCTTTTGTGTTTGTAAACATGGCTCCTAAATACAATTGGTGTGTGGCGTCTACCACAAAATTAATTGAATTGTACGAAGCGGATGAGGCGCTTTATAATGTGAGGCACCCTGAATATAAAAATAGGTTAAGAAGATTGGAAAGTTATAAAAATATTGCAGAGATAATCAGCCGAGACATACGGCCAGGATGTACGGCCGAAGACATAAAGAGGAAGATAAATGGCCTCCGTACTAGCTACTCGTACGAAAAGGCAAAAGTACGTATTCGCAAGAAATTGATGTATGACTTGACGTCTTCCACTATTAATTCACGTAACAAGTTTTGCTGAATGCTTTTTTCGTCTCGTCGTGAAACCCACGGCTTCACCCAGGTACGTTCCCTTTTTTTCCCCGCTTCTGTATCTCATGTGCACACACAGCAATTGTGGCACAAGCAGCAGCTGCTGCGGTTAATAACAATATGTTTCTGTCAGCCATCTTGAACTTTGACGAAAACTTTGATGACAGTGTAATACCCCTTCTAGCGCTACGTCAAAGATCTTTGTCCAATATATTGGACGGAATATTGGATCACATCTTTGATCAAATCTTTGACAAAGAAATTTGATAGTGTAATACCGGCCTGAGGCACCGACAAAGCTCTGTCGGCTGCAGGAGACGGAAGACTAGCAGAGAAAGAAATTCAGCTTCTACATTACTACTGTCTACATTTGTGATTAACTTTTAAATTTGCTCACACTCTGTACAGTGTAATTATGAGTATCTGATGCTGGTTTCACGGTTTGTGTGTCGCGTGCCAGCGTTCCAGTGACGTAGCAAAATATAGGTGGACGATCGCCGTGGGAGTCATTGAATGACATATGTGCAGTGTACGTAAAAAATTAAAAATTTAAGCAGTGCTGATTCAGCGAAGTTTGCCATCCCGTATCGTTGTACAGGGCACATAGAAAATATATGATGAAAAGCGTAGCCTGGAAACGCTGCATGAAACACAGAAATTTGAGAATAGCATTTAGGCGTCGCAATTTGCACATTTTCGGCGGTACCGGAACGTAATTAAAATCTCCCACACGGGCATCTTGGCACCAAATGATACTTAATTTACCGAAAATGTATACCTATTAAATGATCGATAAAAATAAATGATTAATTGCAGCGGATACAAGAAGACTTGGTTGCCAAGTGACGTCACACGTGAGTGTGGTCTGCTGCCGTCTCTAAACGCCCCTCAGCCGCTGTCGTCACCATTAAGACGTCACGGAAAACTCAGCTGTCACGACAGCCCTATGATGGCAGACATCTATAGCCAAGTCTTTCTATTTCTTTGCTTGTTTATCGTTGTTGCCGAGAAAACTGCCGCATTCATTCACGCAATGTAGTAGGCCTACGTAATTCAGTTTGGAAGGTCACATATGAATTAGATGTAGAGGTAATGACAAAATCATTCATTTGTGGCAACCGGAAATGCTCTGGCTGGAGGTATTGTTTCCCGGGTGATAGCGTGCTAGACACAAGACTACTATCTCATGTGTGCGTTTTGCTCGTTCGTTACGTAAGGAAGATACAACAGTAGGAATAGTAACAGTCAACTTCGTCATGAATTACAGGCTTAATTATGTGTAGCTCATAAGAAATAGTCTGATTCAATTGTGTGTAAAATGAAATGTGACAAGGACGATAACTTTTAGTGAGTTTGTCTGTTGCGAGCGTAACTTTAAACTTTGATTTTTTTAATAGAGAAATTGTCGTCGCATTAAACTAAAAGAAAAGTGCTGACTGACTGCTAGCTGCCGCGTTCGTTACTTCTTTCTGTTTTCATTTCTTTAATAGAATGCCAGTTGCTCTAGAGAAAGTCAGAATCTAACTGCCATCTTTCTGTGGCGCCTACAGCAACAATCGACCGCTGATGCACCGACATAGCTCTGTGGTCTGCGAGATTTGGAGAATTAACGGAGAGATAAAGTCGGCTTCTATATTACTACGATCTGCATTTGCAGAACGTGTATACGTAAACAGAATATTTGAAGAACAGGATGTTTCGTTTTTCAATATCTCATAAAAGAGCCAAAATGAATGACGGATAAGCATCCACTTAATTAACATAATTATCTGTAGCAAATGTTCAAACCGACCACCGTCATCATGCTGACATAGCGCCTAAAATATTCACGTGCGACCTATGGCTTCTATATTGAGATTCTTTCATTTGATGCCGTCCTTGTGCCCTACACTTTTGGTGAAATTGTGTTTCCGCACCCTGCGTATGCCAGACGAGGCGTGACAGAGGGTTGGTCGAATTCTCTAGAGTCCAGTACACTTAATCTTTGATGGAAAGTGTGGAAAACGGCAAAATGACGGAATGCGTTGGTAGCAATTTGTAACTTTAAAATTCAGTGGATGATAACTATGATACGTTTAACAAAGGGGCTAAGGAAATAGATGTGAAGTACGTTTCTTGATTACAAAATGTCCTCAGGTAAAGTAGTAAATGTACAAGTGTCGTGACAAGAGTATCAGTCTCGCTATTATGGGGCAACACGTGAGACCGCACAGACTCAATATTAATGAAAGTAAAGACTATGAACCGTCGGTCAACTGCCAAAGCATTGAAAACGAAGCAAACTTTTTAACTGCGTTGGTCACATTGTTACCATCAACGTGAGTAATGGCGGTACTCTTTTTTATCGTCTGTGATTCGGTTTTGATGACTCAGAGGCTGTGGAATACGGCGATATTAACTTCCCTTTGTATTTCAATAAACATCTGAAACATGTGGACAACAATCTATGGAACCACGTAGACCTCGAGCAGAATTTAATATTTTCTGTGATTTAACACCTAGCCTGGTTACCGAGCAGGTAAGGTGAACGGTACGACAGATATGACGTTTACACGGGACACAACATTCACAAGACGAAACTTTGGGCAACTGCTTTTCTCTAGTCATGTTTGCACATGAAACGTTAGTCCGAATAAGCCTCTATTTTGTGAGCTTCATAACAATTACGCTCATAGCCTCTGCAATGCAACTATCCTCGGTACAGCGAACTTTTCGGTGTTTCCCTAAAATCGAGAGGAGACATTAACAAATGGTGGAGGATACGGACTTGTTACGGACGCCAGTGAGAACATGGGGAGCAGGAGGAGGTTGGACATAAACGGATGTTCAAAAGTATCCACGTCCGTTAAAGCGTTGGAAGGTGCTGTATTGGGCGACAAAAGTTACGTTTACTGGTGCACGGTTGTGAACTAAGTGTAGATACAGGTTGCGCACTTATTTCTTTTACGGCTTTGTGGTACCCACTATTCAAACACGATAGAGAATGGACGGCATACTTGACAAAAGGTTGCAAAAAGGATAACTGTACGTGTTTCCACATTGTCAAGAAGACGAGTACTGGCCTGTTTTTATACACGACCGGAATGTACAGGAGACCACAGCACCACTTCCGGAAAGAAGATGTCACAGCGATGTAAACATGTCGTCTACACGGCGCGCGCGATCCTTTTGCACAATCACCAGACAGAGCGATTAATAATTATATTAGTTGGCAGCTGTAGCTAGCAGAGTTGAAACCAGTCGGAAAGATGTCCGCCGTTTACGTTTTCAAGGTGTATTAAGCGTATAGTAGAGCAAAAATTAGACACATTGAAACAGAAAAAAATTGTTTCTTCAGTACTTTAGTAATAAGAATGTGAGGCCAGGGTCACTAGATTACAGGCGTGGCTTGTTTGCCAGTGCAGGATCGTCGGTAATGAATGACTCGCGAGTGTCGATGTTGCGACGTCCCCACAGTGTATCAGCAAGAGACGCCCTCCCCAGACATGAATATGTGTAACACAACTGAAGCGAAGGGAACAGTCAAGTCTGGGAAGCACGCCATATTTCTAACTTTTTCCCTCGTTTGCCACTTGCCTCATCTAAGTGTAATACTTTGCCTAGCGTTTTACGTAAAAATATTTAGAGTACTGTTACCAACAAAAAATATAGGAATACAGACTTTTGTATAAGAAAAGGGCTTCACATTTTTCTGTCGTCAGAGATGCCGCAAAAATCAGATTTCCCAAAAAAAAATTCAATTTGTGCAGCGGCTATTCAACGGGGCAGTTGGTCGAATCATTTGCGTCCGGACGTGGGGGAGCAGCGTCGCAGACGTCGACACCTCGTCTGGCAGTACGACGACAGTGATGCGGAGCCGAAGTAAAGGAGATGAATCTTTCTAAAGTAATCCCGAACAGATATAAAAGTTTAACTCGACAAGAGCACGGACAGCGTCTGACGCAAGAATGCCGTCGCGAGCCACTCCGTTCCCCGTTGTAACGGAATTTTAGGCGCACAGCTGTTTTCGCAACAGTTTATTGTAAACACTGCGTCATTTGAATTGTCCGTTCATCTGATTCTGACGAATTACAGGGCGGTGAACTGGAAGGAACTGCGATTACGATGAGAAGTTGAAGGTTTTTCTTAGCTGTAGATTAATCGGAAGAACGTAACATTTCTTATCGTATCTTCTGTGGATTAGGGGAGACCACACTATGCTGATTCAGTCTATTCACCAATGCGATGAAATAAAAAAAAATTAAACACATTTACCCCTAGTCCGCAAATGCCTTCATCGCCTCGCTAGTACGGACGACCTCCAGATTCAGCCGTTGACAAAAGTTTGCTACCGACGCTTCCTTCTTTCCCAAACAGAGCAGGGCACACAGCGAGAGGTGAATAACGTACACAGAAATGAATGACTTCGTTAAATATACTGATATCAGCTGTCTTTTTTTTCCTTTCTGCTCTCACTATAAAGCTACGGCACAAGAGTAACACACACTGTGTGACGTGGTGGTTGTACGTGCAGGAACGGTAAAGTGTAATCTGCCGGAACCAAGAGGTGCTATCAGTTTCTTCTGGCCAGAAGACAAAGTAGCTTCAGATGTCACCAATACTGACTAAACTGAAACCAGCAAAATACTTCCTCCAGAACCACATCTTCACTGGCTCCAAAACTTTAATAGCAACTGGAAGTTTCGATGTTTACGTCGAGGCATCGGTCTGAAAGAAACAGAAGTGCCGTAGTATGCATTATTCGTGCAAATCTCCGGGGTACAACAGACGCTTTGTTACGCAAAAGTCAGTGTATCAATGACAAATTAAAACTTCTAGTAGTAGACAGTGGTTCTAGTACGGCAACTGTGTTTCCCGTAATTGGGTCACAGTTTTCAAAGATTACGTACATGTATGACTGGCGCCAGTTTCTACGACAGTCTTCTAGTAAGGACCATTTAAACACGACGGAGAGTGCACAACGCGTTTTGTAGAAGCAGATATTAATGAGTAATTTACTCTGTGCCGTCATCAAGGCAACTCTGATATTGATTTGATACGTGGCCGGAATGTGTAAGATGTCGCAGAACTACTTTGCGGAGGAAGATGCAACTACAACGTTAACACGGAGGAATCTTTTGGAACACTGAACGTATCATGTTGGTGAACAGAGGATAAGGTAGGGGCTGCATATGTAGGTTGTGACAATCTCTCGTAATAAACAGGACGGGAGTGTAGAGGTTACAACGTCACGGTTGTGTATCATGGAACGCCATGCGTATGGAACATATGTAAATTTTCCACAGTATGACTACACATCTGCATATGCGTTTCTAGGGCTGGTCTGACCGGTGAGCTCCCGCGCTTGCCGACCATCAGAAAGACACGTGAAACAAAAGTCGTTACAGTTTGCCCACTGACGGATCACTCAGGAATGTTTGGACACACTTTCAAAAGCGAGAATTTCAACCCAAATGACAACAGCACACGCTACGCGACAAACATTTCCCAAAATCCTTGGGTTGGATGAAAGCAATGATGAACACAGAACACCCAGTCATCACGAAGCAGAGAAAATCCCTGACCCCGCCGGGAATCGAACCCGGGACCCCGTGCGCAGGAAGCGAGAACGCTACCGCAAGACCACGAGCTGCGGACCTTGAGGCGTAAATACATAACAACTATTACCGCACAAAGCGTGTGATCCGGGTGAGCATAATAAAACAGAATCTCATGCATTAACTGACCCGGATAAAAATGTTTTGACGGTGTTTTTTGACGATTTCTGTACGTGTTTTCTGGAAGATTACTGCTGTCCTTTCGGAGCGCCATCAGTGGCAAAGCTCTGTAGGCCGCAGGGGACGCAGAACTGACGGAGAAATATGTTCGGCTTAACTATGTATAATAATTCGCACGTGTGTTTTGCCAACTATATTGACAGTACTGTTATCGACGCAAAACCGAGGTAAACAGACTTTTTTATCTCATACAAAGGCTTTACGTATTCTGTCATCAGAGAGGCCGCACAGATCAGATTTCGCAACTGTAGTTTCAACCTGGACAGCGACTGTACTCCAGAGTAATTCGTCGAATCATTGACGCCCCGACGTGGGGAAACAGCGTCGCAGACATCGACATCTTCCCTGGCAGCACGATGACAATGATACGGTCACCAAAAGAAGAGCGATGGAACTTTATAAAATAATCCCGAACCGCTACTCAAGTTTAACTCGTCAAGAGCACCGACAGCGTCTGACGCAAGAATGCCGTCGCGAGCATCTCCGTTCCCAGCTGTAACGGAATTGTCGGCCCACAGCAGGTTTCGTGGCAGTTTATAAACACCGCGTCATTTCAATTGTCCGTTTATCTCATAGCGAAGAGCTATAGAGCGGTGAACGAGAAAGAAACGCGATTACGATGATGAAGTGAAGGCCTTTCTGAACTGTAGTTTAATCGGAAGACCGTAATATTTCTTGTCGTCTTTTCTATGGGTTAAGGGAGACAACACTATGGTCTTTCAGTGAATTCCCCTAGGCAATGAAAGTAAAAAAAACAGATTCACCCAGAGTTGGGAAATCGCTTCATCGCCTCACTATTAAAGGCGACCTCATTTCATGGCAGCTGTGGTTTGGAAACTGAGTTTCAGCTGCGGGCAAAAGTTTGCTGCCGAAACTAACTAGAGAGGCTCCTTACTTCCCAAATAAAGCATTGCATACGGCGAGAAGTGAATAACAGGCACAGGAATGAATGAGGGGAACTCATATATAATGATTTCATCGTTTTTTTCCTTTCTGGCCTCAATACATACCTGCGGCACAAGACTAGCAAAACGCGTGTGACGTTGTGGTCCACGTTTAGGAACGGTTAAGCATAGTCTGTCGGAACAAAGAGGTGCTGTCAGTTTCTTACGACCAGAAGACAACATAGCTTCATTTGTCACCAATCCTGATTAGACTGAGCTGCTACATGTAGCCTCTGCAACCGTACGTGGATAAACTCCAAAGCAGTTTCGATATTTACTTCGAAGCGTCGGTCTGAATGAAACAAACAAAAGCAGTATGCGTCATTCACAGAAATATTCAGAGTGCGTTATAGTGCTACAACGATGAAAAATAATATTACGTCGATGTCAAACGTTATTTTCATGATATAAAGAAGAACTGACGATACTAAAAATGTAATTATAATTTTATTATTTTAATTTTTGTGCTCAGTGAATCAAAGACTTTCTATTGCACTGAATAAACTAGCATTGTTTGCACTACGAAACTATATATGATTGTTAAGTGAGAACTGATTCTATGTAAGAAATTTTGTCTGGGCGGATTTCGTTCTCGTACTGGTCGGTAGAGAAAGAAAAGTTTCTTAATCGATGTATGTAATGTGAATGTATAAAGGCTATAAAAAGGAGAGAGAGAGAGAGAGAGAGATAATCCTTGTGGACAATCACCATATTGTAGAACAAAAGGTGAATACAAGTTATTCAAAACAAATATCTCTAAAGCGTATCGTACTGTGATTTAAAAAGACTGAAAATTGCGGTGTTTAATCTAAACCTGTCCCGAATAACAGCGAAGAACATTTATGTCATCATATATTTTCTTCGTTTGACCAAGGTTGTGATTCGCATGTTACTTTTTGTTACGCGACGTGTTAGGAATATTTTCATTTTACGCGCAAAAGTGTACACAGCTTTAATCGAACCTGCATCTTTCGGACACGATAACTCTTAATCAGTACAATTACGCGAATACTGTCTGAATCGCAACCGTGATCACAAAAGTGTTTCCTGGACCTGATTTTTATAAATGTGGAGACTTGAAAGCGAACAATATTGCACCATCGCTGGCTCGCAACTATTGAAAGAAAACAAAACAGGGACTGAAGAACTTTACATTTTAAGGCCGTCAGCGTTACGAAATCTGAACGACGTAAGTTAATTAATTAAATATTAACAGGAAGAGAATTATTAAATTATAAAGATTAAATCAAAGAAAGAATTTAAAGCATTTTAGCATCATTACGTTTCTTTGCATTAGTACTTGAGTATCAGATACCATCATATCCATTTAAAAGATAGTGCGTAAATAAAACTGCCACCTTTTATAATTGTTGTTCTAGCAATTCAACGTGAGACGCTCTCCTATGTAAAGTCAGTGTATTAAAGACATATTAAACATTTTATTAGTACACACTAGTTTTAGCTTAGCAACTGTGCTTGCCGTAATTGGGACATGGTTTTCAAAGGTTATGAACATACACAATGCGTGCCATTTTGTAGTGCGGTTTCCTGGTATGGACTTTTCGGACACGTCGGAGAGCGGACACCACACTTCGTACGAGCACCTAGTAATGTTAAATTTCTTCCCTATTCTCATTAGGGCAACTTTCATGCTGATTTGATACGTGGATGGAATGTGTAAGAAATCACAGCACTACTTCGCAGAGGAGGAAGCGAACCACAACGAAAACTCTTTGGCAACAAAGGCTGTGCGATTCGAATGTCGATGCAGAAAATAAAGCGATGGAAATTTGTGCGTTTGGAACATGTAATCACCGTTTTTCTAAGGATCGATTAGATGTACGCCATTTATGTCCTTAGATAACATATTAAAGCAGTAGCAGAACAAACAGTACACCATTTAAACGCTAAAGCTTCATAATACGACAAATCTTTCGCAATACTAAACGCATCGTCTTAGTGAGAAGACTGTAAGGCCGAGCTCTGTGGAAGGCAGGGGCTGCACGTGTGGCGCTGCAGAGTCGGCCGAGATAAACAGGGCGAGTGTGTCCGTGTTGTGACGTCACGGTTGTGTACCACGTAACGGGGCCTGCCGCGATGGGTACAGAATGTGCGTACACTTTCCAAAGTAGGTGTCTACATCTGCATGTTGTGCGTTTCCCGGGTTGGATGGGCGGCAGTGAATTACCAGCACTGCTTACTATGACAGTGCTTGCAGACCGGCACAAACACACGTGAAACAAAAGTCGTTACAGTCTGCCCAGTGACGGAGCACTGAGTAATGGTTGGACACTTTCTTTCAAAAGGGAGAATTTTAACCCAACTGGCTCCACAAGCTACGCACCAAACCTGCTTCAGAATCCTTGCACGGGTTGAAGGCAGGGATGCGTGTCGATCGTCAGGTCTAAAACGCTACGAATGGCGAAGATTTTGAGACGACAGGATGTTAATCTCTAACTCGGTATACGGGCGTCCTCCATCAGTAACTTATTCGGTTCTTCACGCTTCATATCTCGATACTGTGTCGGTATCTGTACTGGAGTATGCAGGGACCATAGCCTCTTATTCTGTGTAAATTCGGACACCACGGATGTTAGTTCTTAAAGCATAATGACACACATCACACGTACTCCTGAGGAAACGGCCAGAAAACTGTTTGCTTCCCGCCAGGCCGATATTTGCTCTTCTGTAGAAGCGGCCAGCTAAATGAGCCACAGTCCAACATGAACAGGAATTCTGTCGTTAGTGAAAATAAAGACTTGTCAGGACAGTGTGTGAAACGTTTACTGTCGTCCCACCTGACCAAACGCAACAAGGATAGGTACCGATTAGCACTGCGAGTCTTGGGGAAATTAGCTTAACGGAATTGCTACACGTGTGACGGTAATACGACACGGAGATCCGTCGTTGAAATGAGTGCTTAATACTGCAACTGTCTTATCCACCTGGTTTCGAATCTCGACACGGCAAGGATAGATGCATTTGCCGTCTACATGTGTGTGTCTCTGGTCTAAAGTATGAAACGTGGTGTGTGTCCAAAGTTTCACGTGCGCCGTACAACGCAAACAGGCGCCGTAAAATAAAATAAAGCTTTGGTGGCGTTCGTTCTCGCGTTCGGCGCTGCCCAGACACGACAGAATAATATCGCTGACGCAAGATTTTTTTTTCATTTTTATCACCTTTCCAGTAAATTACTTGTTAGTTTCCATACGGTGCTCCTCTTCACATGCGCAGTGTGTTAGGGCCGATAATAGATCTTTTTCCTTATCCGTTACCAGATACGAATCCAGTCTGTAGAAATACAGAAGGACAACAGCTGGACACATTGCCACGAAGTAAGACAGGTTCTCACACTGCGATTACATTCCGCCTCGATGCGAAACAGACGACGCTGTCAACTTGTTTATTAAACCTTCACAATCGGTGGGTGGTGACAACATATCTGCTAATCCTGTGTACTTGTTTAAGGTTTCGCCTTGACTCGACAGGAATATTTCTAGCCATCATACGTCTTCAAACCCGTTGAGTGTAAATAAGTTCCATCCCTTACCGCTACGCATATTCCGCACCACGTGTGTCATTATAGTGAGCATAATATAAGTAGCACAAGCGTTAACTGGCTTGGATGGAAAGGTTCTGAAGGTATTTTTTGGCGATTTCTAAACGTGTTTTCCAGAAGATTTTCTCGCAGAATGGTCTCAGGAGTATAGGATACCATCAGCTGGACGCAGCTGAGACACAAGTCCATCCATGTAGGTGCGGAGTGCGAAAGAGCACACTTCGAATGCAGTACAATGTTACAACTGCCAGCGATTAGGGATGCGATTCACGTGTCGGAATGGACACGCATCTCGCAACTGGACGGCTACGCCAGGCTCTGCTGCTCGTAAATATTAAAAATTAAGTCGCTGTGCCAATTAGGGATTCACTCTCGATCAGATGATGCATGTAAATTTTTCTCCCGCTTTCGTTTGCTTCAGAAAACCGCCATTACTCGCGGCAGACTTTAAAATTGACATCGTTCTGCGTAGTAGCAGCAACAATCAGTCGCTGAGGCAGCGACAAAGCTCTGTCGGTTGCAGGACGCGGAAGACTAACGGAAAAAGAAATTCGTCTTACACATTACTGCTCTCTACATTTGTGATTAACGTTTAAATATGCACATAATCGGTACAGTGTAATTACGCGGATCTGATACTGGTTTCGTGATCTTATGTGTCGCATGCTAGCGTTCCAGTGACGTGGCAGAATATGGGTGGCAGTCACCCAGCGTTCGAAAAAAAAAGAAAAATTTAAGCTGTTCTGATTCAGTGAAGTTTGCCATCCGGCGTCGTAATACAGGGTGCATAGAAACAATCTGACCAAAAGTGTATCGTCGAAACGCAGCATGAAACACAAAAATTTGAGTATAGCAACTAGGCTTCGCGACTGAATATTTTCGCCGGCACCGGAACGTAATTAAAATCCCACACACGAGCGTCTTGGCTCTAAATGATTGGTAGTTAACAGAAAATGTATACGTAAACACAGGCTGTGTGAACTAACCAACCGCCACCATGAGAACAAGATAAATTTAAAGCGCCACTTACACGTGTATCGCACTTAGCTGACTTAGGACACTGCACGTTTTTAGAGATGAAGAGAATCAGATGTCCACGTCTCATGTTTCAATACGTCTTAAAAAGGTGAAAATGAGTAAGAAGGGAGCCGCCACTTATTGCTATAAGTATGTCATAGCAAATATTTAGACTGACCACAGTTGCCATGTTGGCATAGCACCCGAAATATTCAACTGACACATGCAATACCGAAATTCCTTCATTTGATGCTGCCTTCCTGCTCTGCACTTTCCGTCAAATTGTTTTCCCCCACCCTGTTACTTCTAGACGTGACGCGACAGTAATGGTCGAATTCTCAGCCATCCAATACACTTCGTCTATGGTAGGGTAGAAAGTGCTAAATACGGCAAAATGACGGAATGCGTTACGAGCGATTTATAACTTTGAAGTTCAGTACACAATAACTACGTAAAAGCACATGTGATACATTTAACCAAATCGTTACGAAGCAAGATTTAAATACGTTTTCTGATTAGAATGGGCAATGATTTCTGAGCAGTATGTAGATACACAAACCGTGCCAATCTGTGGTACAACTGTGCAATGTCGGTCATTTAAACGCGACGGATAGCACACTTCACAAGAAGAAATAAAAATGATAATCTTGTTTTTCGTAGTAAAAAAAAATTGCGGTATTTTTTTAACGTATAGCAGAAATGTGAAACAGACTACTGTAGAATTTCGAGGTGGAAGACGTGACGGGAACAATGTCAGCATGTTGTCAACAGAGGACAGGAGATTCGTTTGTCGAGGCGAAGACAATGCCTTAAAAAAGTATTTTTGCGCTTATCGCCCAGAGAGTAAAGCACAGTCGAACAGATATCCACCATTTCCACGTTTTCAAACTGTTTTACACTTACAGTAGAACAAAATTGAGACGCTTTGAAATAGCGAAGAATTTAATTTTTTCAAAAAACCATAATGTCTCAGGGCACTCACTGTATTATTTTAGTGAGGAGAATGTGAGGCCAGCCACACTCCATTACAGAGCTAGCATATGTGGCAGTGCAGAGCAATTCGTAATGAATGAGTCGCGAGTATGGATGTCATGACGTCACCATACAGTATCAGCAAGAGACGCCTGTCCTGATCTATAGAAAATGAAGTACGGTCGCAAAGAAACTGCATAGATACTCACTAAGCTCTTGATAGTACGAGACACAATAAGAACAACTTTCTCTTTTCCATCATCATTGTCATCAGGGCAATCATAACACTCTCTTAATAAGTGGCCGGAATATGTATAGGGCCACAGCCCCACTTCGCAATGGAAAATGCTGTGATAAGGAAAACATGTCACCAGTCAGCTAGTAGAAACACGGGTAAGGCGAGAAAAATAATATGTAAGGTGCAGAGTTGCAAACGGTTACATAGACACAACTAAATGTTTTTATGGCGTTTTAAAGCTAGAGCCAAACAAAAAGTGCGCCCTTGACATTCCCTAAGCTACTAAACAGACGGAATTTTTCGAGTGCTAATTTTATTTTCTTAGTGTGGCCAATAACAGAGTAAGCTGTGTAGGTTCCAGAATACATGTAAACTCTCGTAAGTAGCTACCTTTCCAGGTACGCAAATTCGTCTCCGATGCCGGTTTCACTACGATGAGTTTTCTGCGCTGGTAATGATGCATTTGCTTGCCGACGACCACAAGCACATACGTAAACAGTTAGGGTATTACGAAACCTGAATACATTTAAGATGAGTAATGCGAAAAAGCAGTTACTAGTAGCTGTAAATATTGGCTGTGGTGTTGTACGCAAAAATAGTTACGTTACTTATATTCACGTAAAACCGAGCCCCATCACTTGTGTGAGAAGACAGGCCGCAGAGAGGAGAATGTACAGCAGCAACTTTTAGCCACGGCGGCTGTTGCCGTAGCATCGACAGATGACAGAGGAGTCTCAAGACTCGTTTACGTTTTAAGCACGGGGGAAGCAGCGTCGCAGACGTCGACGCCTTGTTCGGCAGCACGTCTGGTGTCAGCTGGTCCAGGAAGAGGCGGTGGAGACATTCATCCGAACCTCGATTTGTTACTCACGTCTAAGCCGGCCAAGAACGCCGGAAGTGTGTGTCGGAAGAATGTCGTTGCGACACACTCCGTTCCCAGTCGTAACGGAATTTTCGGCGCAGTGCTGTTTTAGTGGCATTTCATAAATACCTCGTCTTTGAAACTGTAGCTTTATGTATTGCTGAAGAACTGAAAACCCTTGAACTAAGAAGAATGCAATTAACAGTTGACGAAACATTTAGCTATGGAAAGAGAACGGTTACGGAAATTACTGTCGCTTTTATCAATAAGTACAGTTTTCTAGAGACGAATACGATAGTTAACTCATGTTCGGATGAACGACGAGTTTTGTGATTCGGTTTACACATGTGCTGTTTGATGACAGTAAATCATCATCTCTCCGTGTGAACAAACCGGTGGTCGACGCTCACATAACATATGTGAATACTGACGTGATAATTAAGAGGACCAAAGGTGACAGCTTTGAGTATCTCCTAAATTACTATTGCGGAAATATTGAAGTGCTTCTACATCGGACAGAATGTGTAATAGAGCTCACAACCGTTTATTGTAGTGAGGTGGAAGTGTTATGAAAACATTACGCCACAAGTGATTAGTGGAAGTCAGTGGCATTTTTCATCGAAGAATACGATGCGTAATTTCGTTTGGACATAACGGTAACTTTTGCGACATTGTGCGTGGAAGGTCCAACTCTGAATGTGGATTTACGCAATAACGGTTATGTGTGCCCCATTGTCGTAATTTATGGCTTAAGGCTTTGCTCGCCTATAACTTCGCTAAACGTTACGTTTGACTGGTGGTTGTGCAATTATTATCATTTTCCTCCATTTTCATTTACTTAATAAAATCGACATTACTAGCTAGAAAGTTCCACCACCGACGTTGCGGATGGCTAGCACCAACAATCAATGGCTGGGGCACTGACAAAGCTCTGTGGGCTGCAGAAGAGGGAGAATCAACAGAAAAATACATTCGGGTTCTACGTTACTAAGATCTGCAAGCATAATTAAATGCGTTCACAGTCAATACAATGTCATTATTTGGCGATTTCGTGTAACCAGTGCTGGTACTCGAGTGACGTGGCGGAACATGGGGGGACGACCCGTTTGGAAGTCATCCAGAGACGTATGTGAAAAAAGGCATAACTTAAGCAGTGCCGTTTAAGCGAGATTTTGTCATCGTGCACCGTCGTTCACGCCAGAGATGAGCCGACTAGAGCGCTGACCGCATTCCCAAGAGTTCAATACTTACTTAGTCTCTGATAAAATGATTGTGCTACAAACGGTAAAATGATGG
Source organism: Schistocerca piceifrons (assembly GCF_021461385.2). NCBI lineage: Eukaryota > Metazoa > Arthropoda > Insecta > Orthoptera > Acrididae > Schistocerca > Schistocerca piceifrons. The sequence goes on from NW_025727759.1 coordinate 2,780,094, forward strand.
AATGTTGTGGTAGTGTGTTTTACCTTTAAAATACAGTAAAAAATCCGTAACCGGTAACCGCATTTCGAAAATCGATATGATAGTGTTTACATGACGAACCACAAGTGGTGGTGGAAGATCGGTTTGTGAAAAACACACTCGGTAGACATATGTAGAACTGCTAAGGAATGTTTTACTTTTCGTTTCACGCAATGAAAGTAAATATTAACATACCTTTCCTGTTACAAAACGGAAACACAGAGAAGCAAAGATTTTATTTTTACGCTTAACATTTCTCCCGCTTTCGATATTTACAATTCTCAACAAAAGGCTATCAGAATTTTCGTGTGCACTATTATATACAATGTCCGTGATCGCCGCGTGTCACAAGATGCCCAGTAGACATGTTACTCTTTTCCGCGCTGTGTATTTCTTTTTAGCGTCTTATTGTTTATATCACTGCCGGACACTGCAAGTCGCCTACTGCCATCTGTCGACCAACGGCTGCACTGCGTCCTCCGAAACTCCTTTCGCAGTCAACGTCTTCTGCCACGCGAGGCGCCAATAGAACGTGTCTTTCCGTATCGCTGGTTCGGCGCGAATCACGCATTTTCGTGAAATGAAAAAAAAAAAAAATAGAAATCTGTTTTTGTGTACGTGGAGAGAAGGCTGCGGTCTTTTAGCATGAAAGGAGGTAACACGAAATATGAAATAACTGTGAGCGAACAAGACTGCCACGTCACAGAGACAGGCGGCTGCGATTTAAAATCCGTCAGCACACAGCGCCAGAGAGTATAGCATAACGCAGTCTGGCGGTGTGGAATAAACTTTGGATTGCCTTCGTACGACCGTAGCGAAGGCCAGCGCTTTCAAATAAATTTGTATTACAGATATGGGATAAGTTGATTTTTTTGTACTGCCTTTCTAGAGAATGGAAATAAATAGATTCCTTTTTTCGTCACAGCGTTCAACACTACACAGAACATTTTTTCTCGTCCGAGGTAAACTCTGAATTGAATATCGGGTTCGAGGCTACTCGCTAAGAACTGTTACTTCCATCAGTTTAAAATAATAGTCTACGTTGCATTAATTTTCATTTAGCTCTTCGGAATGCAGATAACCATTCATGGCATGGAGTAACAAGAGGCATCAGTCATTAGAATAAACGTTGGAACAAATGTTATGTGACAGGAAAAGGAGCTAAGTTCACAATCGGCGGCAGACTGCAAAGAAAGCGGTCGTGAAACACGGACTGGGAGCGACTGTCATTTGGCAAGCCTTGAAACGGAAAATCTAAAATACATAAACTGGATATAAAGGCCGTGCACGTTCTGTAATAATCTGTGGACGGCGAAACAGCTCACTCTGGACAGATTACAATGGCGTAACTGATCAGTGACTACTGGGCACGCACGTTGCAATCGGCAGTATATGCGGGGATGAGCTATGGGCGGAGTTTCGGACATACGTTCGCCGCTTCAAGTAGGGAGAAATTCCGACGCGTATCTTAAACAGAGATAAGGATTGACGTCTGTCTTTTTCGTAGAAAATTAAGTTCTGCGTGTAAATTACAAAGACATGTTATGCACCTAATACTTCTAGAGATGTACCTGGTAAAAAGGTCCAAGTTTCGAAGGTACACGTGATTTGCTTGACGCTACCTGAGCATAGAAAGAGGAAATGGGGTAACTAGCAAATAAGTTATTGATAAAAATTGAATGTAAAATTGTTAATAATAATGCCCCTCGTAGGGAAGTATTATACAACACGTTTCATTTACTTATACTGATAACAAAAAAAAAAAAAAAAAAAAAAAACATACTGACGTTTCAGGTATGAGCAAATAGTGAATTGATCAAATGCAGCGAAACACGTTGTGGGTGGTCAACCGAGACAGGGGTGCCTTCTGACGTCACACCTCAGTGTGGGCTGCTGTGCGGTTGCTACGGCTGTAGACGCGCCTCAGCCGCTGTGGTCACGGCCAAGGTTTCATAAACCACTCGGCTGCAACGGTAGCTCTGTGTTGCCACTATTCTACAGCCAAATCTCGGCATTCACTGGTTGTTTGTTGTTGTTGCCACCAAAATTGCAGCAATTGTTCACAATGTGCAGTATGTAATTCGGTTGGCCCTCTTACTAAATATTGAGTTCATAAAGTTACAGATGAATTCCATGTAGATGTAATCACAAAATCATTCCTATGCCGCAACAGAAAATGCTCTGACTGTAGAAATTGTATCCTGGATGATGGCATGCTAAACGCAAAACTGCTATTTTGCTCGTTCTTTACCTAAGAAAGATACGATAGTAGTAATAGAAACAGACAACTTGGACATGAGTTATGGCCTCAGTTAAGTGCAGTTCACAAGAAGTAGTCAGAATCAGTTGTCTGTAAAATGAGAAATGGCAAGGACGAAAACTTTAATCAGTTTGTCCATCGAGGGTATATTGCAGATTTCTGTGATAGCTCTCAGTTCCACTGCGCAGTTTATTGTTTAAAATTGTCATAGCATTAAACCACCAGGAACGTTGAGTTTGACTGCTAGTTGCCGTTTTCGTTACTTCTTTTCATTTTCGTTTATATCGTAGAATCCCTTATACTTGGAGGAAATTTGAATTTAACTGCCATCATTCCGTGGCGGCAACAGCAACAATCGACCGCTGATGCAGCGATAGAGCTCTGTGGGTCGCACAGTACGGGAAACGGCCGGAGAAACGAGACGAGACATATTCATTGCTGCTTTCTGCAATTGCGATTAATATCGAAAGTAGCACACGATTAATACAATAGCTTTACAAGAATGTGATGCATGTATCGTAATCAAAGTCTTCACTGTATTGTTCGCCGAAACTTTCATCAGTGAATCTATTGTGAAACGACTCAAATTTATATACACCTCTTAACCGAGCCAGTCAATTTACTTCCTCGCATAGTCAGTCAGGATGCCCGTGTGTAAATAGTGTCTTTGTATTAAGCTTTTAGAAGATGTTCACTACAACAACAACTTGCAATGTCATTTTATTTACGAAATTTATCTCAGCAAACTCGAAGTGAATCATGTCGATGTGTGTAGGTTACCTGGCTCCATAAACTGAGTGGCTGTGACGTAAAGTCTTAATGTTATCTCGTTATATGCATACGACAGAGTAACGAATCTGACCCTTGGATGGGACAGTGTGCTGATACGAATTGTTAAGCTCTGTCTGTGGGAACAAATAATCGCTTTTAGTTTCTCCTGACCAGAGACTACTTTTATTCTACTTACTAACAATTTCAACAATATCGGAAGGTGGTAAATGTTTCCCATATTCCTTAATGTAGGTGAGCGACAAGAATAAAATACTTGCTGTAAGTTACACGATGGCGATATCGAGACATCAGTATGAACCATGCAACAGAATTCTTTGCGGAGGTTTCAAACACATGGTAGCATTACACTAGGACCTGAATCACAGCTATCGAACTGATTCGATCAATTTAAAAGTTTCACATGTGTGTCTGTGCACGATTTTCGCTGCATGATTACTAAGATTGCAAGAGGGGACGGGAATGGTTACCTCATCCAAACCAAGCACCAGAGGTGGATACATATGTGACACTTGTCCATAGCTTTCATACCGACTGCATGCGATAAAAGAGTTGGATTTATGAAATGTGATACATTATGAACCCATCTCAAGCATAGTGGATTGCAGCTTTAAGCATAAACAGCGTAGGGAGCTCCCTAAAAGCAAGTAGCTTGAAAGACTTTATGTATGAGGCAAACATTGATATTATGCTAGTTAGAGAAGTAAAGGATACTGCACTACACGGTGTATTGGGATATAGTGCTGTAATTAATGCTGGAACTGGAGATGAAATGGAGACGGTGATACTCGCGAAAGAGGGTATAATAGTTGATCACGTTGAAAACTCACATGTAATACAGTTGTAGCTTGTACTGTTTACAACACCTGGCTATTTAATATATATGTTCCACCTGGTAGCAGTAAACGAGCAGAGTTTCTTTAAATACGAAATTGTCCCTCTCTTCAGATTTCATTAAGGTAATATCATTTTGGCAGAAGATATCAAAGGCGTTCTACGTCCAAGAGGTCAATCTCCTAATCGGAACCCTTCTATTGAATTATAAAACGTAAGACAAGTGTAGCATTAAATTAACACGTAGAGCACAAAACAGCGACATGGCTGGGTTTACATTAATTATTAACTGCTTGGAACGTCTGTGGAACAGAGACCAACGTGCTGCACACAGAAGTGTGGCGCTGCAGCTGCACTGAGCACGCTGCACTCGCGTGCACAGCTGATGTGGAGCGGCAGATCGCCCACCACACCAGAAGTCATGACGGAACCTCAACCCTGCACACCTACTGCCAGATTCCGAATGCTGCGACCGTTCCCGCAAAAATATGCAGGAATGGGAAGGTAACTTGACATCCTATATTTCTTTCCTCAGTTTGTGGACAATATGTGCGAAAGTCAACTGTCTTCAGAAGGTGTGCTGCCTTTGGGATATGTGCTGTCCTTTGGAGGAGAGCTGTATTTAGGAAATGTGCTGTCTTTGCAAGGTGGCCTGTATTTGCAATGTGTGCAGCCTCCACAAGGTGTGCTGCCTTTGCAAGGCAGTTCTTCTTTGCAAGGTGTTCTCTCTTTCCAAGATTTTCTGCCATTGCATTGTGTTCTGTCTTCGCAAGGTGTGCTACTTTTGCAAGGTGTGCTGCCTTTGCAAGCTGTGCTGCCTTGACACAGTGTGTAGCCTTTGCAAGGTGTGCAGCCTATGCTAGGTTTTCTGCCTCCACAAGGTGTTCTACTTTCAGAAGATGTGCTACCTCCACAAGATGTGCTGCCTTCTCAAGGAGTGCTGTTTCACAAGATGTGCTGCATTAGCTAGGTGTGCTGCCTTCACAATGAGTGCTGCCTTTGCAAGGTTACCTTGCGAAAGCTGCATATCCAGTGAAGGCAGTCAACCTTTTGAAAGTAGCAAACCTTGATAAGGTAGCACACCATGCAAAGGAAGAAGACCATGTGAAGAAATAAGACACTGCAAAGGCAGTACATATTGTCAAGGAGGGCCAACTTGTGAAGGAAGCACACCTTGTGAAGCAAGTGCAATGTGTAAATGCAGCACACATCGTGAAGGCAGCACACATTGCGAGGACAGCATCACTTGTGAAGGCTGCAAACATCGCAAAGGCAGCACTTATTGTGGACACAGCACACCTTGCTAAGGCAGCATACCTTGTGAAAGCTGTACAAATTGTGAATGCTGCACACCGTGCAAGCATTACAAATACTACACATCTTATGAAGGCTGCATACCTTGTGAAGGTTACATGTCCTGTGTGCTAGCACATGCTGCAAAGGCGACACATGTTGCAAAGGCAGCACATACTGCAAAGGCAGCACATGCTGCAAAGGCAGCACATATTGGAAAGCCTGAAACACACTGGAAAGCAGCACACACTGGAAAGGCAGCAGATACTGGAAAGGCAGCACACACTGGAAAGGCAACACACACTGGAAAGGCAGCACACACTGGAAAGGCGCAGACATTGGCAAGGCATTGGAAACTGGATAGGCAAAACCCACTGGAAAGGCAGAACAGACTGCAAAGCCACATCATTAGAAAACCACACACAATGAGAGGCAGCACATGCTGCAACTGCAGCCATACCAAAGTGTGGTGCCTTTCCAGTGTGTGGTGCCTTCCACTTTGTGTGCCTCTCCAGTGGTGCTGCCTATTAAATGTGTGCTTCCTTTCCAATGTGTGCTGCCTTCTCAATGTGTGCTGCCTTTAAAATATGAGGTACCTTTCCAATGTGTGCTGCCATTCTAATATCTGCTACCTTTGCAGCGTGTGCTGCCATTGCAGTGTGTGCTGCCATTGCAGTGTGAGCTGCCATTGCAGTGTGTGCTACCATTGCAGTGTGAGCTGCCATTGCAGTGTGTGCTGCCATTGCAGTGTGTGCTGCCACAGCAGTGTGTGCTGCTACTGCAGCATGTGCTGCCTTTGCAGCATGTGCTCCTTTCCAATGTGTGCTGCCTACCGTTGTGTGTGGATTTCTAGTGTGTACTGATTTTTTAGTGTGTGTTGTCTATCCAGTTTGTGATGTGTTTCCAGTGAGTGCTGCCTTTCCGGTGTGTACTGCATCTCCAGTGAGTGCTGCCTATCCAGTTTGTGATGCATTTCCAGTGTCTGCTGCCTTCCAAGTGTGTGCTGCTTTTATAGCGTGTGCTGCCTTTTCGAGTGTGTGCTGCATATCCAATGTGTGCTGCCTTTCCAGGGTGTGCTGCCTTTCCTGTGTGTTGCCCTCACTGTGTGTGCTACCTTTCCAGTCTGAACTGCCCTTCCAATGTGTTCTGTGTGCCGGCCAGTGTGGCCAAGCGGTTCTAGGCGCTTCAGTCTGGAACCGCCCGACCGCTACGGTCGCAGGTTCGAATCCTGCCTCGGGCATGGATGTGTGTGATGTCATTAGGTCAGTTAGGTTTAAGTTGTTCTAAGTTCTAGGGGACTGATGACCTCAGATGTTAAGTCCCATAGTGCTCAGAGCCATTTGAACCATTTTGTGTTCTGTGTTGGCAACTTGACTGTCTTGCCAAGGAGTGCTGTTTTTGCCATTTGAGTAGTCAATGCTGAGCTTGTTGTCTCTGCAAGGTGTGCTGTCTTTGTAGTGTATGCTGAATTTCATATGTGTGTTCCCTTTCGGATGTGTGATGCCTTTCAAGTGTGTGCTGCCTTGGAGAATGTGCTGATTTTGCAGCATGTGATGATTTTGAAGCATGTGCTGTCTTGCATCATTGCAGCCTTTGCACTGTATGCTGGATTTTCAGTGTGTGCTGTCTTTGCAGTGTGTGCTTTCCTTATGGCGTTTCCTGCCTTCTGGTCCTGTGCTGCCTTTGCAGCACGTGAAGCCATTGGAGCAATAGCTACCTTTGCAGCATGTGCAGCCTTGTCAGCTTGTGCTGCCTTTGCAGCATCTCCTGCATTTGCAGCATCTCCTGCATTTGCGGCATGTGCTGCCTTTACAGTATGTGATGCCCATGCAGCATGTGCTGCCTTTGCAGCGTGAGCTGCCACTGCAGTGTGTGCTGACATCACATGCTGACACATGCTGTGCTTCAATTGCAGTCTGTGACGCCATTTCAGCATGTGCTACTGCTGGAGCATGTGATGCCATTGCAGAGTGTGCTGCCACTGCTGCATGTACTGCCTTTGCAGCATGTGCTGCCTTTTCAGCATGTACTGATTTTTCAGCATGTGCTGCCTTTTCAGCGTGTGCTGCCTTTGCAGCCTGGACTGCCTTTGTGTGTATGCTGGTTCAAATGGCTATAAGCACTATGGGACATACCTTCTGAGGCCATCGGTCCCCTAGAACTTAGAACAACTTAAACCTAACTGACCTAATGGCATCACACACATCCATGCCTAAGGCAGGATTCAAACCTGCGACTAGTGATTGCGTGGTTCCAGACTGTAGTGCCTAGAACCACTTGGACACTCTGGCTGGCAAGTGTGCTGATTTTGATGACTGTGCTGCCTTTTCAGAGTGTGCTGCCCTTGCAGCTTGTTCTGCCTTTCCATTGTGTGCTTGTTTTATAGTGCATATTGCGTTTTCAGTGCATGCTGCCTTTCCAGTAAGTGCTGCTTATCATTTTGTGATGACTTTCTCGTGAGTGCAGCCTTTCCACAGCATGCTGTTCTTCCAGTGCATGTTGTATTTTAAGTGTGTGTTGCCTATCCATTTTCTTATGCCTTTCTAGTTTGTGCTGCTTTTCCACTGTAGTGGTTCACCAGTGCACGTGCTTTTTCAATGGAGCTGCCCTTCGCATGTGTGCTGCCTTACCGCATTTGTGCCTTTGTGGTATGTGATGCCTTTGCAGCATGTGCTGCCTTTGCAGCGTATACTGCCTTTGCAGTGTGTTCAGCCTTTGCAGTGTGTGCAGCCATTGCAGACTCTGCTGTCAATGAAGCATCTTCTTGTATTGCAGAATGACCTGTAATTGGGGTGCATACTGCCATTGCTGTGTGTGCTGCCATTGCTGCGACTGATGCCTTTTCGGTGGGAGCTGCCTTTCAAGTATGTGCAGCCTATGCGGCGTGTGCTACCTTTGCAGAGTGTGCTCCCTTTGCGGAGCATGCTCCCATTGCAGAGTGTGCTGCCATTGCAGCATATGCTGACTTTCCATCATTTGGCACCTTTGCAATGTGTGTAATACCAATGCGACATGAGCTGCCTTTGCAGTGTGTGCTGTCTTTGCAGCATGTGTTGCTTTTCCACAGTGAGCTGGCTTCATAGAGCGTGCTGCAATTCTGGTGCTTGCTCCCTTCCAGTGCATGCTGGCTTTCCTTGCAAAGACAGAACACCTTGAAAAGAAAGCATGACTTTCGAACTCAGCATGGCTTGTGAAACCAGCATGCCTCACAAAGACAACAATACTAACAGAGATCGCACACCTCACAAAGACAGCATACCTTGAGAAGACAGCATGCCTCGAGAAAACAGCAAGCCTCAAGAAGACAGCACATCCAGAGAAGACAGCATGCCTTGGCAAGACAGAACGCTTTGTGAAGACAACACACCTAGCAAAGACAGCACACGTTTCAAAGACAGCAAACCTTGAAAAGACAGCACACCTTGGCAAGACAGCGCACCTTATGAAGACAGCACACCTTGGCAAGACAACACACTTTGCTAAGACAGCACACCATGCCAAGACAGCACACCTCGCCAAGACAGCACACCTCACCAAGACAGCACACCTTGACTGGACAGAACGCCTTGCCAAGACCGCACGCCTTGACAAGACCGCACACCTTGCCAAGACAGCACATCTTGCCAAGACAGCACACCTTGCCAAGACAGAACACCTTGCCAACACAACACACTTTCCAAGAGAATACGCTTTACCAAAACAGCACACCTTGTGAAGAGAGCACACCTTGCAAAAACAGCATGCCTTGCCATGACAGCACACCTTGTCAAGACAGGACACCTTGCCAGTGCAGCAAGCCTTGCCAATACAGAAGGCCTTGCCAATACAGCACGCCTTGCAAAGACAGCACACTTCGCCAAGACAGCATGCCTTGCCAAGACAGCACGCCATGCCAAGACAGCACACATTGCCAAAGCTGCATACCTTACAAAGACAGCACACCTTGCAAAGACAGCACACCTTGCAAAGACAGCACTCATTGCAAAGACAGCACACCTGGCAAAGACAGCTAGTCTTGGACATACAGCATGCCTTGCAAAGACAGAACGCCTTAACAAGACAGGACGCCTGTCAAGACAGCACACCTTGTCAAGACAGCATGCCTTGCCAAGGCAGCACACCTTGCCAAGACAGCACGCCTTACCAAGACAGCTCGCCTTGCCAAGACAGCATGCCTTGCGAAGGTGGCACACCTTGCAAATACAGCATGCCTTGCAAAGACAGCATGCCTTGTCAAGGCAGCATGCCTTGCCAAGACAACACACCTTGCCAAGACAGCATCCCTTGCCAAGACAGCACCCTTGCCAAGGCAGCATGCCTTGCTGAGACAGCAGACCTTGCCAAGACAGCACATCTTGCCAAGGCAGCATGCCTTGCCAAGACAGCATGCCTTTCCAAGACAGCACGCCTTGCCAAGACAGTACACATTGCAAAGACAGCACACCTTGCCAAGACAACATGCCTTGACAAGATGGCACGCCTTGCCCAGGAGCATGCCTTGCCAAGAAAGCACACTTCCGCAAGACAGCACACCTTGCGAAGACAGCAAGCCTTCTCAAGACAGCACGCTCTGTCAAGACAGCATGCCCTGTAAGTCAGCATATGTTGTCAAGACAGCATGCCCTGTCAAGAGAACACTCCTTGTCAAGCCACCACACCTTGTCAAGACAGGATGTCATGTCGAGACAGTATGCCATGTCAAGACAGCACACCTTGCAAATGCAGCATGCCTTGCCAAGAGAACACGCCTGGCCAAGACAGTAGGCCTTGCAAAGACTGCACACCTTGTGAACACAGCATGACCTGTCAAGATAGCAAACCCTGTCAAGGCAGCACGCTTTGCCAAGGCAGCACGCCTTGCCCAGACAGCACACCTTGCCAAGAGCATGCATGAAAAAGACAGCACACCTTGCCAAGAGAGCACACCTTGCAAAGGCAGCACGCCTTGCCGAGACAGCACGCCTTGCCAAGACAGCACACATTGCTAAGACAGCAGGTCTTGCCAAACCAGCATGTCATGCCAAGACAGCACGCCTTGGCAAGGCAGCACGTCTTGCCAATACAGCACGCCTTGCCAAGACAGCACGCATTGCCAAGATGGCATGCATTGACAAGGCAGCATGCCTTGCAAAGACAACATGCCTTGCGAAGACAGCATGCATTGCAAATACAGAACGACTTGTCAAGACAGCACATCTTGCCAAGACAGCATGCTTTGCAAAGGCAGCACACCTTATAAAGACAGTACATCTTGTGAAGACAGAATGCCTTGCAAAGACAGCACACCTTGCCAAGACAGCATGCCTTGCCAAGACAGCACACCTTGCCAAGGCAGCATGCCTTACTAAGACGGCACTCCTTGCGATGACAGCACACCTCGTCAGGCCAGCACACCCTGTCAAGACAGCACGCCCTGTCAAGACAGCACGCATTGCCTAAACAGCCCACCTTGCAAAGGCAGCACACCCGGACAAGACAGCACGCCTCACCAAGTCAGCATGCTGTGTCAAGACAGCATGCCTTGACAAATCAGCACACCTTGCCAAGATAGCTTGAATTGCCAAGACAGCAAACCTCGCGAAGACAGCGCTCATTGCAAAGACAGCACGCCTTTCCAAGACAGCATGCCTCACCAAGACAGCACAGCTTTCCAAGACAGCACACCTTCTGAAGACAGCACGCCTTGCCAAGACAGCACATCTTACGAAGACAGCATGCGTTATGAAGACAGCACGACTTATGAAGACTGCACGACCTGTCAAGATAGTACGCCCTGTCAAGGCAGCACGCCTTGCCAAGGCAGCACGCCTTGCCCAGAAGGCACATCTTGCCAAGAGCACGGATTAAAAAAACAGCACGCCTTGCCAAGACAGCACGCCTTGTCAAGGCAGCGCACCTTGCGAAGACAGACAATTGAAATTTAGGTCGGTCTGTTGTTTAACTTATACACCTTTTCCAGAAATCGCTCCTCGAATTGTAGTTTTAGAAATAGGTAACACAGGACAGGCAATAGTCCTTTCACATATACGAAAAACTGATTCACTAATGACGTTCAATGGGCTCCCAGAATCTAAAACTGCAGTGAACTTATTCTTACCCACACATACTTCAATAACAGGATGTAAAAATGCGTCTACATTATTTTCCTTTTCGTCTAACAAAATGTCTCTAATGTCTTCCAGGCGTACGTAGTGTAAAGCCGTAGTGTCATTACTTTCTGAACCGTCTATATTGCTGCCAGAAGCCGAAGCTGCTAGTCATTGTCGATTGTTTGCGTCACGTCTTTGATTATTCGCGTCATTTCGCGGATCCATTTCTACGATTTGCACTTGTATCTCTGAAGTTCTGTCACGTGGAGGATGCCAATTAGGTCCCTCCTGTCTGTTAGATACAAATTCTTGGTTGTGTCTGTTATTAAAATTTCTGTTTTCCTGTCTGTCTGCATAACTACTTCTTGTGTAATTTCTACTGTCACTTCTGAAATTATTGTTGTATCTAATACCCCGATTATTTCTGTAGTAAGAATTTCTATTACTGTTTGAATAATTTCTGTCTTGATAATACCGATTACTGTTTCCGTATGATTGGTCATTCCGGTACGAATTACCGTTATTATAATTGTCTGTGTAATTTCTGTTAGAACGTCTGTTATTGTCATAAGACTGGTATCTATTGTCCTGTCTGTTACGTCTGTCATTCTCAAAGTTACCCATATAACGCCCGTTCCGATCACTATCCCTTTTCTCTGAAAATCTATTGTAATTACTGTTACTGAAAAAGTTACAAGAAGTCCCGTCGTCGTTGTCATACTCAAGTTCTTGCAACAAAGTCTTAAAAGTCTCAATGTCGTCTTTACATCTTCCGGCTAAAGCAATTTGTCTTATGGATTGTGGCAGCTTAGTTAAACAAATGCAAATTAATTCAGTCGGGCTATAAGGGTTGGAAAGGAACTGATTCTTTCGAATCATGTCTTCAAAATATTCTGCCGGCGTGCGGAACTCAGACTGTTTGAAATTACGCTGCATAATCAGACTATGTTTGACTCCATCTTGCGTGTTTTCGGATCAATATGCCGATAGAAATGCATGATAAAAATCATTCAGATTATTACAATCTCTAATGAGTGCGCGCATCCGCGTCGCCGGTTCGTTTTCTAAATATCCACACATAAATTCCAGTTTGTGACTTAGTGGCCAATTTGGTGGAAGTGCGTACATAAATTGATCTAACCATGCACATGGATGTATGTCATTCTTAGAATTGAATTTCCGAACAGTCAAAAAGTGCTTATAGTCAAAGTTTTCGCCTCGTGGCGTCAAAGACCTACCGCGTCTGTCCCAGTCCCAATGTCGATTATTGTCAAGTTCGCGCGCCTGGCGCTCTCTTCTTGCATCCCGTAAATGAAACAAATTATTTTCTTCAAACCCCTCTGGTATCTGTGATTCTAAATTTCTTTTGCCGTCTTTTCCTACGATTTCGCCTTCAATTTGTTTGACTTGCTTTTTTAATGCCTCAAATTCCCTTTTCACGCGTTCATTAAATTTTCCCTGATTTTCAACATATTTATTTATGCTATGGTACTCTTCGGTTTCTGAAAATGGCAATGGAGCTGTGTCATCTGAATCTCTGTCCCCATTTAAACTAAGATTTGTCAATTTATCTGAAATCTCCTCCACTCTTTCCGATAAGTCACCAATTTGTTCTTTCTGTTTATTTACGTCTTCCGTAAGTGTCGCGACTCGCGTTTCAGTATTAACGCATTTAGTAGTTAACTGTTCATACTGTTGTGTTAGGTTATTTAATCTGTCATTTGGTACGGATTCCTCGATTCTCTCAAATATTTCTTCCTTATCTTTTGCACGTTGCAAATTTAACTCTGAAAATTTCTGTACTATCACGCGATCTCTTTCTTCCTGTTCTCTATCCTGTTCCCTTTGTCTAATCTCTACTGCAACTAATCTATTATTGTGAGCATTCAAAATCGGTTGTACTTCTTCTCGAATTTCTGTCTTTAATTCATCTTTCATGTTTTTGAAACATGTCCCTATTCGTAAGTCTAACTGTGTTTCCAAAGTTCCAATCTCTGTTTTAAATTCAGATCCTAACTGTGATCCCAATGAGTCTAATCGTGTTTCCATTGTTCTCATTTCTGTTTTAATTGTCCCCATCTCTGTTTTTAATTCAGATCGCAAAGTTCCCATCTGTGATCCCAAATGTAATATAGCATCCATCAACTGCTCCATGTTAGCCGGTTCGAAATTCTTTTCGCCCCTAACATTTCCCGCAAAACTAACTTCCTTCTGCATAGCCATAACGCTATCTGTGTTCGATAATATTTCAGAATCTTCTATCGTTAATCTCGTATTCTGTGAATTTTCTGATTCAGAAATATTTTGAAATGGTTCCGGACTATTTTCCCGACTTATTAAATTGTTTTCCACTTCATTATTCATCATACTGTTCCCCTGTGTTGGCGAGTTCGCCATGTCAACAATTTCGTCATTCTCACTATCCATCATTTTTGCCTTTTTCATTGATCGCGTAATCATTTACAAAACATACAAAACTCGTCACTGTACGAAAATTACACACAATGCCTCCTTATGTCCAACAATACCATTCACTCGAAATGTTTCCCTCAAACACGATTGACGAACAATTGAAATAATTGCACTAAATCGTCAAACGCGTATACAAGACAACAAAATTAAATTATGAAATACCATAAGAAGAATGACAATTACCAAATCTACACATGCAATATAACTACAATTACTAAACTACAAATTACTACAACAATACTACTGTCTACTATTTTTACAATCAGAAGAATTCCAAGGGACGATCCGAAGCAGCGGTCGCCACGTGCATGGGGGCTTGATTTAAAAAATATGAATGCAAATAATTTTAGTGGCTGTAGGCCCGATTGAGCAAGTCTCGTAAACGGCTGGCCCTGACTAGTATTAGTACGCAATCTGACTGCATAGAACAACAACAAAGAATGAAATGAAAATTTTCATTAACACAATTAATTAATTAAGTCCCCAGCAACTATAAAACCAACGCCACAACAAGCACAAGTGTAGCTGTTCTGTATGTGGGAGTGTGACTCAACGCACATCTGGCACGGTTCTTCTTCAACAAGACAAGAATTTTTAAATACCAATTATACTGACGTGATAAAAGAAAATTAGAAATACTATAATTGCGTAAGGAAAGCAGAATTACACTCTAATACAAGACCACAAGCCAGATGCTTTGTTGACTGAACCTGTAATGACACATTATTTCAGACACACAAATAATAAAAGAACATAGCGTTTTATTACCTTCATATATATTGACGAAATGCACTCTGATCATTACAATATCTCCATTAGAATAACATCTGCTATCTCTCCCATCAAATAACTGCATAAAACATGGAACAACACTCTCCACTACCACATCTCACTCCGACTTCACGACAAGCAGTGTCCACCACAACTTCTCGGCAAGAACTGCCTGCCGCTACTTCTCAATAATCACTGCCAGTGGAGGCGGCGGAACAATACTCTCTGGCGCGATCTCTGGCGCTGTGGCTCAGTGTAGCCACCTTTCAATGTGGCACACTGTGGTGATATAAAATGGAAGTATCACATAGTCTCAGTTGTAGGTAAACTAGATGGCAGAGTGGACGAGACACTGGATGAATGCGGTGAGTCTACAAGGGAGACACCTTACGGAACACTCGTGTGGTCCATCCTAGACTATGGCTCGGGTGTGTGGGATCCATTACAAAGAGAACTAACAGGGAATATTGAACGCGTACAGAGAAGGGTAGTGGGAATAGACAAAGTAGTGTTTGCGTGAAAGCCTGCTTACAGAAAATTCCAGAGCCAGCAGTGGGTGAGCAGGGCTCAGCCGGCGTGGGGACGTGTGCCCAAGTTCTGCGAGGGGCTCTCCCACACCCTCCCCCCCAACCTCCCAGTCCATCCTCCAACACAGCTCACATATCTCCGTGACGTTCAAAAGAATTCTAACTTCCGTCATTAACGCAGTACCAGTGCTTCAGTAGACTGTTACTGCAGGGGATCTACTGTCGCTGTAGGAAAATAGTTAAGTGGAGAAGAAATCTTAATAGTTATGGTTATTACAAAAATGTTAATAATAAGACTGCTACGGGAATCCTTCCAATTCAATGAAATTCAAAATCAGGTATGGTTCACAAATTTTGTTTCATCACTCGACTCTGCTCCTTGTCTCACAAGAATTTGAGTGAGTTGTAGGTTATAAACACAAAGGGTATACACAAAACATCTTTTCCTCGCTGTTTGAAGAGCAAATTCATGAATAATATCTTCAGAACTCAATTTTGGAACCACGCCGTGTTCTATTGACAACATGGCCGAAATGCTGCTTCGGAAATAATTCTTGACGAGCTCTGAACGTGGAAAGCTTGTTTCAGCGGAGGCGACAGTTCCTGGCACGGCTGGCTAAATTCTGTGGCGATATAAACGCCGGGAAACGGGTTTGCAGAATCATTCGAGTATTTCAGTATTAAAGTAGGAGTTTTCACGTCATCGGGCGTCATTTCTCTGAGCACATTAATTTCTGTCAAAAGAGCTGAAGCAACAATGTCTTTCGAACATTCACAGTTTATGTTTACACTTAGCTCTTTCTCAAGGTTTGTAGACAGCATTTTCAATTCTTCGTCCTGTATGTACACTCCTGGAAATGGAAAAAAGAACACATTGACACCGGTGTGTCAGACCCACCATACTTGCTCCGGACACTGCGAGAGGGCTGTACAAGCAATGATCACACGCACGGCACAGCGGACACACCAGGAACCGCGGTGTTGGCCGTCGAATGGCGCTAGCTGCGCAGCATTTGTGCACCGCCGCCGTCAGTGTCAGCCAGTTTGCCGTGGCATACGGAGCTCCATCGCAGTCTTTAACACTGGTAGCATGCCGCGACAGCGTGGACGTGAACCGTATGTGCAGTTGACGGACTTTGAGCGAGGGCATATAGTGGGCATGCGGGAGGCCGGGTGGACGTACCGCCGAATTGCTCAACACGTGGGGCGTGAGGTCTCCACAGTACATCGATGTTGTCGCCAGTGGTCGGCGGAAGGTGCACGTGCCCGTCGACCTGGGACCGGACCGCAGCGACGCACGGATGCACGCCAAGACCGTAGGATCCTACGCAGTGCCGTAGGGGACCGCACCGCCACTTCCCAGCAAATTAGGGACACTGTTGCTCCTGAGGTATCGGCGAGGACCATTCGCAACCGTCTCCATGAAGCTGGGCTACGGTCCCGCACACCGTTAGGCCGTCTTCCGCTCACGCCCCAACATCGTGCAGCCCGCCTCCAGTGGTGTCGCGACAGGCGTGAATGGAGAGACGAATGGAGACGTGTCGTCTTCAGCGATGAGAGTCGCTTCTGCCTTGGTGCCAATGATGGTCGTATGCGTGTTTGGCGCCGTGCAGGTGAGCGCCACAATCAGGACTGCATACGACCGAGGCACACAGGGCCAACACCCGGCATCATGGTGTGGGGAGCGATCTCCTACACTGGCCGTACACCACTGGTGATCGTCGAGGGGACACTGAATAGTGCACGGTACATCCAAACCGTCATCGAACCCATCGTTCTACCATTCCTAGACCGGCAAGGGAACTTGCTGTTCCAACAGGACAATGCACGTCCGTATGTATCCCGTACCACCCAACGTGCTCTAGAAGGTGTAAGTCAACTACCCTGGCCAGCAAGATCTCCGGATCTGTCCCCCATTGAGCATGTTTGGGACTGGATGAAGCGTCGTCTCACGCGGTCTGCACGTCCAGCACGAACGCTGGTCCAACTGAGGCGCCAGGTGGAAATGGCATGGCAAGCCGTTCCACAGGACTACATCCAGCATCTCTACGATCGTCTCCATGGGAGAATAGCAGCCTGCATTGCTGCGAAAGGTGGATATACACTGTACTAGTGCCGACATTGTGCATGCTCTGTTGCCTGTGTCTATATGCCTGTGGTTCTGTCAGTGTGATCATGTGATGTATCTGACCCCAGGAATGTGTCGATAAAGTTTCCCCTTCCTGGGACAATGAATTCACGGTGTTCTTATTTCAATTTCCAGGAGTGTATTTTAAACTGTCTAGAGAAAACAAAAAGTTGAGTACTCCGGGATACTTAGCATTTGACTAAACCTCTGTTTCAAACTTTTTAACACTGTCTCAACGACAGGGTAGAAAAAATCGATCCTATATGTCTCCTCTGACGGTTGAGCTCTGCAAACCATGTCGTCATCTTTATAATGAAATTGCTTCGCCTTCTTGCCAGTTCTCCTTTCTCCAAATTTTGGTCAAGTCTGCGAAGTTTCAGTTATCTCTTTCGCTGTTAACTGCACATTAACAAAACCTCTTTCGCGAAATTTCCAATAAACGTAACTAGACTTTCGAGATATTTAGTTGCTACTTTCACGTCAACGTTTTGCTGCTCGAACTGCCTTACTTGCTGCACTAATGGCAAAGACAAGGCCATACTATACGACAACGCCTACAATAAACTCGAAGCTTTTCAAATCGTCCACAGCAAGCGAGTGAGTTTCGCTCATTGTTTTCGATTCAACAGCGCCGTCGCTCACCTCAGGAAGGGCGCCTCTGACTTCTCTCGTCTGGCACTTTAACAGCTTTGACACTCTACACCCTACTTTGAATCTGAAAGATTCATCGCTGTTGGCCCCCTGTACAATAAGATTTCCCATCTCTGAGTGGACGCACTGAAAATAACGTATATTCTTTAAATTACACCAGAAAATGTGACTGCTTTTGCAGTAGATTACGCCGCATCTGATTACACAAGACTGTGGCTGTCACATGGCGTATAAAATGCTCTTGGTTTGCACCTTAATATTCTGGCTTGAACACCACTTCCATCACCTTTCATATTCGATAACTTTGACCTCTGCAGTCATGAATATCGAGTCCTAGTTCATCTAGTATCGACAAAACGGTTTCAGTCAAACTTTCTCCTGTTGCTGAAGTGACGTTCAGGAAGTCGTGGAAGTGTTCTTCTACAGTCGCTGCGTCTTCTGATAAATTTAGAGACCTAACAATCAATGTCATTTGTTCCTTGTGGCACGTATCAGGAGTACAATCAAGCATGTCAGAAAATTATTTACTTTCGATTACAGAATTAACAATTCTGTTTTTTACTTTGTTGGCAAGCAAATTTATGAGTTCATTTTGAATGTTTTTTTCCAAGAAAATGGTCATGACTTACCTGAGCATTTACCCACCTCTAATGTTCCTGCAAAATGGGTTCAAATTCTGCTGTCTTTCGATCAAACCAAGAAAACTACCATTATTTCCTTGATAGAGCTTGTCGCTGCCTCCCTTTAAGGCAATATTACTTTGAACTAGGTACCTGATGGTGAGTATAATTCATATTAGAACCTGACGCTAATGTTCTTTCTCTTTTTCCAGTAGTTCAAGGTCAGTATGATCAACACCACTTTGTTGTTTCAAATTAACTCGGATTCTACCCACTTTCTTGTACTGTTTATGTTGTTAAATTATTATTCATGCTCTTGAAGCCGATTTCCTAAATGAACCCAGTCACAGAGTCCATCACCTGATAGCTTGTTTGAAGGAGATCGAATATGTTTACAATAAAAACAAAGAACTTTGTCGGTAGGTTTCGAATACTTAAGCCATTTACGATCATAGTTTTTCTCAATTTGGTAAACTTCTTATGTTAAAAATGGGTTGAAAAATTTCTTCCATTCTCGTTTAAAGGATACTCAAAACTTACAATGTTATTAGGGCCTTTATGTAAAATTTCACTTATCATTGTGGATGTTAACCTATTAGGCCAAGTGCCTGGGTCCAAACTCGTGACTGCTTCACAACTGCTAGCAGTAGGCCTACCCGAATGTGGGACAGCGGGAGGTCCGTGTTCCAGTGCTTGTGTTCACTTGCATCTGAAGCAGCACACGATGAGAGGCTGCTGTTAACGACATGGCCTTTTAAGCACGCTTAAGTCTCACTGTCTGACGTTGTTGGTAGGAGAAATTTTCCGGGAGCGCCTTTTTGTGAGTTCAAAAACTGTTCAGTTGTAGCTCTTTCTTGATATTTTGAATACATGAATCGTATCTTTTAAATCTGTCCCTTTCATGAAAGGTTTCCCTGTTGGCTCTTTGAACTCCACAGGACAGGGAAAAACACTGTATCTTCACACACAGTGCACACACAACACGTGAAGTGGGAAAGTACGGCAGGCATATGTTTCAACTGACGACGATAAAACAATCATTCTGTGGGAAACAACCTGCTGACGGGTGGGATGTAATGCTTCATTGTTATCCACAGCAATGAGTAGAAATGGCGCGAACAGGGGCTACGAAGCAATGAACTGAATATATGCATGGGCAACAGCCACGTGTTGACAATAAACAGTACTGTAGCGCGTCGGTATCACAATAACCCTGGTTCCCTGGACTCCGGTGTGGGCATAATTTTCTGAGAGGTACTCAAGTGGCCACAGCAGTGTCACAGTGAGCGTAGAATTGGATTACATAGCTCTAAAAGTACTTTCACAAACATGTTACTTTATTTTTTTCAGCTTGTCCGCAATAACAAAATTAGGACGACAGTCTTCGTATTACATTCGCATGTTCTGCGCGGGGCCTCTGGAAGCGTTGCCCCCTGTGAGCCCCCGTAGCAGACTGCAGTTGGTACCTGCCGGCCTCGCAGCCGTTGGCAGCACTGACTGCGTGCCACAGCCCTGCCGCTTCAGGCGTCTGTCGCATTTGTAGCGAGTTGTGTCCAGTGTGACGTTCTGCGTTGGGGTTTCGTGCTGCTGTTTCTACGCCGAGAATTTCTTCTGCTACACCCACATCCTTAATAAGGTAAGGACGACTGTTTTCATGCGTTCCCACAGTATTGAATTATTTTCTTTGTTTTCTTTTGGTTTGTTTTTGCTAAGTCACGGTAGCTGTAAGGTTTCATTTACGTTCACTATGGAGGCTATCGCTTATAAAGCAAATCGCGTTCGGTTATTACGCTCTCAAAATACTAACGAATTTCGTATTACAAATCTTGTTATTTTGAAGTCCTACCAACGTTCCTATTAATTCTGCTGTTCTACGGACTTTAGGCATGAGTGAAAAGCATAGGCTCGGACGAGATTTGTACTCGTATTCGCGCCATTTTGTTGAATTTTTTTCCCCGAAATACAGGTTCGTATTTGTACACGTGTGATCCATTAAAGAATTATTGTGCGTGTTAGGAATAACAGAACAGAATGACGGAACACTGCTTCTGCAAGTAAATAAGATGCTATGGCAACTTCGACTATTGAGGAACTAAACAATTACTTTACGTCAGGATAGTGCGTAGACCTAGGGACAGTCTGATCCTATTGCTAGACGCATTTTGACAGTTCGATAGTGGAGCATTGAATCCGGTATTTCCCCAAGCAGTCAGCTACAGGAAAACTGTCGAATTTAGTACAAATAATCTGTTAGCTTCTTTCCCCCAGTCCTGCACTAGCAATCGTCAGCACGTTAGGTCACGTAAATGTTTTTTAATACAGAACGCTGTTCCATTGAATTTCGATATTTTCACTTTTCTAGAGAAATGTTATTGGTGACAAGGTAGTCTGTTGGGTAGTCAGTAAGACTATATGTGTAAGTGCAGAAATTAATGAATTCTTTCGTTTGTCTAAAATTGATCCTCTTGCTGGAAAAGTTGTCAAAATTCCCGGCGTTAGGGACTTAGTCTTCACTTCTATTAATAATCGTGCATCTCCAGGCAGTGACTGTGCAGTAGACTTAGGCCGGTATTACACTATCAAATTTCTTTGTCCAATATCTTTGTCCAATATCTTTGTCAAAGATATTTGATAGTGTAATAGGGATCTTTGACAAATGTCGTCCAATATTTGATCAAATCTAGGCCGAGGCCGTATATTTGATCAAAGAAATCGCTTGTCTTCTGTTCACTGCAATGCGATATGTTACCACGCGGAGCGCTAGCATCGCTGCAGCGTTCTGTCGTCTGTAGTGTTTTTATAACCATTGCCGGTAAATACAATTGGTGTGTGCCGACAACTACAGAATTAATAGAGATGTCTGAAGCTTATGAGGCGCTTTACAACGTGAGGCACCCTGAATAAAAAATAGATTAAGAAGATTGGAGACCTAACCTGACCTAACCTAACATAACATAACCCTCTCCTGTAGCAAGGAATCGGAGTGTTATAGTGAGCCTGTCTTCTGAAGATGTGGCAGTTCTTAAGTGAAAATTGTGCTTTGTGATATGAGGATACACTTCATTGAGCACATACAGAAATGTATGCTCATCCATTCTTAAGTAATTGATGTACGACTTGACGTCTTCCACTGTAAGCTCACGTAACAAGTTTTGTTGAATGCTTTTATCGTGTCGTCGTAAAACCCACGGCTTCACCCAGATTAGATTAGTTTTTCGTTCCATAGATCCGTGCTGAGGAGATCCTCGTGGATGTGGAACACGTCGATTTTTTTTAAGCTGAAATGAAAATACTAATAGTGTGAATAAATACATCATTTGTTTCTATTAAAAATTTCGCCAATGGAGTAGAAGGAGTTGGCCAGTAGTAAGTCTTTCAGGCTCCTTTTAAACTGATCCTTATTTCTAACTAAATGTTTTATGTTTCCTGGCAAATTATTGAAGATGAGTGTTCCTGAGTAGTGGACCCCTTTTTGAACTAAAGTAAGTGTTTTTAAGTCCTTGTGCAGATCATTTTTGTTCCTGGTATTGTATGTATGAACTGAGTTGTTTGTTGGAAAAAGAGATATATTATTTACGACAAATTTTATTAAGAAGTAAATATACTGAGAGGCAGTAGTTAACCTGCGAGCCGGAAGTATAGTGAGACTCTGTCATTTGGGCCTACGAGAGTTATAGTTTTTTTTTTTGTTTGTTTCTCATGCCTAGATAACTGTACAAACATATCGTTGCATGTATTGTAATAATCATTACATATAATGATCCACATGCAACAATATCTCTACGGAAGTATCTAGGCATGAAATACAAAACAAAAAAGCTAACCTGCAAATCTCGTACGTCCAAACGACAGTCTCACTGTACTTCTGGCCCGCCAACAGTTTCATTTTCTTTCTTATTTTCCCCCAGTACCAATGCAAGAATCTGAAGTACCCAGTTCTTTGAAGAGGTTTCTGCAGGAGGTCCGTGAATTTACTCCACAAATAATACGTATTACACGCTTTTGGACCATGAAAACTTTTGTTTGACTTCGAGATTTACCCCAAAATATTATCCCATGTGACATTATGGAATGAAAGTATGCAAGCTTTTTCATTTTTATGTTGCCTATGTCTGCTAACACTCGAATTGCAAATACAGATTTGTTAAGGCGTTTCTGCAGTTCTGTAGTGTGCTCCTCCAAACTGAATTTATTATCAAGTTGTAATCCCAGGACTTTTAAAGACTGTCAACCTCGTATGTATGGTTCCATTTTCTCCCCCCACTTCTTTTCCGCATGTGCACACAATGCAATTGGAGTACGTAGAACTGCTGCGGTTAATAACAAGTTGTTGTCAGCCATCTTGAACTTTGACGAAAAATTTGATGACAGTGTAATACCCCTTGTAGCGCTACGTCAAAGATCTTTGTCAAATATATTGGATGGAATATTGGATCACATCTTTGATCAAATCTTTGACAAAGAAATTTGATAGTGTAATACCGGCCTTACCAGAAGAGGAGTCGGTTTTCTGCTAAGGGGGTATCTGGACGAGTGAAGCAGTATCCCACGTAAAGGACCAGTACTGAAACACTTTGGCGGTAAAACCAGCCATCCTAAGAATCCTTTCTGACAAGTGTTTGTCAGTGCTCAGAACGATATCAAGATATAGAGTATCAGCTACAAATCTCGCTGCAGAACTCAACTATTATATATATTCTTGATGGAACAGTCCATAGCTGTACTTTCGGTACATAGCGTGCACGCTGGACACTACGAACAGGCAGTTCACCTGTGGACTGTTCCATCAAAAAATAAGCTGGGAGAAACTGAAGTTTCACATACATGTTCTTGTCAAACCAAACGGGTACTGCTGAGTAATACTTTATTAGGACAAATAAAGAATTATTGACCTGTTGCGGCTTTAAGAAGAACGCATTGTTACATCTGTAGGTGCTTACAGTATAAAGTGTGTTGCTATTGCGTAGAGGAAGGAATACAGTTTATATCACAGCAAGCGGATCTCTTGTCATTAATACGTTACGAGTAATTTCATGGTCTTTTGTGTATGTAAATGAAAAATAGCAATGCAGGTGGTTGTAGACAAACTTCCACAAAGAGGGGCTGATACGATAGCCACCTCCCTGAAATATGGGTTGTGTTGACAAATTGGTCTGCATCCATAGATACGTAAATTGAACCTTGTTGCATAGAGCATTAATACATTTCGTAATGATGTGGGATGTGTCACTTGAACATCAGCTTTCTTTACACAAAATAGTAAATATTTTTATAGTTAATACTTCATGTCTAAAGATTCATCTGTTCAGTAGGAGCTGTCATTCAGGAGGGTCGACATAAGCGTCCGATCCCACGCGTCGGCTTTGACACGTGACGTAAGGGTGTTGTCGTGTGTGACGTCATGACGGCGCGGAGTTTGGTTTAAGTGTGGCTGTCTCCAGTTCTGTTTTATCTTATTTTGTTTATTTTTCTGATCTGTTCGTTCTATCCCGTGAATTTTTTTAAAAAATACAAAAAACACTAATCAGTTACTGAAGCATCTTTATCTTCTATGGGTTGCAGGGGTTACGACCCCTGGGGAGGTGGGTGGGTATTCATGCATGGCTGTCTTCACTTACACGTAGTAGCTACGCAAGGCGTCTAAATTTGTTTATATTTAGTTTGCCCCACCCCCCCCCCACCCAAAACACCCCATTTCCCGCGCTTGTGCCGTTAGTGTCATTAGGCTTCTTGTGGAAAGTGTGTTTTTGTTTCCGCCATATTTGTGACTTCATGGGTCAAAGCAGACGGGCGGGATTGGACGCTTCCGTATTTGCAATTTACTGCACAGAATTGCATACACTGTTTTTTCTTAAAATTTAATGAGTGTCCACTTGCAGAGAAACACTTAGTAATTTTGTGAAAGACATTATTTACAATTTCCTTGGGTGTGATTACTGTACTTGTGTCATTAGCAAAAAGAACTAGCTTCCTATCTTCATGAATATAGAGTGGCGAATCATTAATGTATATTAAGACCAATAAGGAAACAGACTGAACTCTGTGGGACACCGTTCTTGATACCTCATCAGTTAAAGGACTCTGCTGGTTTTCGCAGACTCTTTGTACTGTTAATTTCAGCCTTCTGCTTTCTTCCAGTTAAATATGAATTAAACCATTTGTGCACTGTCCCACTCATGCCACAATACTTAAGCTTGTGCAGAAGAAATTCGTGATTCACACCATCAAAAGCCTTTGAGAGGTGACAAAATATCCTAATGGGTGATGTGTGGTTATTCAGTGCATTTAATATTTGATCAGTGAAAGCATATTTATAGCATTTTCTCTTGAAAAGCCTTTCTGAAAAACCAAACTGACATTTTGTTAGTACTTCATTTTTACAGGTACGTGATGCTACTCCTGAATACATTACTTTTTCAAGACTTTTGAATAAAGCTATCAGAAGTGAGACTGGCTGGTAGTTGTTAGCATCAGACCTATCCCCATTTTGGAAATACGGAAGCGTCCGATCCCGCCCATCTGCTTTGACGTCCCAAATATGGCGGAAACGACCGTAAACCACGATTCCAATATGGCGCATATAAAGTCGTTACGTACACATTATGAGGGCGAAAATACATCGAAAAACACACACACACACACACACTTTCCACAAAAAGCCCAATGACACTAACGGGACAAGTGCGGGAAATGGGGTGTTTTTGGGTGGGGGCAAACCAAATATAAACTAATTTGGACGCCCACCCCCATACAAAACACAAAACGACGAAAAAAACAGACATCACAAAACTCCCCAAATACCACTAAACACAATATGATCTGGAATCGGACACTTCCCTTGACCTATATAGCTCAACAGCAGCTCCCGATCCCATAAATTAGGATCAAACCCTTTCCTTGGCCTATATAGCTCAAAAACATCTCCCGATACCAATACCAACATACACAGCCACACATTGGGATCGAACACCTCCCTTGACCTGCGCACTGTTAATTTTGTCCGTCATATCCATTCCTGAACAAAAACAACCGATTAATTTTACTAAAATTACCATACGATGTACAGCGAACACTAAATTAACCTTCACACAAAATCTTTAACTCACTGAAACGAATTCCACTACAAACACAGCTGACACACTAACAATTCTGGATAATGAACAAAAGCAAACTGAGCCCATTACACCACACGAACGAAAACCCTGAACGTACCACCAGAGCACAACAAACCACAACACGACGACATCTACAAACACGCCACACTCACAAACCAAACTCCGCGCCGTCGTGACGTGACACACAACACCCTTACGTCACGGGTGAAAGCCGACGCGTGGGATCGGACGCTTCTGTCGACCCCTCATTTTTACGCAGTTTTTGAACAATAGAGTATTTCAGTCTATGAGGAAAAATACATATCTGGCTGAGACTCCTACTTATTTGTTGGGAACAAGATTTCAGTACTCCGTAGCACAGCGAGAGGTCTAGGTTGGTGTGGAGTAAGGTGGTATGGCTGTGAGACGGGTAGGACAATGAACGTGAATGCGAAATAAAGGGTGGGGCTACGGGGTTCGTATCTAGCATGTACTTCATCATAAGAGCAAACCAGATGTAAACAAACGCAAGCGCGGTGACAGGTCTGCAGCCGTAGCTCTCCTAAACTGGTGGTGCTCCGCTCTCGGAAGTAGGTCCAACTTAAGTGTTAGATACCTTATTACTATGTCAGTGTGGAAGAACCTTTACGACAGTCTGACGTATTAACAGCCATCAACGTCTATCTTAATCGTACTTTACCTACGTAACTTTTATCTTAAATTGTATACAGTCAGTCTCTGTAACCAGTACGTGTGCTCTGATTGTCTCGCTGTTCATACGTACCGCGAAAATGGACGACACTGCTTCCTGCTTCGTAGTGAAACACGCACGTGGAACACCGTTAATGGCGAGAAACAAGGAGTTAATGTTCTTCACAAGATTACAGACAAAAATCAGCTTTTGACTTTTTTTCGAGTAGGACCATGTATCAGAAATAAGGGAGGTGTTAACTACATGCGTGGCGTGATAGACAGGGTCGTAGACTGACCATCGTGTGTGCCGGCGGGCGGTGGCTCTACACTCCACGTGGTGCGAAATTTTCTTTGTTCGGTTTGAATACCTAAAGCATTTAAATATGAAACTCATCACATGTGCATATACATCTATATGGTTACTCTGTAATTCACACTTAAGTGCCTGGCAGAGGGTTTATCGAACCATTTTCATACTAATACTATACCATTCCACTCTCGAATGGCGCGTGGGAAAAAGGAACACCTATATCTTTCCGTTCGAGCTCTGATTTCTCTTATTTTAATATCATGATCATTTCTTCCTATGTAGTTGGGTGTCGACAAAATATTTACACATTCGGGAGAGAAAGTTGGAGATTGAAATTTCGTAAATAGATCTCTCCTCAATCAAGACTGCCTTTGATTCAGTGTATCTCAGCCCAACTCGCGTATCATATCAGTTACACTCTCACCCCTGTTTCGCGATAACACGAAATGGGCTGCCCTTTCTTCAACTTTTTCGATGTCCTCCGTCAATCCTACCTGGTAAGGATCCCATACCGCGCAGCAATATTCCAGCAGAGGATGGACAAGGGTGATGTAGGCTTTCTCTTTACTGCCAACAAAGCGCAGTCTTTGTTTCGCCTTCCCCACAATATTATCTGTGTGACCTTTCCAATTTAAGTTGCTCGTAATTGTAATTCCTAGGTATTTAGTCGAATTGACAGCCCTAAGATTTGTGCGATTTATCGTATACCCAAAATTACTCGGATTTCTTTTAGTACCCATGTGGATGACCTCGCACTTTTCTTTGCTTACAAGGGAACCTCCCCATCGCACCCCCCTCAGATTTAGTTAGAAGTTGGCACAGTGGATAGGCCTTGATAAACTGAACACAGATCGAGAAAACAGGAAGAAGTTGTGTGGAACTGTGAAAAAATAAGCAAAATGTACAAACTCAGTAGTCCATGGACCACATAGGAAACATCATGGAGAACATGAGCTCAGGAGCGCTGTGGTCCCGTGGTAGCGTGAGCAGCTGCTGAACGAGAGGTTCTTGGTTAAAGTCTTCTCTCGAGTGAAAATGTTACTTTCTTTATTTTTGCATAGTTATTATCTGTCTGTTCGTTCATTGACATCTGTTCACTGTAATAAGTTTAGTGTCTGTGTTTTGCGACCGCATCGCAAAACCGTGCGATTAGTAGACGAAAGGACGTGTCTCTCCAATGGGAACCGAAAACATTTGATCGCAAGGTCATAGGTCAACCGATTCCTCCACAGGAAAACACGTCTGATATATTGTATACGACACTGGTGACGGCATGTGCGTCACATGACAGGAATATGTTTTCGACCCACCTAACTTGTACATTTGGCGAATGGGTAAAAAGATTCTTCTACCTTGCCCGATTTAGGTTTTCTTGTGGATGTGATAACCACTCCCAAAAAAGTGATGAAAATATAAGAGTTTGTCACATAAACCGAAAATAAAAAGTTAAAATTTTTCACTCGACGGAAGATTTGAACCAGGGACGATTCATTCCGCAGCTGCCCACGTTACCACGAGACCACGGCGCTCCTGCGTTCCTAGTGTCCTTGATGTTGCATATCTTCCCATGAACTACTCAGTTTGTATATTTTGCTTATTTTTTCACAGTTCCACACAACTTCTTCCTGTTTTCTCAATTGATCTGTGTTCAGTTTTTCAAGGCCTATCCACTGTGCCAACTTATAACTAAATCTGAGGGGGGTGCGATGGGGAGGTTCCCTTGTTAGTGCCAATTGCCACTTTTCTTACCATACAGAAATTCTCTCTAGGTCATTTTGTAGTTGGAATTGATCGTCTGATGACTTCACTAGACTGTAAATTACAGCGTCATCTGCAAACAATCTAAGGGGGCTGCCCAGATATCTCCTAGATGATTTAGGTAAATCAGGAACAGCAGAGGGCCTGTGACACTACCTTGCGGAACGGCTGATATCACTTCTGTTCTAGTCGATGATTTACCGTCTATCAGTAAGAACTGTGACCCCTCTGAGAGGAAATCACGAATCCAGTCACACAACTGAGACGATACTCCATATGCACGCAATTTGATTAATAGTCGCTTGTGAGGAACGGTATCGAAAACCTTATGGAAATCTAGGAATATCGAATCGATCTGAGATCCCTTGTGGACAGCACTCATTACTACATGGGAATAAATAGCTAGCTGTGTTGCACAAGAACGATATTTTCTGAATCCGTGTTGGTTATGTATCAATAAGTCATTTTCTTAAAGGTGATTTATAATGTTAAAGTACAGTATGTGCTCCAGAATCCTCCTGCAAATTGAGGTCAGTGATATGGGTCTGTAATTAAATGGATTACTCCTATTTCCTTCCTTGAGTATTGGTGTGACCTGTGCTACTTTCCAGTCTTTAGCAACAGACCTTTCGCCAAGTGAGCAGTTGTATGTGATTGCCAAGAAAGGCGGTATTGTGTCTGCATACTCTGAAAGGAACCTGATTGGTATACCATCTGGACCGGAAGAATTGCATTTCTTAAGTGATTAGAGTTGTGTCGCAACACCTAAGCTACCTACTGTTATGTCACTCTTGCTAACAGCTGCTGTGGTTTTTCAGAGGCACCATCATCGGTAACTTCTCCATCGCTATCGCGGTGTTGACTGTTTTTTGCCACTGGTGTACTTTACATACGACCATATTCTCTTTGGGTTTTCTACCATATTTTGAGACAATATTTCATTGTGGAAACTATTAAAAGCATCTCGCATAGACGTCCGCACTAAATTTCGAGCTTCCGTGAAACTTAGCCAGTTTTGGGGCTTCTGCGTTCTTCTGAATTTGGCTTGCTTTTTTCGTTGCTTCTGCAACAGTGTTCTGATGTGTTTTGTGTACCATGATGCATAAGTCCCGTCTCTTATTAACTTAGACGATATGGATCTATTGCTGTCGATACTGTATCTTTGAATTTGAACCATATCTGGTCTACACTTACATAATTAGCTTGGGAGGAATGGAGACTCTCTTAAGAAGGCATCAAGCAGAATTTTTATCTGCTGTTTTAAATAGATATATTTTGCGTTTATTTTTAGTGGTTTTGGTTGATATGGTTTTGAGCCATATATGGCAATTAACTTGTTCGTCACCAATTTTAAGAAAAATGCACATCTTGTAGTTTACAATTACATATCACACGAAAATTTCTGGTTTTCATTGCAAGTATACATTCTTAATTACAGATATATTATAAAAGATTGCAAAATATCGTTGAAGATAAAACATTACGTGATTAAATTTTTTGGAAAAAATTGAAAAGTACTCTGTTTGAATATGCCCATTGTTTTGTAGGACAGATGTGGTCTCACAAGAGCCAGAGTGATAAATGTCGCAGAAAGATGGAAGACAATTTTGATGGCGTCGAGCACGCTGTACAAATGGATTATTTTTAGAGTTGTGGTCGTAACACTGCAGTCTGAACCCGACAGAATTGATATGGAGCCAAGTTATGGGATTTGTCGCGAGAAATAACAAGACATTACGCTGTCAAACGTACTGCAACTAATGCGCGAAGCTTTGTGACACGTCGCTGCCTAACGATGGCGAACTGCAGAACAGCACGTCACGAAAGAGGAGGAGGAGGAGGAGGAAATGTGGACATTTTTCTGGCTTGGGGTTCTGTCTCTGATAGACTCGTTATCAACCTAGCTGTACTGAAGTGTGTTCAGCGGTGTCAGATGTGGTAGGAGTTCAGAGATTACCGGACAACTGACTCCGATACCTTCAGTGGCTTAGTATTTTACTACATTGCGCTACTAAACTGCGCTTTTACGCCACACGCAGGTCATGTGGAAAAATTGCCCTGGTTAGTCACGAATTTTCATCACTCCTGCTTTTAATTAAAATACTATGTTCGCTAATAACGATGGCATGTTATATTTTCCGTCCGGTCACGTAAAGAGAAAATCGCCTGAGTTTTGCCATATATTATTTCCTTCTGTTTAAAAATTCACATCCAAAGCTGTATTGTCCTCTGCTCGTCTCTGTTTACGTCTGAACCGCCACTGCTCACACCAGTGCACGTTAGCTGGACCACTTGCCCGGCCAGTGCTGTCAAAGCTAAATGCACCGGTAAAGCTGTTGCCCCGTATTACAGCACAAGTCGATAGGCACAGCATAAAACGAAACCTCATCATCGTACTTGATTGCACTTGTGACCGCTTGGCATCTGCTCCACCTGAAACTAAATACAAAGAGGTTCCAGCAAACGCGGAAGAGTACATAGTGTAATGTTTACATGAAGTTTATTGTGATGAACGGAGTATAGTCCGATGTCCAGACTTGCAATACATTCAACGTACTTCGCCGTATATATCATGCCTTCCAAATTAAAATCTTAAAACTGCTAGGGCACAACCACGTACCGTAAAACAAGACTCCCCACCGAGTGACCCAGCGACGCCACACACTGTCTTTGACCTGTGCCATAGTTTCACGGGACTCTCTCTCTACTCCCAGTACAGAGGCAGAACACAACACTGACGTTTGTTTCCCTCCCACATTGTTGCTTGGAAGGCAGGGTGTGCTGACACGTTTCTGCAGCTGAGACTGAAAGGGCAGTTTGTGATTGGGTGAAGTGTATGAATGTGCTGTGATGGAAACAAACTAAATAGTCCTTCTTATTACACGTATTTTGCGCATACTGCGTTTTGGTTAGTGGTTTATCCGGCATTTTCGTCGTCGGTCAAAGATCGGCAGCGGTAGCAACAGGTGCGGTATTTTCTCATTCCTAGTCTGGACACATCTCGTAGAGTACTGGTCCGTATTTCCTTTCACGAAATCTGTGCAGCAAGAATCGTCATGTGGTGTTAAATGTGCATTCAGTCTGCGTCGGAAAACAATATCTTTACTATTCACTCTTTAGGTGTTTCTTCTGATCATGTGATCTTCTGATGCAAAGCTGTAAAGTGTTATACGGAACTCAGAATTCAAATGATCGTTCACTCGTCAGTATGCAAATGAAGACAGTAATAAATTTGTCATCGGGATGGAAATTTCATTTTTAGCTACGTAATGCATACGAAGTTGTACGGAGAATTTTCCCGTCATTTAGAAGTCAGTAACTTTTCTCATGACTTCAGTTGTGTCGTGTTGTGGTTGGTGGGAAACAGCAGTCGCAGTAGACGCCAGGTTACATTCAGTTTCCTCGAAGCTTAAGTGGTGCATTTCGGAGTCATTATTTATTAAATTGCACACCACGAAACTCTGTGATACATTTTAGGGTACATAGGTATTGGAAAACGGAAACGTCCTTCGCAATTGTGCAGTCCAGGCATGCAGTACGGAGCATTGGACAGCGTTTCCAGTATTTGGAGCTGCAACATTGGTTCTGCTCGCTTGGTCGGCTGTGTTCCTGTGAAGACAAACAAAGGAAGTGGCGGAAGACCAGACTTGATGTGGGCCGTCAAGAATGGTTAAAAAAAGAAACTTATCACACTGTTACTCCGTGAGTTGACGACATTTGCACGTGACTGTTATAATTATTTATGCATGAAAAAAGTTGTCATTTGTCATGGCTGCTACTGGATATGAGGTCCTAAATTCCGTATTATGAAACCACACCGTTTCAAGGCAACGGTACGTGGAAGGTATATAAAAACAAGACACTTTCTTTCTGATGTGTTATAATCAGACGTCATGTAAGGGCGTATCGGGTGCTAAGGCCTTCATTACATTCAGTTTACGGTGCGGGGGCTGATCTTCCAGCGGTTGATTGAGGCAGCGGTTGTAAGCGTTGAGTCACAGAGCAGAGGGTAGCTACGGAGGTGACTCGCGTCCTACCATCTCACCTTCACGCTTGCAAGCTTCTGGGTCTTCTTTATTAAGTTAATTGCAGTTAGTTCTTAAATATTCGATATTGTGTACATACACTAGTTCCCTCTCTCTGGAGGTGTGCGTATCAGGTCTGGGTTGTAATTACAACGATTACAAGGATTAAAACGAAAAGCTCCCTAAGTACCGTAAACACACTTCACACAAAATTCAAAACGGATATCAAAGACGACACTGTTTCATAAAGCAAGCAACAACGCTGATCAACCACAATGAAGAAATTGAGAGAGATCTGTAGAAAATTTTCATGTTAGTACATCCTAACAATGTCACAGCATCAACATAAGATCCCTGGGGTGACCGAAATCCTGTGCAAAAGGGTCTCGCCATTATGAAGGCTACCTGTTCTCCGCAAAATTCAGATTTAATGGCAAAGTCGGTGTTACGAATGAAACCTGTTCCTGACTTCAAATACCAACAGCCACCAGGCAAACAGAGGTTATTTTCGTTTTCGTTTCATTGAGCACGCACCAGACACACAAACTTAGATTGTGGCTGAAATTCGTTCATGTACTGGAAAAATAGCCGAGAAAACCACCACCTGTCAAGCTGTTGTATGAGCTAAGGAATGAAATATCCTCGTACTGGATACACAAGACAACATATAACGATTTTATAGATCGCTATTAAGGGAGGATAAGAACTGAATGATTTTAGGGAGCTTGACTGGGAAGCAGAGTGGTGCTGTGAGGTGGTATGTAAAGAGCCACTCGACATTCACGTCTGAATTAAAGCACGAAAATATTAAATGGTGCTTAAACTTCGACATGTGGTACGTGTCTCTCGAATGCAGCCTCCAAATGTGGAACCCAATCTGCCAAATATGGGGTAGGATTTACTTGATCCAGACACTGACCATATCCATACATTATATAGTTTTGAAGAATGCTTGCTTATTCTGCTTTTAAGTACACTGGGACAGAGAGCAACTACTTTGGCAGTCAACTTCTGAGGACAAAGGCCCATTGCAAGAATTCATTATAAATCCAATAATTAGACAGTACAGTTACCGAATAAGAGCACCTCTACTCCGTACTTGACAAAGAATTTTAAGTTCGGTTTTGGCCTCAAATATGAGACACACTAACACCTGTGGGGAATGAAGTGGTTTTGGCACTACACATTCCACCCTCCAAAGGGAACTCACAATTGAAAATATTCTTTCCACAACAATATTTGTCTGGTACAGCAGGAGAAAAACTCACAAGCGTGTCTATATTTTTACATGACGTACCTGTACTTTTAAGTGTATTGAATACTTCGCACAGTCTCTCATCTGTTTCCAAATTAGCTTTTTCCAATTCCTCAAGTTTCTGGGATACAATGTTGTTCACGCATCCTTCTCGTCTGAAATGTTGCACATGAGTCTACTGCCTTAAGAATTATTAGAAAATTTAGAAGTTCAGCCCAAGAAACAGTATTTTTTTAGTGTTATCCAATGATTTCAGAGGTTGAAGTGGAGAACTCTGCTTTTCCAAACAAGTCACAAAAGTGTCTTAGAATTGGTAAAAGGCTCGTATTTGACTGAGTGAAAGTACTTTCTTTTCCAAGTTAATTAAAATGGTATTTCTTGAAGCAAGCTGAAACCGTGGTTATTTCCATCTTTTGGATTGAATTTAAAAAACCATTTTCAATGTGCATTGTGTGAAATGAAGCCAAAGAAGTGGCTGTGGGTTCTCGAAAATTCGTTTCAGCAACGTGGGACACGTATTCCGAGATAGAAAACAAGATTTTAAAGGTTCATACATGTCAATAACTTTCGTAACTCCTGGCAACAATGACAACCATCTAGTTTTAATACTACCTAGAACTTTGCCGTATCCAGTATCAACGAAATCACAGAATGATTTCAGTTGGTCCACACGTTGAGGGTAAATGTGTGTCGTGCTCAGTGTAACTTATTTTAAGTTAGAGTAAGTAGTACGTGAGCCGAGGCACCGATGACCTCAGCATTGATATCCCTGTAACGTTCTTTAACGAAAACTTGTCACATTCGTCCGTCATTTCTGGAGTAGCAAATGATCGATACGAATCGCGAAACTCGCACGTAAGCCACTGGCACTCAGCACGATGACGGAAGATGTTGTGTTCACACCTCTCCTCATCCCGTGACCAAAATGCAGCGTCTTTGTTTCATCTTTGCGTTGACCAAAAGCGGTACTGGGAAATCGGTTGACGAAATCGGGTTTTTTGGGGCGCCAGGCGAAGGGGGTGCGTGTTGCCAGCTGTATAGCGCGGTTCGAGATAACTGACTGTGGCGTGGATGGGACGCAGGCGGTCCGGCAGTGCCGACACCGACGTAAACGCCCCGCTGGCACTGCTGCAGCAGTTCCCTCGCCTGCCGCGCGAGCTGGCAACGCCGCCCCGTGACGTCAGTGCAAGGGGGGGGAGGGCAGCCGGCTGTCTGTCTGTGCGGCCCAGTTGTGACGCAGCAGCCTGGAGGGAAGCAGCGTGCCACGTTGTCCTGCCTACCCAGACAGAGCTTGTGTATCTTGTGTCTGCACGGGAATACCACAGAAAGGTAAGGCAGGAATTTATGGGAGCGGCGGATGTTTTGCACGCTTTTGTGTGGTTTTTGTCTCGTAACTCACTGCTCTGGTCTAATACTTTGTCTTACTTTGAAAAATTACGACCGCTACGAACAAAGGGGGTGGCTAACAGTGTGTTAAATTACCGTTTTGAGTGTTCAGTGATTTATTGGTCGTTACTTATGGCCTTGCTCCAGTCTATGAAAGCTTGAGCGAGAATAACGTGGAACGAATGGAAAATACCGCCACATTGAGTCGGCTAGTGTAGATTTCCACGGTATTCACGTACAACAGGCATTTAAAATGAAAACCTCGCGTTCTTGAGTATGTTCGTAGGACGCAAGTTTACGAAAACCATCAAACGCAGAACTTTGCAGTAAGCGAGTTTTAGTGCGACAAGGCGTGTAGCGGCTTGCAGGCGTGGCAGAAATTTATTTTTTAATGTTTCGCATAATGTGGCGGAATTCAGACATCTGAAATGTTGTCAAGATGTACTCATTCAGAGGTATAATCTTAAATTGCGGTTGTCACACAGTAAGAGAAGTACCGCAGTTGGAAACATTGCGCGTCGCGAGGTAACGTGACTAAGGGCGCTGAAATACGCGGACGTTATTCAGACAGTATTTCAGAATGAGGGCAGTTACCGACTTCCAAGAAACTGCACTCAAGACTACAAAAACTGGAGAGATTTTTCCGCTACCCCCCTACTCCGGCCACGTTGTCGCTGTTCATGGAGTCAACTTAGGCATCAGATGTTGCAGACATATCCCCACAACCCGTAGAGTATCTGCAAAAATTACATAATTACATCGTCGTACGGCCCATACATCAGTAGACATGACGTGTCAAAAATTTAGACGCTCGATAAACGGGCTTTTCTTTAAAAAGCAGCGCAAATTAAGCAGACTGTGTTTACCCAGTATTTCGGAATGAGCAGTTGCTTTCGAACACACATTAAGAACAATTTCAAACCGTTTCTAAACTTTATCTCGCTTACATGCTTAACGTCACATGTTACACACGTAAACTTGTCTGCAAAGTAATGAGACGTCGGAAGCTGTTTCGTGCGTGGGCGTTGCGGATCCTGAAGTCCGTTCGCGAATCACAACTCGTGGCGTGACGCCGACACGCTTGTGGCGATGAGACGCAGCACTCGCCTTCATTTGCGTATTTTCACAATTTCCTGGAATTAAGGTTATGGTCAACGAGCAATCTGTAGCTTTCCCCAACACCCTCATTACAAACAGGCGACCATCTGCGTAGTAGTTGGCGAATTCTTGAGAATTTATCGTTATGTTTGTGCTTCACGAAATAAACATTTCGTATTTTTCATCGCTCTGTCACGTCTCCTCGTTTGTGATTTGCTGATGAAATTTTTTTTTTACACTCTACAACGCTGCATCGCTTTGTTTGGCTGTTCTCGTGTTACTATTTGCCTGATGAGAGAGCCCGGTGTGTCGACAAAGCAACGCGTCAGCGACCTGTGAGACGCGCCGTGTTCTGTGCGGCCTGCGCTTCAGTCGTGTATTATGTGAGGGAGGAATGAATGTCGGTGATTCTGACGCCGTCACTTACCAGCTTCATTTGACGTTGAAATGACACGATTAAAGTGCAGTGTAGATTTCTATGTGCAGGCACTAATGGCGGCAGAACCTAGATTTAATTTGTGCCATTTCCAGTGCAACAATTGCGAGAATCGAGGTAGATTTGTTCTTAGTTTCCGTCAGAGGTCTGAATCACGTCAAAATCATAACATTTGTGGGGGCATTTGCTAATTATGTTTGACAGAAACCTACAGTAAACATTATTTCGTTTAGCCAGATACTGTTACAGAAGCCTTACCCGTTATTGATGGTAAGTCACAGTTTCGGAATTGTCGGTGGCCACTGATGTCGCATTTACAGACATTTCGGCATGAAGACGACCCGTCTTGAAGAGTTCAAAAATGCCATGTGTCAGATTGCACATCGTCGTAAAACGCAAATTTGAATACCAAAACCATAAAATTGACAATTTTATCTTCGGAAACTGGTAGATCAACATGACTGTTCAGTGTGCTCCCCTCATCCACTGCCAGCAAAGAACGCGTGACGTCACGGAAAAGTGACTGTCGTCACACATGACGGACAGGATCATTTGATAAAAGTTGCACGAATTTTATGAATAATAAGCAAACCGGAATAGGTGCTGTAAATGCCCTTCACTTTCGTGACGTGGAACTATGTGTGGTGGTTTTCGTATTTATACTCGCCTATCACAAAATATACAACGCAATTGATGCACGCCGTATTAGAGACCTGTTCAAAACGTGTCGTGTGTAGCGAGATAAGATTTGCTGAATTGTAGAAAACTGCGGCGTTCACGGATGAACAGTAGCGGCAGCCAAAACAGTTTTCTAAGAAGGTCTCCATTTAATCGCGAGTGTGTGGAATCAGCTCTTTAGGTCACACACAGATATCCAATAATAAGGGAGTAAGGTCACTCGTGACTTGGGAATGTGTGCAGTGTTTCCGGGTGCTTTCAGTTCATTAGGTGTTCCGTCCACCAGTAAAATGTGATAGTTGCATAAAATTTCTCACTGTGGTGTCTCACAGGATACTTGGGCCGGCAGTAAACGTGACTCAACGTGGAGACGGTGGCGAGCTGCCGCCCTGACACCTGGCTGAGGGTAACCTGCGTGCGGGAGGAATTGTGCTGTACCGGTGTGCGGACATTCGCCACGATTTTAGCTGCTCCGAAGGGTTGGGTCCCTTGTCTCCCCCTCCCCCCCCCCCCCCCCCCTCCCCCTCACCCGCCGCGTAGTAAAGCTACTTACTGAGCCTTTCCGCTGATTTACTAAAAATAGGACCAGAAGCTCTTTGGAGTTTCCGCCACATTTATGGGGTATCACTTCCGTCTCTTATTAATTTATTTGGTACGAATCTCTCGAGTGCTGTTGATAACATTTCTTTGACCTTTATGCCTCATATGGTCTTCACTTACATAGTTTGGAAGGATTGGGGAGTGTCTCTTAGAAGTCTACCGAATTTTTAGCAGCTTTTATAGATATATTTCGCCTTTAGTTTTGGTGAATTTCTTTTTTACGGAATTGATCCTCGCTATGACTGTGTGTTCACTAACCCTCTATCCGTCGTGATGCTCGTGATTGTGGCGAAGAGATCAAGTGTTTCCGTAACCATTTTACAATTTGAACGGCCTCGTGGACTAATTGTTAAAAATAATTTTTAAAAAAGCATTTAGAACAATTACGCAAGTTGTTTTCTATCTACAATAGGGTGTGAAAATGTATTTTTCTCAACATACGGAAGGTAGATTGAAGTGATTGCCAACTATAACTGTATGAGTAGGGTACCTGTTTGTGATGAGACTCAAGTTTTCTTTCAACCGTTCAGCAACTGTTTCGTCTGATACCGGGGGTCGGCAAAAGGCGCCAGTTATTAATTTATTCAGGTTGTCGAATATAACCTCTGCCCACACTGTCACAGGAACTATCTGCTTCAGTGTCACTTGTGAGTTGGAACAGGCATTACATTATTTTTCCTTACGTTGTGCTTGT
Organism: Schistocerca piceifrons; assembly: GCF_021461385.2. Taxonomy (NCBI): domain Eukaryota; kingdom Metazoa; phylum Arthropoda; class Insecta; order Orthoptera; family Acrididae; genus Schistocerca; species Schistocerca piceifrons. The sequence continues at coordinate 2,818,573 of NW_025727759.1, forward strand.
TTCTGTTCTAGTGTAGATCATTACAATTACGGTTTTTCCCTCCAAAACCTAGTATCTTTTCTGTGACTCTGTAAATACCAGAGCTAAACAATGTAGAACAACGTACCTTACAAGCATAGCATTCTGTATTACTACAGTTCCTTATCTCTAACATTTTAAAAATGTACGTAGACTTTAGATGACATGTCAATCATAGAAGTTCTTATCTCTATTTAGTAGCGTATTTTCAGTCATGTTTTGAACATTGTCCCGCTACACTTGATTAACTAATGTTTCGCCGCAAGAGATACCGGATTTTAGAGAGTAAATTAATATGGAGTATGTCGTTCTTCTTTTCAAACGTTCACATACCTATTTCTTCTTTCCTTACTGTCTTTTGGGCATGCAGTTTTAGTAATTAAAGTAGCCACAAATGCAGCGATCAAAAAGAAATGATTAGCGTACATTCGCACTCTTTCACATCTTTCCGTCCTTGTTGTTCCCTTGGCGATGGACGGTTTCTATCTCACTATCTGACTTAATCGTCGGTATTGCTTTCGTTTCCCAAAAGTTATAAATGTTGCGATTTCGGAGAAGAAGCTCTGTATTTCCCCAAGATGTCGATGAAGGAGGTCCCTTATGTACTGGTTGTATTGAGTAAGATGTGGAGACGGCGGTTCGAAAGCGGACAGAAGTAGTATGAGGAAGGGCGTCCCTAACCTGAGGGATCGCTACTCAAGCTAGTCAAGTGTTGCATATGTCCAGCGTGGCAAATGTCCGTCATTCGCTGTACCACTGTGTGCTTGTAGTCTGAAGTTGAGCCACTCGCAGAGCTCCATCGTGGGCTGTAACTGCTGTATGGCAGCGAAACTTGGTATGCTAATGCGCCCTTGCGGAACCGATTTACACTGGAAAGAAATGTTCCCATATCTAATGCATTGGGAACGGAGTGTGGACAGGAAGGGACAAACAAGTGAGAAAGGCAGAATGTCGATATTGTTAACCGCCACTTGCAGAACTTGTTCAGTGTGAGCACCGGAGACTTCCGCGAGGTGTAGCACAGTGACAGATTCGCACCTGGTATTGGAATTGATTTCCTCCGGCGCCAACTGGTTTCGCGTTAACGCATTAGCATGTCTACAGTGTTTCGCTGCCTTACCATACTCAGACCACAGTGGACTTGGGTCAGTAGCTGCATTTTACTTACGAGCACCCGGTACTTGAATGTCTCAGACGGAGAAAAAAACGGTTCGTGAAAATTTCGCTGTCGCCTTGGTGGCCCATGTGGTCATAAACCATTTAGTAGTTCATCAGTTTAAAAAATCTGCAGTTTTCTCAGACTTCCGTCGTGTGTTTCACTTTCCTCAAAGCATCAAGGCTCTGCAAGTACCCGTATTTCCAGTACAGGCGGCTGCCTAAACTGGAGCAGCTCGCAGCTGCTGATAGCGGCCGTCGACATTGACCCGTTGCGTAATGGTGTGCTGCGTGACGTCACACACACTCACGGATACAACAGAACGCGTGGCTGCTATATTATTTTCTGTAAAGTGTTGTGGTGGAAAAGTGATCCGTTGCTTGGCCAGAGTTCTGGTACAGGTTGTCAGGTTACAGTATGGTTGTCAGTCAGCGGAGCCAAAGAAATGGAATGTCACAGTAACAATTTTTGTGTGGCACGTATTTCACGCATGTTAGGTTTCGAAGAGTGTTTTGGTGACGCACAGTTGGAATCGGCAGGTTCAGTGCTGGGCACCGCTTGTCCCTGGTGTGGAGGCAGGTTTACACCTGTGCAACTTTGCGTGTGCGAGAGACGCACGCAGCCTCTGCAGTCTGTGCAGCCGGCCGGCCAGCCGCGCACGCCCCCGACACCTGAGCACGTTCTGTTGAACGTGTTATTAATAAAACTTCTATAATGTTTTCAACAGCTAAGACCCACTTACTGTCCAAAGCGCTGAAATTCAATATCGCACCTGCGGTTAAAGAACCACACGCGGTAGACAATTTCATAGTAGGCCTTAAATTAGGTTTGGAGTGTACCAAAACGCCAAAGAATGTTCAAACGCGGTTTGGCTAATCCTGTAAAATCTTAGAAAACGAATGATCTGTCGCTCAGTCAAAGCATTACATTATAGAACCGTGAAAAGTATTAATCGTAAACTGGAGAACAATAGCGCCCTAATTACGAAAGCCGATAACGGGAACTCGTTAATTATAGCTTCCAAAGCGGAATACATAGAAAAAACAGGCATTTTTCGATCAAAATGGCATTACTTCCATCGAATCAGTCTACTCAAGCGTTACAGAAAGAGATAAGAACAGGTTTGCAGAACACTAATAAATTAATAGGAGTGTTTCTAAAGAAATCGCTCCTGAATATGAAACCGAAGCCGCCCAGACTAACGAGTCAATTCAAAGTTCACAAAAACTTCCATCCGATACGTCCTATCGTGGACAGTGCAAATAGTACGTACCACAAGCTGGCTATCTGTTTACATTACAAAATTAAGAACTTCGCTTTCCAGAAAAATTACTTTCAGAAACTCTGTCGAATGGTAAATGAACTCAATAACGTAATCTGCCATGCCACATACGAGCTGGCCCCCTTTGAGGTTTCCAGCCTCCGCACCAACGTACCTGTAGATCGGACTTACACTTCCATAAGAAATTACCAGATATTGAAATTGATGTGCTCATGAATCTCCCGCGCCGTGTTTTGAAATACAATTACTTTTCTTTTAAAGACAAAATATACTCACAACCGTACGGGTTAGCATTGGGTAGCCCTCTAGCAGGGATTCTTTCCGATATATTCATGGATACGATAGAATCTCAATTTTTTGTTAGTAATATATAGATGGCGGAGAAAATAAAGTTGTATGCCGAGATACATGGATGATATTCTCTTGGTAATTGACTCATCCCAAGAAGACATAGATCAGATACTTGTACTGTTCAACGATCTCCACGAGAAAATTTTTACTCTTGAAAACGAGTCACCCAGTATGACGTTGTAGATCATAAGTTATCTATAGTCCATGATCACATAGAATGTGACATCTTCATCTCCAGGAAGCATAAGTTTTCTGAGAATGTCATACCTGCCGATTCTGCACACCCGCTGGCGCATAAAATGGTACTTTTTCGTTCTAGTATACATAGAGCGATATCCATTCCCCTATCCGCAGAAGCCTTGGAACACGAACTGGCAACCCTGGAAACAACAGCCCGAAATAATGGTTACGAGCTTGAAATGAAGAGACGGCTCTAAGACAGGAAAGTAAATAATAATGGAACTAAAAGTTCCACGTTAGGTATCGTGCTGGAAGTCAGTCCCTTCATAGGTAAAGTTTCATATTAAATAGGGCGTCTTCTAAAGAACCCGGGGTTCCAGACAATTTTGCCTACTAATAGTAGGCTGCAGAAGAACCTGATTCACACTTTAAAAAAGCCTAAATTGTCATTATCCGGAGTTTACAGGATTGCATGTGACAATTGTCCGAAATTTTACATCGGCCAAACAGGAAGAGCCTTACTAACGAGATACAAGGAGCCTATACCTCCTAAAGTTGCGGATGGCAAGCGTGGTTTGACATTCGCTGAACACTTGGTGCAAACGGCTCACGCACTCAACCCTCCGAATAATACTCACCTCTTGCATTGCGAAGTTCACGTACTACATGACAAAAAATAACCTTCTTAACGACCAGCTGCAGCTGCGAAGCAAAAACTTTTTTGAAGGTGTTCAACCGTTATTCCATCCGCCATAGTCGTAGGGAGTAATCAACATGTTTTAGCACTCCCGTTTTGCCGAATAGCTGGGATTATCCGGTATTTCAAACCCGTAGTTATCCCCATGCGGTCAAGTTCGATGTTTAGCTCAAATATGCTAGGTTGGCTTAAAATAGTAAACGCATTGGTCCCTTCACTTTTGACGTCCAACAAATTATTACAAATGTTAAGACAGTCGCTTTGTCTGTGCTCCTTACTGGACAACGTGTACGTCAACTTCGTTAGCCGCACCTGGTTGTTCATAAAATTTTAAGTTTAGCAGTACACGTTGGTACGAGTGTTAACACAGTGTGTCGCGCATGCGCTCTCGAGGCTGTGGACAGTACCAGTACAACGTCCGTTGCTGCCGTACTGCGGTCGCGGAGTGGGGCCGTGGCTGTTTCCCGGGTAAGTTATTACAATGTGGCGACGTATTTCTGTAATATAGTTTTTAGTTTCTGACGTTGACCAGTATGGACAAATCGTAGTTCCTTTTATTCTGAAGATGGTTGGGTTGCCCCAACTGAAACATAGGTAAATTTAGGTAAACATTGCAACTGAGGCTGTTGTTAATTTGAAATTAATATTTATACAGCTGCTGACAGGGCCGCGAAATGTTGAAAATGTTGCAATAACCTCATCTCCTCTTCATTACTGCTCACACATAAGCAGCTTATTTTCTGGAGTTGGGCTTTAAGAGCGTCGTTGGTGGCTGCTCCACGCGCCGTGCAGGGCGGCGTGAGGCGCACACAGATTGTCCCTACAGCTGAAAGCAGCGTCGTGCCGTATTCGCGGTGCGCACTAAAGGCTGCCGACACAGACTGCCGCATATCGGCGGCCATATTTGCCTGTACGGCAGCAGCCCGTGTTGTTCTCTGGAGTGCGTTAGCTTTTTTCACAAAAACGTGATACCTGGTTTTGGTAGATACATGCAGACATCAGTTTGAAGAGGTACGGGCACAGACAAATTTCGAAATTACCGATACCGGCTGTGTTTTACACATAAGGACGACGTCGTTTTGAGATCTCGTGATAACAGAAGACAGGAATGTGCTGCAGGAAGCTCTCGTGCCGACGTCACTCGCTGTTGCAGTTCGCTGATGAGCTCGGAATAGAAATGAAAGAAAACTACAGGTTCCCTTAGAAACGTCCTTCCGTGCAAGAAATACAACTGCGTCTTTGCAAAACAAAACGAAAGCTAATCCTACCGCTGATGAAGAAGAGAGCATACTTTTAAACTGGGCCAAGCCATAGATCCAGTCTCATGTGTACGCCGTGACAACAGTATTGTGGGAAATCGTAACCGATTAGTCTCCGTCAATGCACGATAATTCCAATTGTATATTCCCGTGTACCCAACGAGATTCTAAATCGAAATACAGTGATACGTAGTTCTGAAATAAATTCAACTCCATGTTTGCAATGTACGTGTTAATTTCATCTCCGGATCACACTTCAGTGCCCTTGAGAGATGCAGACACACTCTTCTCACGATTGCAGCTGTGGTAAACATTACCAAATGGTTTCGCATTCTACGAACCCGGATTGACGTGAGCTGTGGAAGTTTGTGCGGCATTCGGGTTAGAGTTCAGATCCGGCCCAAATTTTCGTGTTTCGCAAACAGCGGCGGTCAGTCTGGATCCGCGAAATTCGAATACATTACCCAATAAATGTAAAACTGTTTCCCGTCTACACGAACCTACCGTTATATATAGGGATATGTTTGTCAAGCCCTAACAACTTGTGTATCGGAAAAAAATCAGAATAAATGGCGATCTCGTAAGTTTTTCATTACTGTGTCAGATGTTAGGCTTGCATATGCTCCGTATAAAGGAGATAACTTAAAATGAATCGTTACCACTGCTGGGTTGCTTATACTATTATAAGACTTGGTGACATTTTAGTTTTGTGAAGCACGATGGATGAAGCTTGCGTGTCTAGACATGTTGAAATTTGTGCCGTAAGGCGTGGGCGGATACCTTAGCTGGCAAGAGTGAAGCTTCCACGTTAGCATCCTCATGTGGGACGTAAACGTCTCGACAGCCTGAATACGCGGGTGTGGTTGACGCTTTGCTGATAGGCGCAGAAGCAAATACTCCGGCTGCGAGGCTGAAACACTGAGGAGGCACACAGCCACTGAGAGAGCGAGAGCGAGAGCGTGGTCTGCCACCGGGGAGCGGCCGCCCGCCGCGGCCAGCCCAGGCTCCACAGAGGCCGGGACTTCCCCGGGCAGCTGGCGCAGTGCGGCCACACCCGCGGAAAAAAGTACCTGTTGCCGTGGAGGAGAGGAGTGTGCGGCAGCGAGGCTGACGCGGCGACGGAGGCCAGAATCGCCTTCCTGCCCCAAGTACCCTCCGCCACACACCGTAAAGTGGTCGGAAGTAGCTGTTCTTTTTATTTTTGGATCGCACTCCAGCTCAGGACTCATTTTGTACTGCTAGATGAAGAATGTCGTGTCAGAATCAAAGTTCATCGACGAAGCATGTTCGTCATAAACGATAGTGAAATTTAGATATAGCTGTGTCATTGCTTAAAAGAGCTATTTTTGTTTCAATTAAATCTTAAGGTAGCTTTAGTAGCTTGCTAACTGTTGACTTTGCTTTAAAGTGACTTCACATTTTTTCAGTAATTACAAAAATGGTTCAAATGGCTCTGAGCTCTATGGGACTTGACATCTGTGGTCATCAGTCCCCTAGAACTTAGAACTACTTAAATCTAACTAACCTAAGGACATCACACACATCCATGCCCGGGGCAGGATTCGAATTTACGCCGTAGCGGTCGCGCGGTTCCAGACTGTAGCGCCTAGAACCCTTCGGCCACTCCGGCCGGCTTCAGTAATTACAGTTTTTAGGTAATTATAGTTTTTAGGTAGTTACAGTAATTACGTAACCCAAAACCTCAAGTACGCTAGCTATTGTGCTGAACATTACTTTCTATCCATCTGGTCATTTTCCACTTTGCCCGTAATTCCTTCACGTGCATGATATCGAAAATAAATGACGCACATTCATTGTCTTAAGATACTAACACCTGCTTAGCTACTCTTTCCATCGTAAATATTCTCCTACACTTCGTGAAGGATGTATTGGCTTCAGTAACCATCGCCCCTACGTTGAAATCGTCATCATTAATCCCTGTGTTTATAGTCTAATCAGTTGCCATTCTGTGTGGGTTCTCGAATTAGCGGTTCGAGACAGTTGTCGGAAAATGCGCAGTGGCGTTATCTCCTGTCTGATTCCAGTTGCTTTTCTATCACATGGTCGCATCTTTCGATATCCGCCATTCTGATATTCTTCCGATGGTTAAAGCGGAACTAGGACTAACACCGTCAGTGAAACAGTTTTCGGAGAAGACGTTGGGGTCTATCTCTGTAATCGCCGTTTTTATGCCATTGTGCTAGAACGTAATAACTCAGATTCCAAACAAAGTAGGTGCTGACAGGTGTGAATATTACCAAAATAGTATCAGTTTAATAAGTCATGGTGGCAAAATGCTGATTCGTAATACCTACAGAAGCTTGGAAAAACCCCAAGTCGTTGACCTCGGAAAAGATGAGTTTGTGCTGCAGAAAATTGTAGGGACGTGACAATAGTGACCCTATGACTCGTCTTAGAAGACAAAATTAAGCAAAGACAAACCTGTTTTTATAACGTTTTTAGACTGAAGAACACTTGGCAATGACTGGAATATTCTTTGTGAAGGCAATTTCCCTATCTCACGCCCACGGGAATCAAATATTTGGAACGTGCCTCATATCTCTTAAACCGCTGCAGACATGGAAACGAAGTATTGGCGAATGATGGCACACAAGGAGGAGATTACTTTACCTTTACCGGTTTGTAAACACATCGAACTTTCTTATCTGTGGCGATTTACCTGAAGTTGTGCTTTCTATTTTAGTTTATAGATTCCAACGACTGTAAATCTGTAAGAGTTATCGCAGCTAGCGAAACAAGACTTTCCTAGTATGAAAATAAACAGGAAATTTCTTCTCTTATGCTAAAAAAAGTGCGCGTCATTTACGATGGCGGCCGAGTTTAAGTTCGATCTGCGCATCTGACGTCACAAAACAAGTCAGCCAATGAACAGAGAACGACGTTGCCAGAGTTCGACTGCAGTTCAGAGCACGGACGAGTGTCTTCAGTTTTAGAAACGTTCAGTCATAAATAAAGTAATTGAACAGAAGCAATGCCTTGATAGCAGACTTTCTTTTATAGAAAGTTTGGAAAAAGCATTCTTTATACCAATTGCTTCATATTCTATTAATTACACCTAGCATTAAGCCTCCTAATTCAGGCAATAGCAAGGAAATTCTCACTAACCGGACCTATTGTTCAAAATGGTTCAAATGGCTCTGAGCAGTATGGGTCTTATGAGGTTGTCAGTCCCTTGAACTTAGAACTACTTAAACCTAACTAACCTAGGGACATAACACACATCTCTGCCTGAGGCAGGATTCGAACCTGCGACCGTAGCGGTCACGCGGTTCCAGGCTGTAGCGCCTATAACCGCTCGGCCACCACGGCCGGCTATTTCCTATTGTACTTCGACGAAACGTGAATAATTCATAGTCATACCAACAGTGTTTGTCGGTATTTTGCGTGATACTTTAAAGCCCTCCAGGAATTATGTTGAATGACGAGCTGTGTTTGCGTAATGGTGAAAGTGCTTGGCTGCTAAGCAACAGGTTCGGAGTTCAAACATTGTGCGGTGTTTGATGTTTTCTTTATTTAAAAACAATATCGAAGTGTCTTCATGAATTTCATTCGTTTGAATGTAATTATCTGAAATATATAGTGGCAACTAAAATCGACCATATGGAAAGTATACGCTATGGACTTTTACCTCTGCAAACTCTTCAAAATTTCGTGGAATGGTTTACTACACTTAATGCTGCGCAATAACTGCGTTGAACATCGAAACAAAATTAAGTCATTTACGGGGGGAATGTATCAGTGAAGATGATGTGTTAAAATCAAATTTTTGGGCCAGATAGATTATGTGAAATCGAATAAGTGTGTCAAAGCAGTCGGAACACCATGTGTCTGCACAGGCGAGTAGTGCAGTGACGACAAAATCGCGCACAGCACGGAATGCGGGGAGCACGTGTCTGCAGCAGCGAAAGGGTTAATGCGGCCGTGGTGGCTTTACTTCGTGAACTGCGCGCTCCCCCCTAAACGTAAGTTTGCGAACTATACTATACTATGGCGCTGCTTCTCTTGGCGCGTACAACTGGCAACGCAGCAATCTCCCGCGTCTGGGCGGGCATGCGCGAACTGCCGAGATAAAAGAATTGAACTATACCACAAGTAGACACAATGAGGTTCTTGGTAAGCTATTGAGCTCTCTGGTCGCCAAATACTTGTTTAATGAGACACTTTCAGAATTCTGTCACAGTAGCTGTTCCAAAAATGAATGTTAAAATAATAGTGTGTTTTGGCAAGAAGTACAATTAAACCGGTCAACAAGAGAAATGTGGCCGTTACTCACAAATACTGATGCTTCATCGAATGAGAAAAGGTTAACAATTCACACAAAAATAAAGCGCCAATGCTGTTGGAATTGCGATTGAATCCCAAAACCCATCGTATTTTTAACACTGAGCGACTGGAATGGAAACTTAACAAAGGACTTTATTCCTTTTCTTCATCTGAGGAGTACTAAAACAAAGACGAGCGTAGCCGTCGGGCAATACGAGACGCACATGCCATATACTGGTTACTGACTTAACGGCTTGCAAACTGACGAAATTTGATTCGCGAATAAAACGGTTGTTGCTGGGAAAAGTAAAGTTGATAGGTGACAACACATTGCTCAGTGAGCTGAGTATAATGCGCGCGACAGGAATACGGCAGCTGGCCGTTTGTGCTTTGTGAGAGGAAGAGATCACGTCGTTCGAAAGACATCGCCATGTAATTAGATCTGCCTTCATTGGCAATACAGTTCAACAAGTTAAATACATCAAATCACCACAGACTTTCACGATACTTGTACTTTCGAAATAATACCGACCACTACTTCATTTGTGTAGACTGTTGTATAATTAGTTTATTAATGCTGAGTGTGTGTGTGTGTGTGTGTGTGTGTGTGTGTGTGTGTGTGTGAGAGAGAGAGAGAGAGAGATAGATAGATAGATAGATAGATAGATAGATAGATAGATAGATAGATAGATAGATAGATAGATAGATAGAGAGATAGATAGAGAGATAGATAGAGAGAGAGAGAGAGAGCAGAAGCATAAATGGTCATGAGTAAGCTATCGTTAAAAGAAATGTCATAGTCCCGCTTTCCTGTTCGACGATGACAATTACCTTTTATTTGTTTTTCCTAGTTCCTACGCTTGGAATTGTCGTAATGCATGCGATCTAATGCGTAGGATTTGGGTCTAAGAATGTAGTCGCTGTCATCTTGACGCCAGGTACACTCAGCTGTGTAATGTCCCTGAGCTGTCGAAGTCATTCCTAAAGCTGAAGATAGCCTCGTGTTTTATTTCGAGGCTCGTCTAAATGCGCTCTGACCTGCAGCCACAGAACATCGCGTATCCAGTGACACACGTACTGTTCTATGAAGTGAGTAAGCTTTATTTTGCAGTTGTTGCCGGTAGTAATACTTTGAATTCAGTATAAAGAGCGGCAAAGTAGAGACTACTATTACAATTACATAGCCGCCCAGAACAAGGTTGTAACAGACAAAACTAATTTCCTTTTTCAGGAAGAAGGAAACATTCTGTTGCACACAGGTTTATACCGCGAATGACAAAGTTACAATGAAACAAGTGTACTGACCTCGTTATTTGACTAACAAGCACTTGTAAGGGTCACATGTAGATTAAAAAACAAGTACTTGAAAAATAATCTTGCTCTACATACGTCATCTGGTGATTTTGCCACTATTAACACCCCTTCTTTGATACCTCTGTACACTACTGGCCATTAAAATTGCTACACCACGAAGATGACGTGCTACAGACGCGAAATTTGACAGGAAGAAGATGCTGTAAAATGCAAATGATAAGCTTTCCAGAGCATTCACACAAGGTTGGCGCCGGTGGCTGACATGAAGAAAGTTTCCAACCGATTTCTCATACACAAACAGCAGTTGACCGGCGTTGCCTGGTGAAACGTTGTTGTGATGCCTCGTGTAAGGAGGAGAAATGCGTACCATCACGTTTCCGACTTTGATAAAGGTCGGATTGTAGCCTGTCACGATTGCGGTTTATCGTATCGCGACATTGCTGCTCGCTTTCGTCGAGATCCAATGACTTTTATCAGAATATGGAATCGGTGGGTTCAGGAGGGTAATACGGAACGCCGTGCTGGATCCCAACGGCCTCGTATCACTGGCAGTCGAGATGACAGGCATGTTATCCGCATGGCTGTAACGGATCGTGTAGCCACGTCTCGATCCCTTAGTCAACAGATGGGGACGTTTGCAAGAAAACAACCATCTGCACCAACAGTTCGACGACGTTTGCAGCAGCATGGACTATCAGCTCGGAGACCGTGACTACGGTTACCCTTGACGCTGCATCACAGACAGAAGCGCCTGCGATGGTGTACTCAACGACGATCCTGGATGGACGAATGGCAAAATGTCATTTTTTCGGATGAATCCAGGTTCTGTTTCAGCATCACGATGGTCGCATCCATGTTTGGCGACATCGCGGTGAACGCACATTCGAAGCGTGTATTGGTCATCGCCGTACTGTCGTATCACCCGGCGTGATGGTATGGGGTGGCATTTGTTACAGGTCTGTCACCTCTTGTTCGCATTGACGGCACTCTGAACAGTGGACGTTACATTTCAGATATGTTACGACCCGTGGCTCTTCCCTTCATTCGATCCATGTGAAACCCTACATTTCAGCAGGATACTGCACGACCCCATGTTGCAGGTCCTGTACGGGCCTTTTGCATACAGAAAATGTTCACTGCTGTCCTGGCCAGCACATTCTCCAGATCTGTCACCGATTGAAAATGTCTGGTCAATGGTGTCCGAGCAACTGGCCTGTTACAGTACGCCAGTCACTACTCTTGATGAACTGTGGTGTCGTGTTGAAACTGCACGGGCAGCTGTAACTGTACACGCCATCCAAGCTCTGTTTGACTTAATACCCAGGCGTATCAAGGCCGTTATTACAGCCAGAGGTGGTTGTCCTGGGTACTGATTCCTCAGCATCTATGCACCCAAATTACGTGAAAATGTAATCACATGTCAGTTCTAGTATAATATATTTGTCCAATGAATGCCCGTTTATCATCTGCATTTCTTCTTTGTGTAGCAATTTTAATGGCCAGTAGTGTATTGTTTTCCAGCAGCCGTGAGTGGTTTACGCTTCACGTAACGCCACCGACTCACACGTTGTTTACACTGTTTGCCTCTGTTCGTGTGTTCCTGACAGTCATTTCTGTACTTCCTCCATGTTGAACTTCAGGTGTCAGGTCGTGACAGCCGTAGGTGCTCCTATTTCGTTTCTTGTCAAACTGCAACATGACTGCTAGGAAATGTCACTAAAACACGAAAAGAGAATACTTCCGGAGTCCGCTCCCACATCAGGCTATTACATCACATGTTGACATCAAGTTCAAAACAAGAAATGGTTCTGCAATTCTTTATCACGTACGGACCGATGGAAATATGTTTGCCGAACTACAACATGGCGGACGATGCAAAGTACATAATTCCGCAGATGCGCTACAGTTCTATACTCAAGAGACGAGTCCTCTACAGTCATGTTGTATAGAGGTGACCGGTTTTTGAGCACTGACCGTAATAAGTGTACCGGTACTTGCTGTGTCCGCCATCTTGCGTATGGATACACCCTCGTTCTGTGCAACGCAAACTTGGCAATCTGACGCCAACACAAGAGTTGGTAGACAGTTCCAGTATCCCCACCTTGCGCCAGTTGCTGTTAACAACCTTTTTCCATGCAAAACCCAACTTCTGTAAAAATGAGGGTTGCAACCTTGTTCTGGGCGACTATTCTATGTGCTCAGTTTAATCTCAGAACGAACGAGTTTTCTCGTTGTTTCGGTGGTACCGGAAGGCAGCAACATGCAGCTTTGACCTTTATACAGGTCATGTAGGTAGGATAGATTCAGCTTGCTATTAAGTGGCAGAACAGAAACGAGAGAGAAATACGGGTTCCCCCAGGAATGCTTTTTTACGAAACAGATGTTATTGTACGTTAAGAAGTCGAACTATGACAGTGTTGACGATGAAATAGGTAACATAGTTTAGAGTACGTGCTGACTAAAATACCCTCGAATTTCTGGTCCTGCCCTAGAATGCAGCCGATGTAATACTGTAACAATTACCAACGGAGGGGGGACCCTGTCGGTTTCTGATAGTATCACAGCGGACATTAGTGGCAACTAAGATACTGATCTCGACAAGATTTCTCTTGATATTATCTTTTCACTCCTGTTACGCTAGCGAATGGCGCGTGGGTAGGGTGATCCACGGTAAGGCGTCTGTATTGGCCGCAGTTTCTCGATTTTTCTCGTCGTCGTCATTTCGCTGCAAGCCTGGAAGCTTCGAGGAGACGCGCTGGCCCGGCGGAACATCGGTTTGTGGGCGGGAAGCGGGCGTCCGCGCAGTGCAGACAACTGCGGGTCGCCAGTCCAGGGTCAGCGGGTGACGTCACGCGGCGAGGCTGGTGGAAATCGGCTGCTGCGAGCACAGTGAAGAGGTGTCCGCATCTCGCGGTCTTGCGGTAGCGTTCTCGTTTCCCGCGCACGGGGTCCCGGGTTCGATTCCCAGCGGGAATGTGTTTGTAAGGTGCAGTAGCTGCTGTTAATTTTTTCCAGAGGAAATCTGTTTCTACCATGTAGAACACTCCAGAATGATTGCAGCTTGCCGTACTTCAGACATTTGGTGGGTGATGTGATAAATATAATCGATACCTCTTGACTAGCTTTTTCCACTCAACTGATAAGTCATTCGACGGCTCTTCACTGATGAGGGATCTGACTTTGAGCCACGAATAGGTTTTAAGCAGTCCTTTAAGGACTGCATGGTTTTCGGAGGTTGGTGGTTTGAGTGGGGAAGCAGAGCCACTTTGCCGGAGGACAGGAGAATCTCGCGCGTGTCTTTTTCAGGAAGGCTGTCCTGGTTTTTAGCCGGGCGACGTGTCTCATATGTTACCTACAATGCAATAGTGTTGCACAATCGCAGTTCCCCGACTAAGTGCATAATGAAACTCATCGTATGTGTCAGTATGGGCACTGACTCTGTTGTCAGTAATTCTGCCCATTGATCACTTTACGATGTCTGCATACAGGGGGAAAAAAAAACAAATGATGAAAACTGACGTTTGGTAGACACACAGCCGTCCATTTATGTAGCCTCACAGTTGCATTTGTGTGCGCTGATGACGTGATGACGTTCAGAGGGAGCACATGGCCGTGATAAGGACTGGAAAAGCCACACACTATGGGTTTCTTCCAGTATTTAACGACCGTTAAGTTGTAAATGTTCCTTTCAGCTCTGCAGGAAGTTTCAGTACAGTAATGCAAAGTCTATAGTTACCGCAGATGGATGATGTATTGCTCATAATTACGGACTCGTTATGTATTACCCGAGTTGTTTACGTGTGAGAGCAGCAAGGCTCTTATATTTACTGGAGAAACCAATCAGTTACAGTCTTTTAAAAGGTAGTGTGATTCTTCCTCCTCCCAAACTGAGTCTCATTTATCTACACCATTGAAACGACTGTGAAGTGCATGGCAGTGGGTACATCCATCGTATCACTTACTAGGAGTTCCTCATGGTCCATTCACGTTCAGGGGTGTGTGAAGAATCATTAAAGTGCCTCTGTGTGTGCAGTAATCAGTCTAAACTTGTCTTCGTGATCTGTGCGAGAGCCATACGAATGGAGTTGTGATGTATTCGCAGAGTCAGGATTTGACGTTGGTTCTACAGACTTTCTAAATGTGGTTTTATGGAATATTGTCTCCTCCAGAAATAACCTGCACTCAGTGCAGTCCTTAGCTCCTCGAAAAGCATGCAGAATGGCGAAATTCTGGGCTGATTTAACAATTGCGGCACTCCAATAAATCTTGAAAACAAAAGTCAGTGAAATCACTCGCCCAGACTCAGTATAGAAACATTCCTATAATGCATATAATGTCTCGTAATCTGCACGAAACACGCCGCGCAGTGTTTGTGTACGAAATAAAATGTTCACATGCGAATATCTCCTAAAATAAATCACTCACAAATCTAAAGCTTTCACAAAATATTCAGTACTCTAGTCGCTCTTCGTCAACGGCAAGAGAAGCAATAAAACGCACAAATTTCTTTATTTTGGAATTAATTTGATCAGCGCGATTTAACACAGGCGTTTACCAGAAGATGGTTCCCGAACAACTTAATCGGCTCCTAGATCGGAGGCACAAAGCCATACTCGTACGCACGGGATATGCTTAATTCCTATTGGCTAATATGTTAAACAGCCAATCAGATCATTTCGAGCACTTGTGTACTTCAGGTATTTTTAATAACAGCCAGTCAGATTACTGCAGGTAATTTAGACGAGAAATCGCTTAATTCTGAAACAAAATAAAATTTAATGAAGACAAAATTAGATTCCATTCCGCAACATAAATTACTTACAAGTTTAATACTCAACTCCCCTTCTGGATGCCTTTTACAAAACCTGTCGGGTTCCACAAAGAAGGGCTGATACGATAGCCACCTCCCTGAAATATGGGTTGTTGACAAATTGGTCTGCATCCATAGATACATACATACATAGATCCTTGTTGCATAGCGCATTAATACATTTTGTAATGATGTGGGATGTATCACTTGAACATAAGTTTTCTTTACACAAAATAGTAAATATTTTTATAGTTAATACTTCATGTCTAAAGATTCATCTGTTCAGTAGGAGCTGTCATTCAGGAGGGTCGACAGAAGCGTCCGATCCGACGCGTCGGCTTTGACCCGTGGTGTAAGGGTGTTGTCGTGTGTGACGTCATGACGGCGCGTAGTTTGGTTTGTGTGTGGCGTCGTTTGTAGATGTCGTCGTGTTGTGGTTTGTTGTGCTCTCTGGTGGTATGTTCAGGGTTTTCGTTTGTGTGGTGTAATGGGCTCAGTTTGCTTTTGCTCATTATCCAGAATTGTTAGGGTGTCAGCTGTGTTTGTAGTGGAGTTCGTTTCAGTGAGTTAACGATTTTGTGTGAAGGTTAATTTAGTGTTCGCTGTACCTCGTATGGTAATTTTAGTAAAATTAATCGGTTGTTTTTGTTCAGGAATGGATATGACGGATAAAATTAAGTGTGCAGGTCAAGGGAAGTGTTCGATCCCGATGTGTGGCTGTGTATGTTGATATCAGGAGATGTTTTTGAGCTATATAGGCCAAGGGAAGTGTCGGATTCCAGATGGTATTGTTTAGTGGTATTTGGGGAGTATTGTGATGTCGGTTTTTTTCGTCTTTTTGTGTGGTTTTGTATGAGGGTGGGCGTCTAAATTTGTTTGTTTAGCTTGCCCCCACCCAAAACACCCCATTCCCGCGCTTGTCCCGTTAATGTCATTAGGCTTCTTATGGAAAGTGTGTGTGTGTGTGTGTGTGTGTGTGTGTCTGTGTGTCTGTGTCTGTGTTTGTTTTTCGATGTATTTTCGTCCTCGCAATGTGTACATAACGACTTTATATGCGCCATATTGGAATCGTGGTTTATGGTCGTTTCCGCCATATTTGTGACGTCATGGGTCAAATCAGATGGGCGGGATCGGACGCTTCCGTATTTCCATAATTTTCTTTTCTTTTAAATGTTGGTTAGATATCTGCCGGATTTTTAATGCTATTTGGCAAGTGACCAAATATTTTTGTGGCAACATAATTCACACCTTTTTGTGACAAAGTGAGATTTAATCCAGAGTAGTGAAGATCTTCGTTTCTTCTAGTGTTTTAGCTATGCACTTTGCTGTTATTTTTGAACTGGGGTGGGTCATTGACAAATGTCATAAATGAATATATGTACTGCGAAGGTACTGTGAATATCGCGAGTTCATTAGATAAATGTTCACAAGGTCATCTTCGGTGGGCTCCAGCTATTAGCCTGATGCTATGAATACTTTTCCTCTTAGTGACGAATTGCCCCCAAATACGATACCATGTGTAAGCAGTGAATGAAAATGGCATAGTAGGCTAATTCAATGATGTTCATGAATATAGAGTGGCGAATCATTAATGTATATTAAGACCAATAAGGAAACAGACTGAACTCTGTGGGACACCGTTCTTGATACCTCCCCAGTTAAAGGACTCTGCTGGTTTTCGCCGACTATTTGTACTGTTAATTTCAGCCTTCTGCTTTCTTCCAGTTAAATATGAATTAAACCATTTGTGCACTGTCCCACTCATGCCACAATACTTAAGCTTGTCTAGAAGAAATTCATGATTCACACCATCAAAAGCCTTTGAGAGGTCACAAAATATTCCAATGGATGAAGTTCGGTTATTCAGTGCATTTAATATTTGATCAGTGAAAGCACATATATAGCATTTTCTGTTGAAAAGTCTTTCTAAAAACCAAATTGACATTTAATTAGTACGTCATTTTTACAGATACGTGATGCTAATCCTGAATACATGACTTTTTCAAGAATTTTGGATAATGATGTCAGAACTAAGACTGGGTGGTAGTTGTTAGCATCAGACCTATCCCCTTCTTTATGCCGCTGTTGAACAATAGCTTATTTCAGTCCATCTGGAAAAATTCATATGTGGCTGAGAATCCTACTTATTTGTTGGGAAGAAGCTTTCAGTACTCCGTAGCACAGCAAGAGGTGTAGGTTGGTGTGGAATAAGAAGATACGGTTGAGAGACGAATAAGAGAATAAACGTGAACGCGAAATAAAGGGTGGGGCTACGGGGTTCGTATGTAGCATGTACTTCATCATAAGAGCAAACCAGATGTAAACAAACGCAAGCGGGATGATTGGTCAGCAGCCGTAGCTCTCCTAAACTGGTGGTGCTCCGCTCTCGGAAGTAGGTCCAACTTAAGTGTTCCATAGCTTATTAGTATGTCAGTGTGGAAGAACTTTTCAGACATTCTGACGTATTAACAGCCATCAACGTCTATCTTAATCGTACTTTACCTACGTAACTTTTATCTTAAATTGTGTACAGTCACAGTCCCTGTAACCAGTACTTGTGCTCTGATTGTCTCGCTTTTCATACGTACCGCGAAAATCGACTACACTGCTTCCTGCTTCGTAGTGAAACACGCGCCTGGAACACCGTTAATGGCGAGAAACAAGTAGTTAATGTTCTTCACAAGACTACAGGCAAAAATCAGCTTTTGAGTTTTTTCGAGTAGGACTATGTATCAGAAATAAGGGAGGTGTTAACTGTATGCGTGGCGTGATACAGGGTCGTAGGCTGACCATCGTGTGTGCCGGCGGGCGGTGGTTCTACGCTCCACGTGGTGCGTAATTTTCTTAGTTTGGTTTGAATACCCAAAGCATTTAAATATGAAACTCATCACATGTACATATACATCTATATGGTTACTCTGCAATTCACACTTAAGTGCCTGGCAGAGGGTTCATCGAACCATTTTCATACTACTACTACTACTACTAATACTACTACTACTATATTACTACTGCTACTCTACCATTCCACTCTCGATGGCGCGTGGGAAAAAGGAACACCTATATCTTTCCGTTGGAGCTCTGCTTTCTCTTATTTTATCATGATGATCATTTCTTCCTACGTAGTTGGGTGTCGACAAAATATTTACACATTCGGGAGAGAAAGTTGGAGATTGAAATTTCGTAAATAGGTCTCTCCTCAATCAAGACTGCCTTTGATTCAGTGACTCTCAGCCCAACTCGCGTATCATATCAGTTACTCTCACCCCTATTTCGCGATAACACGAAATGAGCTGCCCTTCCTTGAGCTTTTTCGATGTCCTCCATCAATCCTACCTGATAAGGATCCCATACCGCGCAGCAATATTCCAGCAGAGGATGGACAAGTGTGATGTAGGCTGTCTCCTTAGTGTTCTGCCAACAAAGCGCAGTCTTTGTTTCGCCTTCCCCACAATATTATCTATGTGGTCATTCCAATTTAAGTTGCTCGTAATTGTAATTCCTATGTATTTAGTCGAATTGACAGACCTTAGATTTGTTCGATTTATCGTATACCCAAAATTACTCGGATTTCATTTAGTACCCATGTGGATGACCTCGCACTTTTCTTTGCATAGTGCCAATTGCCACTTTTCGCACCATACAGAAATTCTCTCTAGGTCATTTTGTAGTTGGAATTGATCGTCTAATGACTTCACTAGACTCTAAATTACAGCGTCATCTGCAGACAATCTAAGGGGGCTGCTCAGATATCTCCTAGATTGTGTATGTAAATCAGGAACAGCAGAGGGCCTATGACACTACCTTGCGAACGCCTTATATCACTTCTGTTCTAGTCGATGATTTACCGTCTATCGCCACGAACTGTGACCTCTCTCGGAGAGGAAATCACGAACCCAATCACACAACTGAGACGATACGCCATATGCACGCAATTTGATTAATAGTCGCTTGTGAGGAACGGTATCGAAAACCTTATAGAAATCTAGGAATATGGAATCGATCTGAGATCCCTTGTCGACAGCACTCATTACTTCATCGGAATGGAAAGCTAGCTGTGTTGCACAAGAACGGTATTTTCTGAATCCGTGTTGGTTATGTATCAATAAATCATTTTCTTTAAGGTGATTTATAATGTTAAAGTACATTACGTGCTCCAGAATCCTCCTGCAAATTGAGGTCAGTGATATGGGTCTGTAATTAAATGGATTACTCCTATTTCCTTCCTTGAGTATTGGTGTGACCTGTGCTACTTTCCAGTCTTTAGGAGCAGACCTTTCGTCAAGTGAGCAGTTGTGATTGCCAAGAAAGGCGGTATTGTATCTGCATACTCTGAAAGAAACCTGATTGTTATACCATCTGGACCGGAGGAATTGCCTTTCTTAAGTGATTAGAGTTGTATCGCAACACCTGAGATACCTACTTTTATGTCACTCATGCTAACAGCTGCTGTGGTTTCGAATTCTGGAATATGTACGTCGTCTTCTTTCGTGAAGGAATTACGGAAAACTGTATTTAGTAACTCCGCTTCAGTGGCACCACCATCGGTAACTTCTCCTTCGCTATCGCGCAGTGGCGGTGTTGACTGTTTTTTGCCACTGGTGTACTTTACATACGACCAGAATCTCTTGGGGTTTTCTACCATATTTTGAGACAATGTTTCATTGTGGAAACTATTAAAAGCATCTCGCATAGACGTCCGCACTAAATTTCGAGCTTCCGTGAAACTTAGCCAGTTTTGGGGCTTCTGCGTTCTTCTGAATTTGGCTTGCTTTTTTCGTTGCTTCTGCAACAGTGTTCTGATGTGTTTTGTGTACCGTGATGGATCAGTCCCGTCTCTTATTAACTTAGACGGTATGAATCTTTGAATTTGAGCCATATCTGGTCTACACTTATATAATTAGCTTGGGAGTAATGGAGACTCTTAGGAAGGCATCAAGCAGAACTTTTATCTGCTGTTTTAAATAGATATATTTTGCGTTTATTTTTAGTGGTTTTGGTTGATATGGTTTTGAACCAAATATGGCAATTAACTTGTGCATCACCAATTTTAAGAAAAAGGCACATCTTGTAGTTTACAATTACATATCACACGAAAATTTCTGGTTTTCATTGCAAGTATACATTCTTAATTACAGATATATTATAAAAGATTGCAGAAGATGGTTGAAGATAAAACATTACGTGATTAAATTTTTTGGAGAAAAATTAAAAAGTGCTGTTTGAATATGCCCATTGTTTTGTAGGACAGATGTGGTCTCATATGAGGCAGAGTGATAAATGTCGCAGAAAGATGGAAGACAATTTTGATGGCGTTGAGCACGCTGTACAAATGGATTATTTTTAGAGTTGTGGTCGTAACACTGCAGTCTGAACCCGACAGAATTGATATTGAGCCAAGTTAAGGGATTTGTCGCGAGAAATAACAAGACATTACGCTGTCAAACGTACTGCAACTAATGCGCGAAGCTTTGTGACACGTCACTGCCTAACGATGACGAACTGCAGAACAGCACGTCACGAAAGAGAAGGAGGAGGAGGAGGAAATGTGGACATTTTTCTGGCTTGGGGTTCTGTCTCTGATAGACTCGTTATCAACCTAGCTGTACTGAAGTGTGTTCAGCGGTGTCCGATGTGGAAGGAGTTCAGAGATTACCAGATGACTGACTCGAATGCCTTCGGTGGCTTAAGTATTTTACTACATTGCGCTACTACAGTGCGCTTTTACGCCACACACAGCTCATGTAGAAAAATTACCCTCGTTAGTCACGAATTTTCATCACTCCTGCTTTTAATTAAAATACTATGTTCGCTAATATCGATGGCATGTTATATTTTCCGTCCGGTCACCTAAGGAGAAAACACCTGAGTTTTACCATATATTATTTCCTTCTGTTTAAAAATTCACATCCAAAGCTGTATTGTCCTCTGCTCGTCTCTTTTTACGTCTGAACTGCCACTGCTCACTTCAGTGCACGTTAGCTGGACCACTTGCTCGGCCAGCGCTGTCAAAGCTAAATGCGCCGGTAAAGCTGTTGCCCCGTATTACCGCACAAGTCGATAGGCACAGCATAAAACGAAACCTCACTATCGTACTTGATTGCACTTGTGACCGCTTGGCTTCCGCTCCACCTGAAACTAAATCCAAAGAGGTTCCAGCAAACGCGGAAGAGTACATAGCGTAAGGTTTACATGAAGTTTAATGTGATGAACAGAGTATATTCCGATGTCCAGATTTGCAATACATTCAACGCACTTTGCCGTATATATCATGCCTTCCAAATTAAAATCTTAAACTGCTAGGGCACAACCACGTACCGTAAAACTCGACTCCCCACCGAGTGACCTAGCTATGCCACACACTGGCTTTGACCTGTGTCGTAGTTTCACGGGACTCTCTCTCTACTCTCAGTGCAGAGCCAGAACACAACACTGACCTTTGTTTCCCTCCCACGTTGTTGCTTGGAAGGCAGGGTGTGCTGACACGTTTCTGCAGCTGCGACTGAAAGGGCAGTTTGTGATTTGGTGAAGTGTATGAATGTGCTGTGATGGAAACAAACTAAATAGTCCTTGTTACTACACGTATTTTGCGCATACTGCGTTTTCGTGAGTGGTTTATCCGGCAGTTTCGTCGTCGGTCAAAGATGGGCAGCGGTAGCAACAGGTGCGGTATTTTCTTATTCCTAGTGTGGACACATCTCGTACAGTACTGGTCCGTATTTCCTTTCACGAAATTCGTGCAGCAAGAATCGTCATGTGGTGTTAAATGTGCATTCAGTCTGCGTCGGAAAACAATATCTTTACTATTCACTCTTTAGGTGTTTCTTCTGATCATGTGATCTTCTGATGCAAAGCTGTAAAGTGTTATATGGAACCCAGAATTCAAATGATGTTTCGTTCACTCATCAGTATGCAAATGGACAGACAGTAATAAATTTGTCATCCGGATGGAAATTTCATTTTTAGCTACGTAATGCATACGAAGTTGCACGGAGAATTGAATTTTCCCGTCACTTAAAGTTAGACGTCAGTAACTTTTCTCATGACTTCAGTTGTGTCGTTTTGTGTTTGGTGGGAAACAGCAGTCGTAGTAGACGCCAGGTTATATTCAGTTTCCGCGAAGCGAAAGTGGTGCATTTCGGAGTCATTATTTATTAAATTGCACACCACGAAACTCTGTGATACATTTTAGGGTACATAGGTATTGGAAAACTGAAACGCCCTTCGCAAGTGTGCAGTCCAGGCATGCAGTACGAGGATTGGACAGCGTCTCCAGTGCTTGGAGCTGGAACAACGGTTCTGCTCGCTTGGTCGGCTGTGTTCCTGTGAAGTCAAACAAAGAAAATGGCGGAAGACCAGACTTTACGTGGGCCGTCAAGAATGGTTAAAAAAAAAAGAAACTTATCACACCGTTACTCCGTGAGTTGACATTTGCACGTGACTGTTATAATTATTTATGCATGAAAAAAGTTGTCATTTGTCATGGCTGCTACTGGATGTGAGGTCCTAAATTCCGTATTATGAAACAGCACCGTTTCAAGGCAACTGTACATGGAAGATTTGTAAAAACGTCACTTTCTTTCGGAGGTGTTATAATCAGCCTTCATTACATTCAGTTTACGGTGCGGGGGCTGATCTTCCAGCGGTTGATTGTGAGGCAGCGGTTGTAAGCGTTGAGTTACAGAGCAGAGGGTAGCTACGGAGGTGACTCGCGTCCTACCATCTCACCTTCACGTTTGTAAAGGTTCTGGGACTTCTTTATTAAGTTAACTGCAGTTAGTTCTTAAATATTAGATGTTTTGTACATACAGTAGTTCCCTCTGTCTGGAGGTGAGCGTATCAGGTCTGGGTTGTCATTGTCAATAATTTTCAAATCTACATATTAAGTGTGAAACTCGCAAATGCGAATATTCACACGTTGATCATCTGGCAAAGCAAATTACCGTTCAAAATAAAAAGCGTAGAACTGACGGACACATTTGCAACAGAATAAAGAGGTAGCATGGTCTCAGCTATACATAAAATGTAGCCATATTTAATGTGTACAAAAGACAATTTATGGGCTAGTTTTTCTAGGCCACGTCTTTCCCAGATAAACGTCCATTTTACTACAACAAATGTTACCGATAGTGACGTGTTTTCGAGATGTGCTAGCTGGTGTTAGTGTTTCGAAACGGTATTACTCACTGGACACAATATAAACGAGCTGATGGTTTACTTCGCCTGTTAGAATGGCTGCCCGCTTTTTCTGACAACGGACCAACTCCACACATCAGCTTTCAGAGCCATCGGTGGAAATATTGTGGCTATGTCAGGCCAATACAAGTGACTTCTTCTTTATCGTCCGAAGATCGCGATCCACACCAAAATCGGCAAAGCGTGTTGATACCACAGACATGAGCGATGTCTTGCTGCAATCCGCAATGACAAATGAGAGAGGCTCCTAAGAACACGCCCCGCCTCTAAGCACTGCAGCGCCATCACACAGAGGTCGGTATTGAGCCAAACAAGGACTCGCTCTGCTCAGTTAGTGACCTGCGATGAAGCAGTCCTCATCTAGTTAGGACAAGAGTGCTATTAAAGTCTCAGATGGAACTGTTTTGTAAATGTTGTACTTATACTGTAAGGGATCAGTTTGTAATTGCGTGCATCAAGTGATGCTTTATTGTTCGAAGACAGTCATAAATATTCGGATCATTCGTGTGGCAAAGGACTGTATAAAGTTAAGTAAATCTTATCATTCTTGTAATAAAGTGAACTAATGTTTCATATGTTGTAGTTTCAAGCATACATCTCCCACTGTAATCAAAGAGCCTACAGCTATGACTGAACGACTGTAGTTTCTTCTGGTCGTAACATCTTCTTTAGCCACCTAAACATCCCAAGACAAAGGGGAACAGCGAGTAAGCAGTGGAAAAGATTGACTTCATTACCGCCGAAAAAGGTGAAGAGCCAGCACTGGGCAAGGTGCTGGTGGTTTTTTTATGGTTGGGAGAACTGAGGGAGGGTCTGCCGAGGCGGTGTGTTGACAGATTATGCTTGTAAAAGGGAACACCGCCACAGGTGCAGTCTACTCAAATCTCCCGACTAAGCATCGTGGAAAGTTGTCCAAGCAGGCGGGTTCCTACACACACCTACAGCAATATCCGACAAGCCACCTAACGGTGTGTGGCCGAGGGTACTTCTGATACCACTAATTCATTCGCTCCCCCTCTGTCGTCAAAATGACGTCACGTTTGCAGAAACTCCTGTGAACTGTAGGTTGCCCTTAACACAGCTGCAAGGTCAGACCACATCGCTATCTCTGCGGAAGACGAAATATTAATAGTAAACTCAGACTTTTTTCAGATCCAGTTATCTATGATGTATTGTCTGAAAGCAGCTGCATAAATATTGTCAGATCTTGATAACATTTTGTAGCGGTGGAAAGACGGCAACTTGATTTAAATGTTCATAAATGTAAAACTGTGCCTCCAGAAAAGGAAAATAGTAGTACTCTGTGACTATAATATCGAGTCACTGTTGGAATCGGCCGACACATAAAAAGTACCTGGTATGAGATGGAATGACGACATACGCTTAGTTGTAGGTAAAGCAGGTGACAGACTTCCGTTTACTGGTAGAATACTGGGGAAGAGCAGTCATCATACGGTGGACTTTGCTTACAAGCCACTCGTACCACCGGTTCTAGAATACTGCTCAAGTGTGTGGGACCCGCACCAAATAGCACTAACAAGGGACACTGAACGTATACAGAGAAGGGCAGCACGAATGGTCACAGGTTTCTCTCACCCGTCGGAGTGTAACTGAGATACGCAAGGAACTGAACTTACAGACTCTCAAAGGCAGACCCAAACTATACCGGAAAGTCTGTTAAAGTTTCAAGAAGCTGCTTTAGATGGTGATGTTAGGAATGTACTAAAACCCCCTACGTATCGCTCACATAGAGATCGTGAAGACAAGATTAATTACTACACGTACAAAGGCATTCAGTCATTCTCTCCATTCGTGAATGGAACAGGAAGAAACATTAATGACTGGTGCAGTGGGACATACTCTCTGCCACGGTCGTTTAGAGTATATAGATGCAGATGTAGATGCAGAAGCGGATGTAGAAGATGCTCTTTAGCATTGTATTATCATAGCGCCTTTCGTAGTTTCGGGCCATTCTCGTTCTCATTTTCCTCTGTTTTTTCATCGCAGTGCATCTTAATTTTCGTTTCATCACAGACGCAGGAATTCTGCTGTAGATTTCTTCTGCACTTTCTTGAGCCGGCTATTCATCCACAGTTGTTCGTACCTGTACTTTAGTCGATTCCAAGTAGAGCTCCCATTTTCTGTCAGAATTATCTAATTTCGTCCCTCGCAAGTACTTTGGATTCCTAAAATTTTTAATGATTCCAGTTTAGGTGGTCTGCCTGTATGTATTTATCATTCACTTAAGGCTTCTGTGCAGGTTCTGTATCTGGAACATCGAGCGTTTCCGTAACTGTACTTTCCACTTACAAAACTCCTACCATTTTTTTTCTCACCCAAGCGCCTCTGTAATGCCCGTACTTGGGATTACATATGTCGTCAAAGAACATTGGCATTTCTATTCATTGCGTCCACCGGATGATAATGACGTATTTACAGCTACACGTGCAAACTGAAGCAGTCTGTTAGTGGTAGATGAGTGGAACTCAGACATTCTTTGAAGGCGAGACATTGAAGTTTGGCGTCGGATCACAATGGAATCCTCTTTTTCACAAGTATTAGGACATTCTTAAAGTGGTTTGAATAGTTACTGGGAGTTCTTTCAGAATCAAATGGGTTCGTTTTACCGGCGATGATCTTTCTAGAGTTAATAAAATTTTTCTGAATTGCCGTTTTTAT
Source organism: Schistocerca piceifrons (assembly GCF_021461385.2). Taxonomy (NCBI): domain Eukaryota; kingdom Metazoa; phylum Arthropoda; class Insecta; order Orthoptera; family Acrididae; genus Schistocerca; species Schistocerca piceifrons. The sequence continues at coordinate 2,844,799 of NW_025727759.1, forward strand.
ACAAAGCATCATCAGGAAAAGAAGGGTGAAGTACGAATAAAGTTTCGTAACTATATTTTCGACGTCCACTGGTAACAGGTCTGCTGAAATTTCGATACCGTTACATCTGGCAGCTGCCGTGTAGCTCACACAGACTATTTTTCTTCTCAATCGCCCTTCGGGTTGAAGAAAACATTAAATTATCCTTCGTGATGAAGTGCGCTAACTGTAAGATGAACCTCGCACCGATTCACGCGAAATAGTGGGACGCACTGCGAGGGTAATCGTGTGGCTAACTTTGTTCAAAAATAAAAAAATAAAAATCCAAGTGCAGCGTTCAAAGATCTGTGTACTACAGTAGTACGACACACTTCGAATTACACCCGAAAATATCGGCGTTCAAGGGTTCGCACGGCTTTTAAGTACAAAACATTGTGAGCATTTCAAATCAAAATGCCTGGATGTGAGAACGTACCGTTGTAATCTTAAACTAGTGTAAACTCTAATGCTGTTCTCGCCAGTAACATTCTGTATTACGTAGCTTATAATTTTATAATCATTTAGGCGTTTTAATTAACGAAAATAGAAACTTTTTATTTTTGGTTTCTAATCGTATGAAAACACGCGTAATCACAAGAAGTTAAAATCCGGTACAAAAAAGTGCGAGTTTTCAAATTTTAAATGAAATACAACCTGATTGCTAGACATTGAGAGGTACTGTTGGTGTACACTATAGTTTCTTCTTGAGGGTATTTTTGTTCTGTCGTTGCAACTACAAAAATGCGTGACTTTTTTCATCAGACGCGTTTCGCTTTGTTGAGGAAAAACATTATCAGCTGTACTTCAATAAAGCGAAACGTGTCCGGTGAAAAACTCACGCATTTTTGTAGTTGCAACGACAGAACAAAAATACACTCGAGAATTATGAAGCAACTACGGACACTATGACCACACAAATGAAGGATTTATAGTTTCTTCATTTGAATGTAAGTAATTTTCCACTTTACTACAAACTTTTAATTACGAAGGTCCGCCTTTTGGCGTTATTAGTAAATAAAAACCAGTATTGCTTAACGGCGCTCGGAAATCTTCAAATTCTATTTTTTGCAGTGTTGTTCAGTACTGAATCGTACTTCATCAGGAAACTGATTTCCGAAGACTGATTTTGAAACCCTGTGTGTGGAGTCAGAGGGCAGAGCAGAGCGGCTGGTCAGGCCGCCTGGAGACTCGGTGGGGCCCTGGAGAGCCGTCTTTGTGTCGCGAAGCGCGGCCGGACAGCCCAGCCTGGAAGTAAATGTGACGGAGAAGGGGAGGGTCCAGTTGGAATCTCGGCTCTGGGCCACGACGTCTCGCCGGACAGACGTAACATGTGGCTGTCGTCTTCTTGTAGCAACAAAGACGACTGACTAAATTTTTCGGAACGCTAACTGCGCGGCAGATGTGTCGCCACGAGAGAGCGGCAGCAGAGCCAGCGGCACGGACTGAGGGGGAGCAGGCGCCCCGTACCTATAACGTGGTTCCAGTGGACATATTCCGGAAACACACAAAAACATTCCATTACGAGGTACATAATATTTAAATCAAAAAAATTACGTCAGCGTAACGAATGTAAACAAAAGAATTTGCAATAAACCTGTCACGAGTACTCACGACGGCCACTTTCACCCAGAAGCCATACTTCCCCATTCATCGCATCTTTCAGAGCGATTCTGGGCTAGGTGCTTTACCAGGATAATTTCTTCTCATACTTTTCTATTTAGTCTTATTCCTTCCAGGGCGTCATCGTAAGATTCCGATCTCGCCGTTTCTCCTCTTACAAAGATTGTCCTTCAAATATGACTCAATGGCCTTGTGGAACCTTTACGTAGATATCAAGACATACGGTTGATGACAATCTTACCACTGATATACGGGTGTACAGAATGTTTTATACCAGGCGAGGGTGTTCCAGCCTTCTGACTGCCTACGCTCTTATCTTGGCTTCCAACGTTACCGGCACGTAGTGACGTTTCCCGGACCACACTTGACCTTCCCGTACTGGATCTGTGCAATACGCTTTTGCATTACACGTATCTGACGCAGATCTATTTTCCGGTGTTTAAGAGACTTTTCATCACTCTTCTTTTTAATTATAACACTATGTTAGATAAGAACGAGAGAATCCTACGCATTCTGTTCGGTCAGCCAAGAAGCGTGCGGTATTGCTGGAATAGTGCCGAACATTACTTCATTCTCTTCAAAAACTAAATGACGTTCTAAACTACGTCTATTGTCTGCTCGTCCCTTCTCACGATTTAACTGTAGGGTTCAAATCACGGCAGGTTAGTTGGACAAGATCCGCCGGTAAAGCTGTGGTCCCTTATTACCGCTCAGCCGACGTACGGGTAACGCACAGCGCAAAACGTATCCTTACTGCACTGCAGTCAGCTCGGCTGCCGCTCCTCGTGAAACGCAACTCGGTGAGATTCCAGCAAAAGCGAAATAATACACAGTGTAATGTTTACATCCGGTTTATTCTCATGCTGGTCGTAGAATAACGGCCAGCTAATGTATTTGATACTGTAAATTCCAGAGCTTCTCATGGCCGTCTGGTTCACTTAAAGAGCGAAACCGGACAACAAAACACACTCAGTGCGACCGGTGGCTATCGTCGAAAACTTCCACAGCCGTTCCAGACAAACGGCTAGTCGCTGCTGAGCCGACGAACATCGCAGCACCGGCAGTGGGGACCCGGCGGCAACCAGACGGCGACGCTAAGGTGTTCCCGCCAGCAGACCCAGCTGCAAGAGAGGCCGGCCGGATTTGCCGTCTGCACACACTGAACAGTTCTCGGCCTCTTTTCCGACATGAGGAAATGGGGTATTTACGGAAATTGCGATAAACAGGACACTGGACAAAAAGAAACTATTCTGCATATGTGACTGCATTGCTTTACTAAAATACATAAAAACTAAACTTTATACACATAGACACATTCTAACAATGCACTTCAGAACATGCTTGTAATGCCACTGCTTCATATGATAATTCATTGTTTTTCCAGAAACTGACTACAATTGAAAATACTGAGAAGCTGATAGAACGATTTCTGACAAATGAACGATAATGTACACGTCTAAAACACGCAAACCGTTCAGCTACTGTACGGCGTGCGCTGCTACTGACTTTGTACTTATCAGAATACCTAACAGCTTTCGAAAGCTTTGACTAGATTAGTAGCAGATTGCAGAAATCCTTGCAGATGAGATCTTCATAACGAGTCTCAACTATTACAATTGCTTCAATAGTTTGTCGTAAAACGATTTTTCTTAGCAATCCAAAAGGAATTCACAGTTGAAAATACTCTTTCCACGACAGCATTTGTGCCTGGTAAAGCACGAGCAAACCTCACATGCGTCTCTATATTTTTTAAATGAAGCACCTGTACTTTTAAGTGTATGGAATACATCACACCATCTCAAGAGTTTCCAAATTAGCTTTTTCCCATTCCTCAAGTTTCTGGGATACAATGTTGTTCAGGCATCCTGTCTCAACTGAAATGTTGCACATCAGTCTACTGTCTTAGGAATTTGACAATTTAACAGTTAAGCCCAAGAAACGGAAATTTTCAGTGTTACCCAATGAAACGATTTCAGAGGATGAAACACACAACTTCCCTTCTCTAAATAAGTCACAAAAGTGTCATAAAATAAATTGATAACTGGCTCATACCGGACTGAAAATGCCTTCCTTTACCAAGTTAATTAAAAATCGACAAACCAGCTGAAGTTGGAAGTTTACCAAATTTCCTGTCACCGATTTTTTCTTTAAGCAGCTCTACCTCTTCAGCTGAATGTGTAACTGAAATCGTAGTTGTTTCAAACTTTTGGATTGAATCTGAAAAGATTTTCATTAGCTTTGTGTGAAATGAAGGCAAAGACGTGTCTGTGGGTTCTCACAAAATTTGCTCCAATGTGAGACACCTATCCTGAGACAGAAGATAAGGTTTCAGAGGTTTATACAGATCAATAAGTCTTGCAACTCGCGGCAACAATGACAACCATCTAGTGTTAATACTACCTAGAACTTGTTTGTATTCAGCATCAACGAAATCACAGAAGGATTTCAGTTTCCCCACACGCTGAGTGTAAATGTGAAAATACTGGAAAAATTTGATTCGCTGTTGTTTCTGTGTGAGTGGGGAGAATTTCTGCACTCGACCTTCGCTCTGTACCACGTGGACAGCACAACGGATGCCTTCAGTGCTCATCTCGAGAACGCTGTTCAGTTTGCAATAAACATTGTTTGTTCCTGCCATCTTGTGCGTACCAACGTTGAAATTCCAATTATATGCACAAAATGTGACAATCTCGTAAACTATATTTTTTCTTTTTTAAAATACCCAGACTACAGTTAGCTAATAATGCTACCGTTTCTCCGCCATTGTTCATAAGGGAGATTACGCTGCACTGACCAACTTTCTGCACGAGTGAATTATCTAGCTAGAATCGGCACCAGCTTCCAGCTTTTGTCATTTGATGCATCATCAGCCATCACAGGGACATTGCATCTTCAAATCCTGACTGAACTTAACGTACTGCGTAAGGCCATAAAACGTTCACTTAGATGCACTCGCATTTTGTCCTAGAACATGTTTCTTCTGAAACAGGTCTCGGATGACAAGAACCATGTAGTCCTTTAACGGAAAGAACGTCTGTGTTTCGCGGTAGCGATGCTCTCATCTTCGTCTGTTTGTAGTTCATTCGTACTAACAAAGTAAGTTACACTGTCAGTTCCCGAAGAAACTGCCAACAGGTGCTTCATTTTCTTCGTGTGATGCGTTATATCGGCAAACCCTCCATGTTTGTTCAGTGGAAAAAACTGAACGATGCAGCACACATTTTACCTTCGCATAGTCGTGGTTTCCTTCAAAAAAGCGAACTAGTCTTCCATGGTTTCCCCATATTAAAGGGCAGGAGTTAGTTTCACACAACGCACAACAGAGAATGGAGCGCACTGAAGCAGGTTTGCCGAATCTAGTGTTGAAACTGCCGCCTGCTTCTCATTGTTCTCTCAAACAATCCGAAGACATCGTGTCGGTCGCATCTACTGTAAATGTATGTCATCTACCAGTGAATAGCTAGTTCGTAACTGCAAGTAGAATTGCACGTTGATAGCCCTGTAACGTTCTTTAACGAAAACTTGTTACATCCGTCCGTTATTTCTGCAGTAGTAAGTGATGGATACGAATCGCGAAGCTCACGCCTGAGTCACTTTTACCGAGCGTGATGACGGGAAATCTTCTGTCCACACCTGTCCTCATCCTGTGACCAAAATACAGCTTCTGTATTCCATCTTTGAATTATAGACAAAGCAAGACTCGCGGAAACGTTAAAAAAAAGCCTGTCATGCGAAATTCACGTAGAAATAATTAAAAACACAAAATGAAACAAAATGTCACTTCTGATTACGAAAAAGCCGGGGCATTTTGCCTCCCATTGGATAGTCAGCGGGACACAGAACGAAAAAATGGCCATTCCCATTAAAGACGGGGCTTCTGGTGACGCTAGCCTAGGTCCTAGTGTGTACATGCCTTAAAATGGCTTCTACATGCGACACCTCATCGGAAAGACGAAAACCGAATTTCGGCAAACTGCTTTTCGGCCTCGTGGTTACATGTTAAGGCCTGAAACGCATTTGCTGCCCAGTTTCATATGGCACCAGGAAAAGAGCTGTTAAGGTATCTGATTTAGTCTGTGCAACTGCTATTCCTATGCACGTAGACGAGGTGTAAATAGTTGGTCTAATATTTCTACTTGTCCTTTACTGTACAAAAAGCCACTCCGTCCATATTACCTGAAAGTTTTTAAAAATAAGAAGAAACCTCTCAGCCCAAGCACGTTTCAAAACCAGATGCGTTTACATGGAAGCGAAAATAGATTGCGGAATTGGAAAACAGGCAACTAGAAGCGGCTTCAAAAAATCGATTTTTAAGGCTTTATATAACCACCCAGAAGCGGCATCGGGAAGTCGATATAAGGACGTCGGTTTTTGGAACGTCATGCGAATGGGGTGTGTGCTGGAATTTCAGGAAGCTGTGGATGTTGTGCTCCACGCTTTTGTCTGGTTTGTCGCCTAACTCACGGCAGACCTGCTCCTAATCCATTGTCGTACTTCAATTACAAAATAGAATTGTTGCGAACAAACGAATGGCGAATGGTGTGTTAAATTACCCTGTCCAGTGTTTAATAATTCGCTGCTTGTTATTCGTCGTAATGCTACAGTCATCTGATAGCTGAAAGCTTGCATTAGAATAATGTGGAACGAACGGAAAATAGCGCCACATTCCGTCGGGCATTGTTTCGATGTGCCTGTAGTCCCTCGCAGGTATACGTTCTGGGTGTTGACAAATTTTTAAATTCAGATAAATGTGATAGCTCGAAATTAATGTCTGCTATCTAACAGCTATGCTCACCAACACATTCATGAGCAGCTGTCCATAATAATAGTAATAGTAATAATAATAGGCGTCACTTCTCTGCAAAAAGGAAGAAATGGTTTTGTTGATTTCGTTTTGTCCATCATTAAGTAGTTTATGGTAAGAACGGAATAATATTTGAGATTCCACTACCCTCCGTTTCGCGTTTTTTGTGTAACTTTTCGTGGTTTTGTATTTTTTCGGCAAGGTTCCTAATTCATTTGTTGTTAGTTAACTAATAAACTTCTGGGCCTAAAATCGGGCGTTATTACGTTGCATCCACTTAAAAACTTACGGTTATTGTACACTTCCTTGTCACAGTATTTTATTGGTCTGTCTGTCCATTGTGCCCTAAAATTTAACTGGTGAGGACAGACAAATCTATAGCAATGCCCAAGGTCTCCGCCAGGCTGAGACGTAGTGTGTTTTAACATTGGTGTTGTGCTAATGTCAACTGTAGAAATTGTAGATAACACAGGTAAGTATAGTCATCTTGTGGATTGAGATGGGATGATTAATAAATGTGAATTTCATTGTGAGTAAATGATGAAATTTCAAATCACTTTTTGTTGTAGCCGTGAAATTCGTAAATTTTGTGTTGTGCATTTACTGTATAATAATTGTCACAGTGATTTTTTGGTCTGTATGTCCATCGTGCCCTAAATTTTACTGGTGATGATAGACTAAGCTTTCGCAATGCCCAAGGTCTAGGTCAGACTCGGCGGTTGTGTGTTTAAGTTTGACGTTGAGCTATTGCCGACAGTAGAAATTATAGATAACACAGGTAGATACTGTCATCTTGTGGATTGAAATGGGATTATAAATAAATGTGAATTTCACTGTGAGTAGGTATTGAATTTTTTGTTCTATTTTTGTTTTAGCTGTCAGATACGTAAATTCTTTTGTTCTGCTTTTACTGATAAATATTTGTCACAGTATTTTATTGGACTGTCTGCCCATTGTGCCCTAACAGTTAACTGGTGATAACAGACAAATCTGTAGCAATGCCCAAGGTCTCCGCCAGACTAGGACATTGTGTGTTTTAACATTGGTCTTGTGCTACTGCCAACAGTAGAAATTATAGATAACACAGGTAAATTTTGTCATCTTGTGGATTAAAATGGGATGATAAATAAATGTGAATTTCACTGTGAGTATATAATGAAATTTTTGTTCTGTTTTCGTTTTAGCTGTCAGATATGTAAATTTCTTAGTTGTGCATTTACTGATCAATAATTGTCTAAGTGTTCTTTTTTGTTCCTTTGTCAAATGTGCCCTAAAATTTAACGGGTGATGACAGTTTAAGCTGTAGCAAAGCCCAATGTCGGTCACGCTGGGAGGTTGCGTGTTTTAACATGCATGTTGTGCTATTGCCAATAGTAGAAATTAAAGGTAACCCAGGACAATATTGACGACTTGTGTATAAAACTGATATGATTAATAAATGTGAATTTCACTGTGAGTAAATAATGAAATTTATGTTCTCTTTTTGCTTTAGCTGACGGATACATAAATTTTGTTATTGCCATTTACTGATATTTAATTGTAACAGTGTTTTTTTGGTCTCTCTGTCCATTGTGGTCTAAAATTTAGCTGGTGATGACAGACTAAGCTGTATCAGAGCCCAAGATCTAGGTTAGGCTGGGAGGTTGTGTGTTTTAACATGGCTTTTGAGCAATTGCCAGCAGTAGAAATTTAAGATAACCCAGGACAATATTGTCGACTTGTGGATTAAAATAGAATGATTAGTAAATGTGAAGTTCACTGTGAGTAAATAATGTAATACCTTTTCCCTTTTTGTTTTAGCTGTCAGATACGTAAATTTCTTAGTTGTGCATTTACTGATAAATAATTGGCACAGTGATTTATTGGTCTGTCCGTCCAATGTGCCCTAAAATTTAACTGGTGATGACAGACAAATCTGTAGCAAATCCAAAGGTCTAGTTCATGCTTGAATGTTGTGTGTTTTAATGCTGGTAAAGTGCAATTTGCAACAGTAGAAATTGATGATCTCCCATTCAAAAGTTGTTGTGTTGTGTATTTTAATGGGATGAAAATAAATGTGAAATGCACTGTAAGGAAATAATGAAAATTCTGTTCTCCTTTTGATTTAAATATAAAGTATGCAATTTTGTTGTTGTGCATTTACTGATAAATACATGTCAATGGGTTTTATTGGCGTGTTTGTCCATTTTGCGATGAAATGTTCGTTATGATGTGGGACTGACGAGTAGCGTAGCTATAGGCAGAGGTGAGGATGAAAGTTTGTGTATTTTAATATTGATGATGTGCAGTTGTCAACAGTAGAAATTACAGATTCCACAATTAAATATTGTCATCTTGTGAATTAATGAGGTATGATAAGTAAATGTGAAATGTACTGTGGGTAAATAATGAAAATTCTGTTCTCCTTTTGGTTTGGCTGTCAGATACGTAAATTTTTCGGATGGGCATTTACTGATAAATACTTGTCAGAGTGCTTAATTGGTCTGTCTGTTCATCCTGCCTGAAGTTAAGGCTCTGATTACAGAATCACAAGTAGTAAACTCCAATGTCTAAGTCAGGCTCGAAGCTTGTGTGTTTTAACGCTGATGATATGCAATTGTCAGCAGTAGAAATTACAGATCCCCCAGGCAAATCTCGTTGTGTTATGAACGAAACAGAATGATAAATAAATGTGAAATTCTCTGTGAGTAAATAATGAAATTCTGTTCTCCTTTTGTTTTAGCTGGCAGATATGCAAATTTATTTGTTGTGCACTTACTAATAAATACTTCTCAGAATGTTTTATTGGTCTGTCTCTCGATCCTGCTCTGAAGATTAGGTGGTGATGACAAAGCTGAAGCAGAGCCCATTGTCTAGGCCGGGCTGGAAGTTTGTGTGTTTTAATGTTGATGAAGTGCAGTTGCTAGCAGTAGAAATTACTGATCTCCCAACTAAATATTGTCATCTTGGGAATTAAAAAGTGACGTTAAATAAATGTGAAATTTACTGTGAGTAAATAATAATTCAGTTCTCCTTCTGTTTTAGCTGTGAGATACGGAAATTTTTTTGTTGTATTTCCACTTACAAAAACGTGCCAGAGTGTTTTATTGGTCTGTCTGCCCACCCTGCCCTGAAGTTTAGATGGCGATGGCAGACCAATCTGTATCAAAGCCCAATGTCATGGCCAGGTGTGAACATGTTGTTGTTGTTGTTGTTGTTGTTGTTGTAGTTGTGGTCTTCAGTCCTGAGACTGGTTTGATGCAGCTCTCCATGCTAATCTATTCTGTGCAAGCTTCTTCATCTCCCAGTACCTACTGCAACCTACATCCTTCTGAATCTGCTTAGTGTATTCATCTCTTGGTCTCCCTCTACGATTTTTACCCTCCACGCTGCCCTCCAATACTAAATTGGTGATCCCTTGATGCCTCAGAACATGTCCTACCAACCGATCCCTTCTTCTGGTCAAGTTGTGCCACAAACTTCTCTTCTCCCCAATCCTATTCAATACTTCCTCATTAGTTATGTGGTCTACCCATCTAATCTTCAGCATTCTTCTGTAGCACCACATTTCGAAAGCTTCTATTCTCTTCTTGTCCAAACTATTTATCGTCCATGTTTCACTCCATACATGGCTACACTCCATACAAATACTTTCAGAAATGACTTCCTGACACTTAAATCTATACTCGATGTTAACAAATTTCTCTTCTTCAGAAACGGTGTGTGTTTTAATGTTGATGAATTGGAGATGCCGTTAGTAGTAATTACTGATCTCCCAACTAAATATTGTCATCTTGGGAATTAAAAAGTGCTGATAAATAAATGTGAACTGAACTGTGAGTATACAATGAAGATTCTGTTCTCCTTTTGTTTCAACTGTCGCATATGTAATTTTTTTGTTGTTGTGTATTTATTGATAAATACTTGTCTGAGCGTTTTATTGGTCTGTCTGTCCATCGTGCCCTGAAGTTTAGACTGTGTTGACAGAATAACCTGTAGCAAAATCCAAGGTCTAGATCAGAGTGGAAGTTTGTGTGTTTTAACGTTGATAATGTGCAATTGTCAACAGTAGAATTTGCAGATCCCCCAGAAGCCATAGGTCTAGGTCAAGTTGGTAGGTCTGGTTGGTAGGTCAGGGTGGAAGGTTGTGTGTTTTAATGTTGATGAAGTTCAGTTGGCAGCAGTAGAAATAACTGATATCCCAACTAAATATTGTTGTCTTGTGAATTAAAAAGGAATGACAAATAAATGTGAAATACACTATGAGTAAATAATGAAAATTCTGTTCTCCTTTTGTTTTAGCTGTGAGATACGGAAATTTCTTTGTTGTGTATTTACTGATAAATACTTCCCAGAGTGTTTTATTGGGCTGTCTCCCCATCCTGCCCTGAAGTCTAGGTTGTGATGACTGACTAACGTGTAGCAAAGCCCAAGGTCTAAGTCAGGCTGGAAGGATGTGCGTTTTAACGTTGATGATGTGCAATTGCTAACAGTACAAATTACAGATCCCCCAGGTAAATATTGTCATCTTGTGAATTTAAAAGGAATGATAAATGTCAATTAAATGTGAAATACACTGTGATGGTATATACACAGTCTGATTGTATGTTGCCAATCTCTACCTTCTACATGCCAAAGAGTGTAGTCATTTGGTTGCCGCTTCTCCCAACGACCTTAGAAATTCTGATGTCATGTTAACTAACCCTTCTACCTTATTTGGTCTTAAGTTATCACAAGCTTTTTTAAATGATGATGGTCTATCTCTTTCCTGTCGACTCCTGTTACTTCTTCTATCACATCATCAGGCAAGTCCTCCCTCTCACAGAGACCTTCAATCAACTCTTTCTCCACTCTCTCTTCTGCATTTATCAGTGGAATTCCCATATCACTCTCAATGTTACAACCCTTGCTTTTAATTTTGGTTAATTAGATTTTTCTATATGCTGAGTGAGTCCTTCTGACAAACATTTCTTTTCTCATTTCTTAACATTTTTCATGTAGCCATTTTGCCTTAGCTTCCTTCCACTTCCTATTTGCTACATTCCTAAGTGAACTTTATTTATTTATAAATTGTGTCCATACAACTGCTCTTCATGTTAACTAAATTGTGATATGAGTCTATATCTGTTTTTGGGTATGCATTACAATCCAATATTTGATTTCATTGTGTAATCTACCTGGGATCTTTCCTGTATCTCCCTGCCATTTTCTAGTGTAACCGCTCCTCCTGTGGTTCTTGAACACGGTTTTCTCTGTTACTAGCTGAAATTTATTGCTGGACTCAATTAGTCATTCTCCTCTCTCAATCATACTACCAAGTCCATATTCTCTCGTTAGCCTTTCTTCTCTTCCTTCTCCTAAAACCACATTCCAATCTACCAAGAGTATTAAATTTTCCTCTCTCTTTATATACAGAGTTAGCAATTCTTCTTCTTCTTCTTCTTCTTCTTCTTTTTGCAAATTTCCTTCACCGTGCAGTGTCTCTCACATCGAAGTTTCCATCTACCCCTGTTTTGTCATCTTCTTACATATCCCTGTCCTGCAATGCCAGTCACACTCCACTGTTCCAATGTAACTGAGATACTTGAATTAGTCTGCAATGGGATAGAACTCAAGTGTGTTCAAAGCAGTTCTAAGTCGTTTAGAAAGATATTTTGAGAAAATTATCATCTTGTGTAGAAAATGATTATTTCTCCAATTTTGGTAGAGCTGACGTGCCAGGTATAGGAAAAGCTCCGATTTATTGGAGTGTCTGACTGGTTTCTCCTATTCGCGATTAATGGTGCATTGTACTGCTTAATAGCCACGCATTTGTATGCAAACTGTATTTCACTATTTTTGGGTGATTTTCTGTTGCATGGTATGTGTGAAGAGACGTGTTTGAGAGAAGTCGTTCAGTTACTTTGTGGTTGGGGATTAAAGCATGCACTAAGGGATAGTAGCGTTGCATTGCATTATTGTGGTTGTATAGGTGTAGCCTACCATAGCATGGAGGAATAGTTACTTAATGATATTTGATTAGTATTTCTTATGTGACTTCGGCGTGAGCGTTGTAGTATAATAAATTCCGGAAATCTCGTTGGATGCATGGAGTGTGCAGGCTATATTAAAGAGAACGGGTGTCCTACATGGCAGTTATTTGTTGAGAAACAATCGGAAGTTTATTGAGAATTTGATAGCTTTTCACCTTGTCCCTAAACGACAAATCAAGAACTGTTTGTTAGAGAACACCGTAATTCTCTCTAAAAGAGATCATCAAGTGTTGCTTTTTGAGTTTTAAATGTTCGTGGGTCACAGTCTACCTCTGAAGTGGCTCAGCTTTTTTTTATTATTTAAAGTTCATATCGTTGAAAAGTGGTGGTGACACTCAGGTGTTTTTTATTACTTATTATTTTTCCACTTAGAGGGGTATTGGGTAGAGAACCAGCACGCGTAAAGTAAAATGCTAACTTGTACCTGTAAACCAATCAATTGCAGGAATTAAAGAAATAGCTGTTTTTAAATTGAAAATGTCAGTACCCAACTTGTGCCTTATCCCCAAACTACTTCATGAAAAATATTTAAAGGCATCTTTCAAAGCAGACTAATATCTCGAATATATCTTTTCATAATGAAGCAAATCCAAAACTCAATAAAGTAAAAGACTGCAATATTCAACGACCTATATAAACCTCCTTGGGAATATTGGTAAAAACAAAGTTCAAAGAAAGTAAAGAGAAAGTATAGCCTAGTATTTTTCAGTTAATAACTTGCAACAAAAAGAAAGAAAATTAATGTTTATTTAGACATGGAAAGTAAGTTTATATTTTATCTGAAAGTGATTAATAAAACATTATTCCATTTAATTCTGAAACGTAGAGAATGACAAAACAGTTTACTACAGTAAAATGTCAATAGACTCAAGGATACTGCTGTAGACGAGCACTCATGGAGACATGCATCTCGCAGGCCCCGAGGCATCGCTTCCGCATGGAGGTAAAACATTTTTACCTCCATGAGACTTGCGTCTAGGGGACGCCAAGGAATTGGGTCTGCTGATTGGTTGAGGCTAAAGAAGTAATCAGGGAGACAGAACGTGTGTAGCAGTGCTGCCTGGTGACAAGAAGTGTAACGAGCTCTATTGACATTAGCGACGTCACTCACCTGTTGTTTAAAAAGCCATTACATGTAGATCTGCACACAGCTGTCATTTTGTAACGTCAAGTAAGTCCAGATTATTCAATGGAGCTTAACTTGTCGGAATTAAATGTAAAAATTATGTTCGAATGCAAATGACAAACTAACCAGGTTGCAGCCATGGCAAATGTGGAAAAGCAGACCAAATATATGTAAAAGTTACATACATATTCCTTGCATTTTCTGCAGTTTATGTATGATATTGTTCATAATATGTATCAAAATATTCTTGGAATGCTTATTCATTAACTATATTTTCCGATTTTACCTTGTTCTTTTAGGTTTTATTGCGAGAAGTGCGATAAATATGGTACCTTCAAATATAATGCAAACATAAATATTAGGCAATGTCATATGTCCGTTTGTCACCACAACAATTGTCCCGCACTCAAACTTTACAAGTTCCACAACTAACGAAATTATCACCCTCTCTAGGCCTCAGATAATATCATAGAGAAGTCCATAGAATAGATTTCCTGAGGAGGGGGGGGTCGCAATATTGTGCCCCTGGCAAAGTATGCATTATGCTTCAATTTAGGTCGTTGTTATGTAAACAAAGAAGTATATGTCAGTGTTATGCACGAACTGCATCTTCCTATACCTTAACTAGTTTTTCAGAAACCGGGATATGTTCATATGCCATTGTGATAAACAATGTTGAATTAGGAATTGTTAATAGATTAATAGGTCTAGACAATACTCACATCTCCAAGTCGTGAGACTGTTATAGATGTAGGTCAATGGCAATCACAGTTTATCAGTTACAGTGAAATGTGTAACAAAACATTTGAGATAAATCACAAAGTTTCAGAGTGATACTGTATGTTTTAATGTATTAGACATTCACTCATAGTTCTTTTACGTATTCTGTCTTACAAACATAGGGCCTAGTCTGCTAGCTACAATACGGTATGTGGTGGTGGGTATCTTGTATGACATTTCTCTAAATTTTCTCAATAGTGTTGCATGTAAAGAACATGTTCGTCCAAGGTTTTCAAACTTGAGCTCATGAAGCATCCCCATAATACTTGCATGTTGATTCAGCCTACCAGTAAGAAATCTAGAAGACCACTTCTGAAGTACTTGGTTTCTTCCTTAAACTGACCTGGTGGGGATCCCAGAAATTCAAGTGGTACTCCAGAATGAATTGCATCAGTGTTCAATACAGGTGGGTTTCTCTCAACTTGTGGTCTGAGCGACACTCCCCTCATTCCCAGTCTTCCCAAATGTATTCATCTTCCCAGAGGAAGGAACTAAGAGTACAGAAAGCTAGAAATAGTTTTTTTACTCAACTGTTGTTTCTTCTAGTAGTTCATACAAACCATTTTATAATTTTTAGAGAGCACCATCAGCTGTTCATATATCTGTAAAGTTAAATATCTGTTTAATATGAACATTACTGTTATCCAGTACATGCATCCTTGAGTCCAAACATTATGATTAATTATAGGAGAGGAGGCTAATGAGATACTCTTTTACTTTATATTTATTTTGGATAATTTACTTTAAATCATTCTCAATAACAATTTTAATTTATTTGTGGTCATCTTCAGACCCATTGGCAGTGGCTGTTTGTGGAGCAGAACTCCATATGGCAGTAAATCACTGTTTCAGAAGTAATTACATTTATTTAATATTGGGGTTTCCAGTTTTCTGTCTGATGCCTGTCAGCAACCTGTTAGACTACAGGATGTTAAATAAAGGAACAGTCATGGAGATCAGCACCACCAATCATGGATAAAATTCTGATTTTGCACCAGAATGTAAACTTCTATTCTGAATCCAAGGCAGAGAAACAGTCTGTGCAACTATTATGGCATTTAATTTCACAAATAATCCTTAATTCACACTTCTTATTAACACCAAATAAAATTAGGGGGTTAACATATTGACATGAGAGTGTAAAACTCTAGGACAATGAGGAGGCTTCTGTAAGATGTCAAACTATCACTTTTACACAATTATCTTACTCACACGGATAAAAGTTCCCTCATATGATTCCACATCAAATCTGAATAGAATCCCATGCTTTTGATTACTGCCTCTATCACTATTGTCAGGGGCCAAGTCTGACTGTCATAAAATTAGTGAGGTTCACACTTGTGCCCAGTGGACACAATGCGATTGGCTAAATTACATCATCGAGAAAGCATATGCTAAAGCAACACCCTCTGCATCCATAGGTCACATTTTTGCAAGCTGTCCAGCACAGGTTACAGTGCCATAACTTGTAATAGGTGGTGAACTATGTGAAGTTTTTCTCCGTAATTTTTCTTTCTGAAGTGCATGCTTCCACACATTGCTTAATTATACTGATTAATTCGAAATTGTGTGAAAGTATTGCGTTATATTCAAATATACTGCCTCATGTGCAACATGTGGTCTGTTCTTGTATTAGAAAATAGCAAATAAATAAACTGACAATTACATAGCCAGCGTGTGTATTGTTGTGATCACACAGTCTAATTTCAGCTGCTTCCGTAATTACAGAGACCAAACAGCTAGAAATATGGGCCAGATCCTCATCTGCTTAAAGTCCATCTTGCATTTACTCACTAAACAGTTCTCAGAAACTGCTGATTTTCATTTTTTCATGCTTAAGGTGATGATCAACACAGCAATTAGCAGTAGTTTGTATAGGCTGTCTCACATAACTGATACCATAATCATAAGGAATATTACAGCCTGAGAGTATGTTTGTCAGGTCACAACCTTCCTTTAATTTTCCTTGGTGACAAAAAGACTCTTCTGATTCCTTGCCTCTTTACACTCTAACTTACCAATTGCACCACAGAATGGAAGCCATGCTGTGTCTTTGTCCTCATGACTTGGCTGATGATTTCTTCAACAGATTTGACCTAATTTCATATACAGAATGTTTGTTTGGAGGGAGGGGGAGGGGGTTGGATTGGGCAAGAGCAATGGGAAGCTGAGGAGGTATGTTCAAGGGTAGAAGTAAAATAAATAGTGACTAAACGGTGGTGGCAAGGGGGCAGGGGGTGGTTTTGAATCTTAATAAATACAAAACCAGAAGAGATTATGTCACAGAATTATGACAAGACTACGGACTACATGTCATAAGGCATGATACCAATTTATACAGCAGTGTTCTATCTGAATTAATAGCAAACTTACTTCCAACTTGGAATTTGCATAGACAGCAAAGACATTTATTACATGCCTAATACTGTAAAGAATTCAAACATTATAAACAATATCATGCTTTGCTGAATATGCAAAAACACACAACAATTCAATAATAATCATGAGAATAAAAAACATTGTTTGTACTATATATATATATGTATATATATCAAAACAAGCGTAGAAGGAAAAGCGCCTTCAGTTGATTCCAAACTCACAGGGCAGACTAGTATCACAAAGACCATTAGACTACTCCTAATGACTGCCAATACCAATCATTATAAGATGATATCCAAATTAGTGTTGACATTGATAGCCATCAAAACATATAGAGTGTATTTTCTGGAGTGTAGTTCCACAATCAAACAAAGATATTCCTCTCTTCTACTCTTATTTTGTACACCTCCATGCCCCAACCCTCCTTCCACCGTGTTCTGCTCACATCTTTCCTTGATCATGAATGCTCACTTTACCATGTGCAGTCCACCCCCCCCCCCAAACCCACCCCCACCCCCCCTGTCCCAATGATCTGTCTGAACGTTGACCCCTTGCCTCAAGTGATGCAAATGTATTATCGACTGCCACTCACCCTATGGTCAGGCCAGACCCACCACATCAGATACACTAGAAGGTGCCTCAACAGCAGAGCCTATGGTGAAACAAATGATACCCGAGCTGTTCCAAGCAATGCACCATTTTCTCTGCCACCATTACACCTGAAGACAGCTGACCGTAGTTAAAAGCACCTTGAGCCAATCATGAACTGCAGCCAGCTCCTCTTGTGTCCAACACACACCCTATCCATCCTACCGTTTCTAACTTGAGAATTAAACTATAAAAACAAACAAAAAAAAGCTAAATATGTGACTTACTACTGTTTGGCAGAGGCTGATGGCTTCTCCACACTCGAATAACATTATATTGGATATATTGTGTGTTCTTACCTAAGTGCTGGAATAATTTAATAACCTGTTTAGGCACTTTAAAGAAATTTCACCTTCAACTTATTATGTGTATGTGCAATACCTAATAGACTTACAGTAAGCTTCTATTCCCTATTTTAAGTTTATTAATACCAGAGATTACTGGTTCTCATTTACATAACCTGAGATTAATTTGGAAGCCTCTCACCACATCCCCCTTGTCCCTTCCCTTCCTTCTGTCTCTTGCCCATACCACCTGTATTAATACTGGACTTTTGTTCCAATGTGAACTTTGCACTCTCAATTGTGATTATTAATTTTCCTAAAGGAATAAAAAATCATTCAGCATGATGTACTGTTTTTATGGTTTTTCAGTTGATTTTTGTTAATTATCTGTCAAAATATGACAAATGAACTCAGCACTTCTACAACCAAGTCAATTAGTGGTATGTAATAACAGCTAATTATGTGATGGGAGAATGCTGTGAGTTGAGAGCTCCAAAGTTATGATAGATAACACTTGGCATGATACTCTGAAGTAAAGTTTTTTCTCTGGTATGCTAACTTATTTGCCTATGAATCTAAGTACGCTTAATGTGTCATACATATTTTGTGATGTTTCTGGGCAGATATTCTGATGATGGGCAATGTCTGAAATGCATTACTAATTAGTCGTCAAAAGTGGCTAAAACATATACTGTTGTTTGCTTAATATTTTCTGGCGATTTACCCATAATTATTTAGTCCTTGCACGCTTTTTCCTTTTGCATTTATTTTAAAAAATAAAAGTAACTTCCTATACAGATATAATGGTACATTGTACATGGAAATTCAATCTGCATTTTTTGTTTCATGGTCCTGCCAGCTTGTATTTATTTTATTTATTTTTAATTGAATTATTATATTTTTTTCTGTTTTCAGTGTGTTCACTTAAATTATGAATAATTTAAAAGTACATAAAACATGAATCATACAACTTGCTGAAATACTAAGAAGAACTTCCAGAATTTCTGTAGAATGGGTTAACACTATTATTCTTATCACTTTACAGAAAATTATTGAAACAATCATTTTAACTCTTTCACTTTACAATTTATTACTGTATTTGGTGGGATGAATTTGTATAAGATACATTACTTCTTGAAAAGCTGCCTGCAACCAAAACTTTTTTATTGAAAATGTATGTACGATATTATGCAAGTGTTTATTTAGGAAAATAGTAATATTATTTAAATAAACTGAAAGTTAGTTGTTTCTGTACACTGCAAGATTTTGAAATATATTCCAATTAATTCACAAAATTTACTTCTTTTATGCAATTTTCAAGTGCATCTTTACTTCAATGATACTCTTTACTTTCACTTGCCTCTTTTTTTTCCATCACCTCAGTTAACTACCTTCATTTCTTTCTTTTACAAATGTCTGCCAAGTCATCAGGTGTAGCCTGTCTAACCCATAACCAGTGTGGTGGGGTAATACGAGTGCCAGGGAATTTTGTTTATGTTTAGATTGAATGCTTGTAAAATTGTAGTGCTGTAGGTCTGCATACTTTGCACTCTGAACTGTAAAACCAAGTGGTTGTGTTTAGAGCAGGTAAGTTTGGGGCCAGACTGACCCCACCACACTGCTTGTGGGATTTCTCTAACGAACTGTTTCCTGTTCCTATAGATTGAAACGATGTTATATTCTTGTAAAGAAATGAAAATAAGTGATCAGCTCGATGAATGGCTACAGTCTATCCTTGACTAAGTACAGCTACACACTCTGATTAACCAGAACATTTTGACCACCTACCTAATAGCACGGATAACAGTGACGATGCATTTTTGCACGGAATCGACGAGGCCTCGATAGGTCACTGGAGGGAGTTGGCATCACATCTGAGCACACAAGTCTCCTAATTCTTGTAAATTCTGGGGAGTGAGCTCTGATGCCATGTTCAAGTTCAATCGCGTGCCAGTCTGTGTGATGGGCAAAATCAAGTATGTCTGTACGATCACCCTGTGTGAACAAGTTCTTAAATGCACAAGGTAGAAAATGAAGAGGTGTTGGAAGAGGTCATATATTGATCTAGCACTTACCAGGCATCGGTCCTCCATAGGTCTCCAAAATTCTTGTTCTGAATGCAGCCTCTGGTCATTCCATGTAATGGGTAATATTTTCGGAGAAATTCTAAGGGCAATGAATGATTTTTTCTTCTTTTTGTGAATCCATCAGAGGTGGGATATAGGACTGCAGCTGGCTTCAAATTCTTGTGAAAAACCTTGTACCAAACAGCTGTTTTTCTTTTTATAAATCCTTTACTATATGCAGCTAGTTTCGGCATCCCATTAATCTTAAGGCTATACATAAACCACCAGATAAATGTATCACATAGTTGGTCTGCATTATGCAGGTGCCACCGGTTTTTGTTACTAGTTACTAGTCAAGAAACACGGCATCTGCCTGTGAACCCGTGTCTATGGCCCTCTGAATCTCGTGGACGACTAGCGCGAGCTGCGTTTCACACGACCGTCTTTTTCGAAACCCGTGCTGATTCCTACAGAGTAGATTTCAAGACTCCAGAAAAGTCATTATACTCGAACAGAATACATGTTTCAAAATTCTACAACTGATCGGCGTTAGAGATACAGGTCTATAGTTCTGCACATCTGTTAGACGTCCCTTCTTGGAAAACGGGGATGACCTGTGCCCTTTTCCAATCCTTTGGAACGCTACGCTCTTGTAGAGACCTACGGTACAGAGCTGCAAGAAGGGGGGCAAGTTCCTTCGCGTACTCTGTGTAAAATCGAACTGGTATCCCATCATGTCCAGCAGCCTTTCCTCTTTTGAGCGATTTTGTTTCTCTATCCCTCTGTCGTCTATTTCGATATCTACCATTTTGTCATCTGTACGACAATCTAGAGAATGAACTACAGTGCAGTCTTCCTCTGTGAAACAGCTTTGGAAAAAGTCAGTATTTTGGCCTTTAGTCTGTCATCCTCTGTTTCAGTACCATTTAGGTCGCAGAGTGTCTGGACATTGTTTTGATCCGCCTACCGCTTTGACATAGGACCAAAATTTCTTAGGATTTTCTGCCAAGCCAGTACATAGAACTTTACTTTGGAATTGATTGAACGCCTCTGGCATAGCCCTCCTCACACTACATTTCGCTTCGCGTAATTTTTGTTTGTCTGCAAGGCTCTTTGGCTATGTTTATGTTTGCTGTGAAGTTCCCTTTGCTTCCGCAATTTTCTAACTCGGTTGTTGTACCACGGTGGCTCTTTCCCATCTCTAACGATCTTGCTTGGCACATACTCATCTAACGCATATTGTACGATGGTTTTGAACTTTGTCCACTGATCCTCAACACTATCTGTACGTGAGACAAAACTTTTGTGTTGAGCCGTCAGGTACTATGTAATCTGCTTTTTGTCACTTTTGCTAAACAGAAAAATCTTCCTACCTTTTTTAATATTTCTATTTACGGCTGAAATCATCGATGCCGTAACCACTTTATGATGGCCGATTCCCTGTTCTGCGTTAACTGTTTCAAATAGTTCGGGTCTGTTTGTCACCAGGTGGTCCAATATGTTATCGTCACGAGTCAGTTCTCTGTTAACTGCTCAAGGTAGTTTTCAGATAAAGCACTTACAAAAATTTCACTGGATTCTTTGTCCCTGCCACCCGTTATCTATGTTTGTCTCCCAGTCTATATACGGCAAATTAACCTCCACCCAGAACTATAACATTGTGGGGAAATCTACTCGAAATATTTTCCAAATTATCCTTCAGGTGCTCAGCCACAACAGCTGCTGAGCCAGGGGGCCTATAGAGACATCCAATTACCATGTCTGAGCCTACTTTAACCGTGAGCTACACCCAAATCATTTCACATTCCGGATCTCCGTCAATTTCCTTCGATACTATAGCACTTCTTATCACTATAAACACGCCTCCCCCCTTGACTGTCCAGCCTGTCTCTGCGGTATACATTCCAATCAAAGTTTAGGATTTAATTACTGTTTACGTCTAGTTTCAGGCACCTTTGTCCCTAGTACTATATGGGCGTTATGACCGTTTATTAATGAGAACAGTTCTGGGACCTCTCTATAGACGCTCTTGCAGTTTACTATTAGCACATTAATATTGTTATTCCCTGTTGCATTTTGCCTACTCCTACCTTGCCGCGTCTCAGGAGGCATCCTGTCAGGCCTAGGGAGGGAATTCTCTAACCTAAAAAACCCCCATGTGCACTCCACACATAGTCCGCTACCCTTGTAGCCGCTTCACGTGTAGTGCACGCCTGACCTATTCAGGGGGCCCTACGTTTCTCCACCCGATAGCGGAGGTCGAGAAATTTGCACCCCAAATCTCCGCAGAATCGTCTGAGCCTCTGGTTTAAGCCTTCCACTCGGCTCCAAACCAGAGGCACCATCACGGAACTCCTATTGAGAGAGACTCTATGAAGAAAAACCTGTGTGGGTGGACAGCAAACAGAGAACCGGTGCAGAAGACACAAATGACAAGCAGCCACATCCACTCATTCGCCCTTCGTCTGCAGACCTGCTGCAGACCACTGCACGGTGTGTGGTCGAACCACTGTCCTCCCGAATGTGACTCCAGAGAGTCTCACCACCACGGCCTGCATATCCAGTCCACTACTTGCATTTCACACACGTTTCTCTGCCGGTTACATGGCGCAGACACGCACGAAGATGGTGTCTCCAAAATATGCTGAAGGTGATCGGGACCATGGCTCTCTGTCTACTAATAATTCAGACGCGATCCCGCTCAGTATCTCGACAAAGTTGTGATGACCTAGAAAACCGTTTGAGTGAAAGACTCTGCGGAAGCTCAGTGTAAACTACTGTCGCATTGCGAGTGTCACAATAAAGTAGAATACTACACCACTGATCTCAGGATACATTAAACATTTATAAGACAATGACGTCTGATTCTTAGACGAGGAACATGTCGATGCTCGAAGACTGTATGGAAATGTAAATGGCTTTACAGCTTTTACCGCTTCGTTTATTTACATGCAGCACCACTTGGATGTAGGAAAATACGGTCACAGTACCTGTAAACAACAGTAAAAAGTCGTTCATTATGCGATTACAACGCCAGTGTCAAGAGTCTTGAGCCTATAACATTGAGTGCATACTTTGTATGGGGAGGCGAAGAAAACCGCAAAGCGATATAAAACGCAAGCAACTGTACAACTAACTAACGAGGGATGGGGAAGGAAGACTTGGGTTGGTCGGGTGGCTTCCAGAAGCCTGCAGTGCACGTGTTGGCCTGCGACCCTGCGTTGACCTCCGGCGCTACGCTCTGTTCAGCACTGACTCGGCGTCTCGATCCTCGTCGAGCGGGCGCGACAGAAGCCTTCGGACGAATTCTTAGGCGCTCTGCTGGCACCGTAACGATCCGGCAGACGTCTTGCGCTGGTGGAATGGAGATTCTGATTCGGCACGTTTCGAAAAAAGTGGACGCCGTTCTCGCAAAACCCACTTGTCTGAATTTGGGAAGCCAGTTTACACTGTAGGGTGTGGAACTATTTCACTGACTCCGTCGTTTGCCCCCTCATACGACCAGGAGAGTCAAGAGTGATGTCGGAGCTGTGATGGAGCTTACTTTGGTTTAGCCGTGACGTATGTGTCATCTAATAAGTACCCGAACGTTCTGTGGGGCAAAGATGCTATACAAACACGTCCACGCCAAAAGGAGATGCAAATTTATATTTGTGCGAAAGTTCCACAACACATGCTCTGGAAATGGAGGCAACGAGTTTCATTCCTAAACTGCTCAACCTGGAAATACCTGGGTACACCATAGCTCGCAACAATCGGATAAAATGGCGACATGATTTATGATTGTATTATGCAGCATTCTTTACCACGGAGGTGGGCGCTGCATCTTTTTCTGAAGAAAGAAGACGCAGGTATCAATCTGTTCAAAGGAGAGTTAAACATACCAATGAATTTAGACTAGCGGTTCAAAACCGCTCAAATGGCTCTGACCTCTATGGGACTTAACATCGGAGGTCATCAGTCCAATAGAACCTAGAACTACTTAAACCTAACTAACCTAAGGACATCACACACACCCATGCCCGAGGCAGGATTTGAATCTGTGACCGTAGCAGGCGCGTGGTTCCGGATTGAAGCGCCTAGAACCACTCGGCCACGGTGGCCGGTCAAGTTTAATCGTGCCTACCCTGAGACATTCACCGAGGAAACTGATTTCTGCATTAGATGTACATTGCTTCTGATCAGGTGTCACGGATCTGAGGAACTTGAGATAAGGAGGAAGAAAATTTTTCCTAGTTAGAGGTGCCACCAACTTGGATTTAAATATAAGTCGTGTAACTTTATGGCTGAAACACGTTTGTTGCTTTGTTAATTTTTTTGCTATGACATAAATAAACCATCTTTTGACTGAGAACGATAACATTTTTAGAAGGCGAAAGCAGTCTATCATAGCACCGCAGTGGTAGTTACAAACCTTAGGTGATCGCAAAGCAGTACGGGCCCTTGTCATTTGAAGGAAACTGGTGACGTTGCAATTGATTTAGGGTGGACAACACTTTCACAGCTGCTGTTTCATACAGGTATGCATGCGCCTTGTACAAGTGTTGAGGGTGCAGTGTGAGGGCTGCTCAGTGGCACTGTTTCAGGACCACCCACCATGTCGGCAGTTACGGAGGTTCAGAACAACACAACCGAGGCCCTGGCCGCCCTGGTAGATGGGGGTGAAGACGCCCTGGTGACGCTGGTGGCGGGCGAGACGAGGATGGCGGCTCACAGGGCCGTGTTGGCGGCCGCGAGCCCCGTGTTCGCAGCGATGTTCGCGCACGACATGCTGGAGGCCAGCTGCGGCCAGGTGAGCATCGACGACGTGGAGGGCCCGGTGCTGAGGCTCCTGGTGGCCTACACGTATACCCTGCAGGCCCCCCAGCTGCCCGACACGGCCGCCCAGTTGCTCTCGGCGGCCGACAAATACGGCTTGTCGGCCCTGAAGGCTGCCTGCGAGCGGCAGCTGATCTCGCAGTTGGCCGTCGAGACCGCAGCGGCGACGGCCGTCACGGCAGTGAGGCACTCATGCCCGGACGCCGCCAGGGCTGCCGTCGCCTTCATAAAGGACCACCTGCAGGTGATGGCCACGCGGGGCTGGGCGGACGCTGTGCTCGAGTACCCGCAAGAAGTCATTGAAGTCAGCAGTATGGTCGGAGGGCCACCAGCAGAAGACAGGTAAGCACGATTCCCATTTTGGCAGTGCTAGTGTGAATTTGACGTCGTCCCTGCTTTGTTCGTCCCTGCTTTGTTCGTCCCTGCTTTGTTCGTCCCTGCTTTGTTCGTCCCTGCTTTGTTCGTCCCTGCTTTGTTCGTCCCTGCTTTGTTCGTCCCTGCTTTGTTCGTCCCTGCTTTGTTCGTCCCTGCTTTGTTCGTCCCTGCTTTGTTCGTCCCTGCTTTGTTCGTCCCTGCTTTGTTCGTCCCTGCTTTGTTCGTCCCTGCTTTGTTCGTCCCTGCTTTGTTCGTCCCTGCTTTGTTCGTCCCTGCTTTGTTCGTCCCTGCTTTGTTCGTCCCTGCTTTGTTCGTCCCTGCTTTGTTCGTCCCTGCTTTGTTCGTCCCTGCTTTGTTCGTCCCTGCTTTGTTCGTCCCTGCTTTGTTCGTCCCTGCTTTGTTCGTCCCTGCTTTGTTCGTCCCTGCTTTGTTCGTCCCTGCTTTGTTCGTCCCTGCTTTGTTCGTCCCTGCTTTGTTCGTCCCTGCTTTGTTCGTCCCTGCTTTGTTCGTCCCTGCTTTGTTCGTCCCTGCTTTGTTCGTCCCTGCTTTGTTCGTCCCTGCTTTGTTCGTCCCTGCTTTGTTCGTCCCTGCTTTGTTCGTCCCTGCTTTGTTCGTCCCTGCTTTGTTCGTCCCTGCTTTGTTCGTCCCTGCTTTGTTCGTCCCTGCTTTGTTCGTCCCTGCTTTGTTCGTCCCTGCTTTGTTCGTCCCTGCTTTGTTCGTCCCTGCTTTGTTCGTCCCTGCTTTGTTCGTCCCTGCTTTGTTCGTCCCTGCTTTGTTCGTCCCTGCTTTGTTCGTCCCTGCTTTGTTCGTCCCTGCTTTGTTCGTCCCTGCTTTGTTCGTCCCTGCTTTGTTCGTCCCTGCTTTGTTCGTCCCTGCTTTGTTCGTCCCTGCTTTGTTCGTCCCTGCTTTGTTCGTCCCTGCTTTGTTCGTCCCTGCTTTGTTCGTCCCTGCTTTGTTCGTCCCTGCTTTGTTCGTCCCTGCTTTGTTCGTCCCTGCTTTGTTCGTCCCTGCTTTGTTCGTCCCTGCTTTGTTCGTCCCTGCTTTGTTCGTCCCTGCTTTGTTCGTCCCTGCTTTCTTTGCTGCCTACATAGCATAAGACCTTAATGTCATCTACTTACTGATCGTCGGTCACGATGCTAAGTCTCTCGCTGTTCTCTTTTCTTCTGCTTCTTTTCAATTTCGCCTTTCTTTGATTTACTCTGATTCCATATTCTGTACTCATTAGACTGTTCATTCCATTCAGCAAACCCTGTAATTCTTCTTCACTGTCACTGAGAGAATCGGTCATCAGCAAATCTTATATCATTTCACCCTGAATTTTATGAATTCCACTCTTCAATCTTTCCATTATTTCCGTCATCGCTTCTTCGATGTATAGACTGAACAGTAGGGGCGAAGGATTACATCCCTGTCAGACACCCTTTTTAATCCGAGTACTTCATTCTTGGTCTTTCACTCTTATTTTACCTTCTTGCCTCTTGTACATATTGCAAATTACTTGACTTCTCCTATAGCGTACATGTATTTTTGTCTGAATTTCTAACATCTTGAACCACTTGATATTGCCGAACGCTTTCTCCAGGACCACAAATCCTATGAACGTCACGGAACTTCAATTTCCTTTTCATTCTCCTGTGTATTATCCTTGTCAGAAACGTGGATGCTTCAGCTGTTAAGCTGATTGTGCGATAATTCTCACGCTTCTCTGCTCTTGCAGTCTCCCAAATCGTGATGATTATATTTCAGATTGTATGTTGCCAGACTCATACATTCTACACACTAGTGAGAATAGACCTTTTGCCACCTCTCCCAATGATTTTAGAACTTCTGATTGAATGTTGTCTATACCTTATGCCTTCTTTGATCTTAAATTTTCCAAAGCGCTTTTAAATTCTGATTCTAATCACCAATATTTTCCATACCGACTCCTGCTTGTTCTTCTGTCACGCCATCGGACAAGTTGTTCCAATCAGGGAGGCCTTCAGTGTACTCTTTCCAACTATCTGATCTCGCCTCTGTATTTAACACTGGAATTCCCATTGTGCTCTTAATATTACCACGCTTGCTTCTAATTCTGTGGAAGATTGCTTTGACTTTTCTATATGCTGCGTCAGTCGTCCCAAGAATCATTTCTTCTTTGATTTCTTCACATTTTTCGTGCCATTTCGCCTTAGCTTCTCTGCACTTCCTATTCATTTCATTCCTAAGTGACATATTTCTCTATTACTGAATTTTCCTGAATATTTTTGAACTTATATCTTCGATTGATCAGCGGAAGGATTTCTTATGTTTTCCATGGTTTCTTCGCAGTTAGCTTCTTTGTACCTACGTTTTTCTTTCCAACTTCTGTTACTGTCGTTGTTAAAGATATCCATTCCTCTTCAACTGAACTACCTGTTGAGCTGCTTATTATTGCAGTAACTGTAGCCTCAGAGAACATAAATCACATCTC
Source organism: Schistocerca piceifrons (assembly GCF_021461385.2). NCBI lineage: Eukaryota > Metazoa > Arthropoda > Insecta > Orthoptera > Acrididae > Schistocerca > Schistocerca piceifrons. The sequence goes on from NW_025727759.1 coordinate 2,872,180, forward strand.
TTCTTTCCTTAGTACTACTGTATTCCACTTCTTTGTACATCGATTGCTCCTGACGAGTCTCGTAAAATTGAGCCTACTCTTAATCACTGCTAAATTGTTATGACTCTATATCTACTCCTGGGTATGCTTTACAGTCCAGTATCTGATTTCAAAATGTTTGCCTAACAATAATATGGTGTGACTTTAAACCTCCCATATTTCGGTCCTTTTCCAAGTATACCTCCTCGTCTAGTTATTTTTGAACAGACTATACCAGCTATTACTACGATAAATTTACTGTAGAACTTAACTAGCCTTTGTTCTCTCCTATTCCTATTATCAAGTACATATTCTCGTGTAACCCTTTCTTCTACTCCTTCCCCTATGATCGCGTTTCAGTCCCTCCATGACTATTACATAGTACTGAATTACCTGTTCAATATCCTCACTTTTTCTCTCTCTCCACCTTCAACTTGCAACGTCATCATGTATACCTGAACTATGCATGTTGTTGGTTTGCTTTTGATTCTCATGAGAACATATCTATACTCACTTTCTGCCCTGCCTTTCTATTGATACTGAATCCTACTGCTGTTGCTACTACCCTATTCTCATGTGACCAGAAATCCGTTTCTTATTTTCTGGCTCCCAACCACATTCGAACTCCTAACTTTCCAGCTCCAGAATCATAGAACGTTATCCTTTCGTTGGTTACTCAACCTTTGATCATTGCCAATTCTTCCTCATTTAGGAGCAGTTTCAGAACTCAAGGGAAAGAGAGTGCCCTGAACCTCTGTCGGCCCCTCCGCCCTCTTTGGAAAGGCTGTTGGCTGAAAGAGGGTGACACCTGATGCTGGAAGTCTTCAGACACCAATGCTGATGATTCGTATTCAAAATTCAAGTGATGGTGAGATTCAAACCTGGGACTGAAGACTTTCCTGATTACTAAAAAAGACGCTACCCCTGGGTGACTGGCCCCAAAGAGCAGGGTGTGACTCCCTGAGATATCCAGTCAAGCAGGAGCTATGAGCACTGGGGCTACTCATGCACACTGGGGGCAAACAAGAAGAGAATACTCCAGCCAGCACAGTAACATTGTCACACTCAAGGCTGTGCCTTACAATCACATTTCCTTCTCGTCTCTGTTCAACTATCGCCCCGAATTTTTTCCGTGCATTCCCTTTTACAAAGGAGACAGGAAATCTCTGCGCCCCCCCCCCCCCTGTCTTTTTTGAAGTTCCATGTGGCGTTACCAGAGATCGTCCACGGAATCCTACGAGGTTTCCTGCTACGGGCATACAGCAGATTATATTCGCTGTCCACCTACAGGTGTACGACATATCTCCCACAAGGTCAGTATTGATGTGACGTTTCCATCCAGCTATCATTTGTTGCCTCTGTCTCTCGGATACATATGCTCCATACAAGTCT